>NC_022012.1:91056146-91124254 GCF_000317375.1 Microtus ochrogaster
ACATGCATGAGACCCGCACACCACACAGCAGGACTAATCATATGAACTCACAGAGACTATACATGCATGAGACCCGCACAGGTCCACACCAGACAGCAGGACTAATCATATGAACTCACAGACTGCACAGTCATGAGACCCGCACACCACACAGCAGGGCTAATCATATGAACTCACAGACTGCACATGCATGAGACCCGTACAGGTCCACACCAGACAGCAGGACTAATCATATGTACTCACAGAGACTATACATGCATGAGACCCACACAGGTCCACACCAGACAGACCCCTGCACAGAGAGAGGGAAGTGGACACAAAGTCTCACCTTAACCAAGCTGTTTGCAATCGGTACCTGCTGGGAAAGGGAAAAGGAGTTTCCTCCAAGGGGATGTCACTGGGTCTAAACTACCTCACTCTAGGGCAGGCTTCATGCCTCAGACTTGCTGAGTAACACAAAAATAGACTTCACGTGGTTTTTTTTATGGCTTTTTGTTTTGTTTATTTTTGCTTTTTGTTTTTGTTTGGCTTGATTTTGAGAGAGAAGGAAAGAGAAAAGACATGGAGTTTGTGGGCATGATCAAAATATATTGTATGAAAACCATTTTTTAATAAAGAAATTCTTCTTGAAAGAAAGAGATGGGTGAATGTGGGCAGGTAATATGGCTGCCCATCACGATGGCTTGAGCTTGCTTCCCGGGACCCACATGGCAGATGGAGAAGCCGGACTCCCACAAGTTGTCTCTGAACGTCTCACACACCCTGACATACATGCATTCTCACACGTAAACACGCCTTCTCACACAAAATAAGCAAGCATAAAAAGCAGGAAAAGAAATGGCAATATCAGTATATTATCTGGTTTAAATAAAGCCAAAAGAATGTTCAACGGGGACGGACACTTCTGTTTTTGAACAGTTTGATGTGAAACATGGTTTGCTCTGATTAAAAAAATGAAGAAAGGGCCTGAAGAGGTAGCTCTGTGGTTAAGAACACTGGCAGCTCTTCCAGAAGACCCAGGTTCAATTCTCAGTACCCACATGGCAGCTCACAGCTCACAACTGTGACTCCAGTTGCAGGGGACCCGGCACCCTCACACAGACACACCCAATGCACAGAAAAATGACAAAAATTCTCAAAATGAAGAAAAATGATAAAAGGTTGAAGCTTTGTTAACATGAGACTCAAGCCTGTACCATCCAATGGCATTTGCCACCGCAGGCATCCGCAGCATGCAACCAGAGTCTTCCTCAGGTTTATGCTTTCTGTCTGGAGGTCGTCTGTCACAGGATGTCCCTTGGCAGGTAGCCAGGCTGTCACCTGCCAGAGTCATACCAAGTTTCACACGAGGTTATAAGGCTGAGCAGGGCTACATTCTTTATAACAGGAAACAGGAGAAGAGGAAGCAGGAAGGAAGGAGACAATCCCCTTCATAGGAGGATTTAGGAGAGGATTTGCCACTTTGTGGTTGAGACTGCTCCAGGGAAATCCTAGCTGAAACCCAGCCTGTGACCGTGGCATTGCCTCCTCCATGCCTCCTCCCTCTTCTGAGGCTTGCCTAATCCGACCCAACGGTATGTCCCCAAGGCCAGCCCCGATACAGAGATAACCAAATGGACACAGCCCTCTCCATTCCTGTTCCTGCTGCATACTGGGCTGGATGTGCCAAGGACTCTGTGCAGTCCCAACCCAGCACTGGCTTGGAGGACACAGAGTGGCCCAGATTTCCTTCTCTCCCTCCCTCTCACCCTGAGGTGGCTTTCTCTCCATCCATCACTGTTGCTGACACGCAGTGCCTTTTCATAACCCAGACAAGACTAATCCATGCCTGGGCTCACTGAGTCCAGCTCTAATTGACCACAGGAGATGTCAGTTGTTTGCCTCTCTCTGCTTGTACTGTCTGAAGGCTGTGATTGTGGAGAAGGTCCTTTGTACTCCTCCACACAAATGTGTAGAACAGCAGCCCAGGTGACAGCAGGCCACAGCTGTTGAAAGAATGTTTTTTAGCTATTAGGTAGTAAGAGACCTTAAAAACGGGTACCCGTTTATTACAGAAATAATACATAGCCAGGCACGGCTGTGCACGCCTGTGAGACCAGCATGTGGGAGACTGAGGCAGGAAGATTGTGGCCTCCAGAAGTTAACCTTAAGTGATGTAGTTTGAGACACGGTTTCCCTTTTGGCCCAGCTTCCCAGATGCAGGCAGAGTAGCTAGCCAGCCAGCCCTGGCCATCTTCCTATCTCCATCTCTGTAGGTGCTGGGATTGACAGATACTGACCACTACATCAGGCTTTTCCACATGGGTTCTGGGGACCAAACTCAGGTCCTTGTGCACTTTACTGACTGAGCCATCTCCCCATCCCAGTACATGTACTTTAAGGGGCCCCAGAATAGAAAGACCCTTAAACTTGAGTCCTTCGTCGGGTGTCAAGGGGTGACCATAAACAGCTCATGGAAATTGATCAGCCGCAGCTTCCCTGCCATGTGGTGGACAGTATCAAAAACACTGGATGGGGGTAAGTATGCGCGTTTGGAAGGCATATTTTTTTTTTTTTTTGAGACAGGGTTTCTCTGTGGTTTTGGAGCCTGTCCTGGAACTAGCTCTTGTAGACCAGGCTGGTCTCGAACTCACAGAGATCCGCCTGCCTCTGCCTCCCGAGTGCTGGGATTAAAGGCATGCGTCACCAGCACCCGGCTTTGCAAGGCGTATTTTAACTTTGTTCCCTGATCTTTGCTCTCACGCCACTCTCGGTGGTGGCTCTCCGATATGGTCACTGAAAATCATATCTGCATGGGAACGAGAGCAGCAGCGAGCGTGCAGGAGGAAGGGTAAGGCCTCCACTTCCTGTGCAGGGCGAGCTGGACATCTAAGGCCAGTGAAGGGCAGCCAAGGGGGAGGAAAGGGAGTTGAGGGACAGTCTGTTCTGTTGTGCCGGCATGTGCCACCGGCTGTAGAGTGGACTTGCTGCTGCAGGACACAGCTGACCTTTGGGAGGCCCTGGGTGAGGCGCCCTTTCTCAGGACAGAACCCAGCTGCTGTTTAGATGTCAGAGACTAGTTCGTAATGAGTTTGGCAGTCAGCTCAGGATGTGAACAGTTTGGAAAACAGTCCGCCTGTAGGTTTACAGAGGCCAGGACGGTATGAAGGGAATCTTTGTGTTCCCAACAGGTTGCTTTGTAATCCTTCTTTGCAGAAAAATTAGTGCCTAGCAACTGCTTTTAGAAAGAATGGAGAGAATGCAGGAAGGTCAGAGCAGGTGTGCAGAGGTCACCCTTTCTGACTCCTGGCGGAGGATAGGGACCATGCCTAAACCAATAAGTCCACCGAATAGACAAATTCAGGTTGAGATTGCTACCACAAATATTGACTCCTTCAAGTTAGTTCTCGGGCCTGGGTGTAACCCTCCAGGACAGCCTGGCCTGTTTTCTTTCTTCATCCCTATTCTTTTACTTACCTTACCCTTCCTTCTGAACTCTTAGCAGGCGAGTCTTCTTAGTGGCCAGCTCTGCATTCTCTCTCCCAAGTCTTAATGTTGAGATGAATAGCAACAGCAAATCTATTTTCTCCGAGTGTGGTTGTGGGGAAAGTGGGAGAAGAGGCCGGAGAGCCTAACAGAATAGAAATGACAAGCAGATCACATCAAAGTATCTTCTTTCCTGCCCTTTAATAGTAAAGGAAAAAATAAGGATAGATTATTATGTTGTTTTTCCCCACAAATTTTAGTTGCTTTTTAGTTAATTTTAAAACTCGTATGAATTGGTATGCAGAGTACCACACGGCTAACCAACGTTTAGTATAAAATCAAAGGGTATTGGGTAAAGAGATGGCTTAGTTTGTAAAGTGCTTGCTACATAAGCTTTCAGACTTGAGTTCAGTCCCCAACACCCAAGCAAAAAGCTATTGCACCTATAATCCCAGCACTGGGGAGGAAGAGATGGGAATTTCTGAAGGTGCTGGACAGCCTGCCTAGGTGAGTTGGTGAGCTCCATGTTGAGCGAGAGACCCCATCTTAAAGAAAATAGTGTGGAGAGTGATTGAGAAAGGCACCCCATGTCATCCTCCAGCCTCCACTCACGTGCTTGTGTTTGCACACGCACATGTGCGCACACACATACACAGTTTTACCTAGTTTACAACAGCTGGGCATGGTGGCGTATGTCTATAATCTCAGAACTTGGAAAACAGATGAAGGATGATCAGGAATTCAAGGCCAGCCTCTGCCACATACTGAGTTCAAGGCCAAATGAAAGAGCTTGCCTTGAAGACATAAAACATTAAAAGTAAAATGTGTGATAAAGGCAATACATATTTACTTATCTTCATTCTTGAGGGTGTAGAATTTCAGTTGAAGGTTCTTCTGTAATGCTACTTGCCTGCACTCCAGGTTTGTGACAGAAATCTTCACAGTCGCCGCAGTCCTTGTGGGGTCTGTGTCATACGCAGTTTTCCTCTGGCTACCTTCAAGCTCTCTGTAGGTCTTTCTTCCTTCTTTGTATTTATCCTGCTTTAAGTTCTTGGGCTTCATGAATGTATCAATTTGTTGATCTTCTTAAACCCATAAAATCAAAGAATTTCCAGCCATTATTTTTTCGATACTTATTCTGTTTTGTTCTTTCTCTCTTTTTTCTACTTCTGGGGCTCCAGTTACACTCGGGGTCCTTTGAAGTCCTGCAAGTATGTAATATTCTTAATCTTTAAAACATTTTTTCCTTTTTCTTCTTCAGATGGGATCATTTTCATTAGTGTTAACGTCATAGGTCCTGTCTGTGGTCTGAGTTGTTCCCCTTACCCGATGATTTAATGATGATTTAATTTTTTTCACATATAATAGGAGGTTGTTGTTGTTGTTGGGGTTTTTGAGACCACTGTGTCTCTCTAGCTGGTCTCACAGTTACAGAGACCTGCCTGACTCTGCCTCTGCCTCTCCCATGCTGGAATTAAAGGTATGAGCCTCCACACTTTTCCATATGTTACAGATTTGCGGTCTAGAATTTCCAGTCGGGGCTCCGACATAGTTGCTATGTCTGTGCGAGGGTTTCCCACTCATGTCATCTCTTACTGTTTTCTCTAAGCCAGTGAGCATAACCATAAGCGTTACTTTGAAGATGCTCACCCGTTAATTGTAACACAAGGGGTATGCTGAGGTGTCTCTTGATGGTCTCTCATTGAACACTGGCTGTATTTTCCTGTATAGTCACCAATAATGTTGCATTATTTTGGGGTTGGAATAGAGTCAGATATCCTGTGGTGAAGATTCTCTGCCAGTCTTCTGAGGAGCTTTATTGAGGAGTGAGGGGTTGTTTGTTTGTTCTAGGTACCAGTGATTAACTTGGTTAAACTAAAACCACAAGCTCCGACTCCTGCTCGGGCACCTCCTCATTCCCCAGGTATTTTGTTTGGAGTCTGCTGCATGCTTGTGTGATTCAGGGTCAGCCAGGGGTGTGGGTGGTTCTTACACCGAATGCTTTTATGGCTTTCCTGGCTCTTTGCCATCTGGATTGCTGCTGCAGCTCCCAGTGGCCATGGCTAACCGGAAATGTCCTGAGAGCCATTGCTCTCCTGCTGGGCTTCCAACACCAGGCGAGCTGCAGCTCCCACAAGACTCAGAGACAGACTGAATAGGACATCTGCGTCTCTCCCGTCTCCTAGGTGTCAGCTCCTCCAGAACAGACTCACTTCCTGTCTTGTAGTTTGTCTGGAGTTTATGTAAAGTTATTGTATATTATTATATTTTGTCCTGAGTTCTAGGTTGTTCTGTCCAGGAAATCAATCTAGTATCAAAAATGTGGTGGGTGGGGAGTGGGGATTAAAACAGTAGTAGTTCCCCATGGAGGAGTAAGGGCCGCTCAAATGCATACAGCAGGCAAAACGCACTGAGCGTATAGCTAAGATTCGGGCTTGAGACCGTGGAGATAGTTCAGGGGTCAGAGCGCTTACTGTGCAGCCATAAGAACCCGAGTCCAAATCCCTCCACAGAAAAGCTGGGTACAAGTGTGTGTGCCTGTAACTCAGAGATAAGCCCATCCAGAGTGCTCACTGGGCAGTCACTGAGATTCCACTTCAGTGAGAAACCTTTCTCGATGCGATAAGAAGGGTAGAGAAAGATACCTAGGGTCTTGCTCTGCCCTCCACTTGTGTGCGCATTGGCACACACAGAGACGCTTACGTGTATGCACGGCAAGCATGCATACCAAGACGTGGGCACCAAAATGTAAAGACTAATACTAAAGCATTGCTAATTTAATCAGTTGTTCTGAGTTACTCAAGGAAAATAAAATATCTCACTATTCTGCAGTGTTCCAGGGAGACTGGATTGATGAGCGTAGAGGAACGGCCGTGTGTGTAGGTGAGGATAAAGCGGCTGTAGGAAAGATGTTGGTGGTCGAATCCACATGGCCTTTGGAACTTTGTTGAAGGCTTGAATTTTTCATCCAAGAAGCTGACTGAGATGTGAGAGAGGACTCGGTGAAACACCATGACTCCATCCTTCCTGAGCATCTGCCTTTGCAAACGGGCAAGAAAAGTGTGGCACAGACACACTTGCTCTCATTTGCTCAAGGGCCGACACATGACAAGGGCTTGTGTGCAAATCAGTCGTGTCCTCCTTCCACTGGAAGTGCACAGTCAGAGGACTCGTGGAAAAGAGCCTGTAATAGTTGAAGGCAGGCATGCTGGATTCTCTCAGTGGGTGCCCACGGTCTGGGTGTTTGGGGGAAGTGAGGGCGTGTAGATCATTAGAAGAACTGCGGAGGCTACAATGGGAAGGGTGAGGGGCAGTCACCAGGCCATGGGAGCCCAGATGAAGAAAGGAGCCCATGTAACTGTCATGATATGAAACAGAGCTAGAAGGAAGAACCAGAGCCTCAAAGACTAGCTTGGGTTTTCTTCAGAGCAGAAGAGACTGCGTCTTCGAGCAATGTGGGAGATGAACACCCTAACGTGCAGCTGTGTATCTGGTACCCAGAAGTGCAGGGCACCCAGATACAGTTGGCCCCCACCCGCCCTGTGAAGCTTCATATTCCCTTCTGTGCATCTGGCAGAGTGCCCGGGCCACCGTGAGTTAGAGCGACACCTGAGGGTTCCTTGGACCTTCCAGCTGTGGTCACTGGTGATTGGATGGCTCCTTGGAAGCAAGGCTTCTGCAGCAGATGAGCGTTTTCTTCTGTAATAATGCTTCGCTGTGAAGCCAGCTCACTCCCTTCAGGTCTGGCCTGTCCTGATTGAGGGCGAATTCTACATCCAGAACCTGCTGTGTCCAGGCTGACCCCTTCCTGTGCTGTTAGGGTGGGTGGGATCCTGGCGGAAGCTTGCAAACTCTTGCTCACATACAGTCAAACAAGTGTGACTTGTTTGTTGGCTCTAATTCACCTCACCCCAAACACATAGGAACCACAGTTCTCTAAGTCCCTCACGTGTCTGTTCTCTAAGAAGCAGACAGAGACGGTCCACATTCATGCTCAGTGATGTAATGAGTCCATCGAGACCTTTTAATGGAGAGGGTCTTCTCTCAGGGGACCCCAGGGAAGGGAGGATTCCCCAAGTTGCCTCAAAGAGAGGAGAGTGTTTCGCTAGCCCAAGGCTCCAATGAAGAGGGAAAAAAATGCATTATTAACTTTGTTGGGGAATGAAGGCTGCCGTCGAGGCTCCGTGAACAGTGCTTGAAGTGCGTTCTGACGGGGCAGCCACATATCCTGCCAAACAATGATCATAATGTTGAGTTACACCATATGAAGCCGCTGTTCTGTGGGCAAGTGCAGATATTAGCAGTTTCCTATAGCAAAGCCTAATGGTGATAATAGCAATAGCACTGCTGGTGCTGCTGCTGCTGAGGGTGCTGCTGCCGCTGCCACCCTGCCGTCTGCACCATGCCCAGAACCCCACACACATGCTTTCACTTCGGCTCGTTCTATTAAACGTCGCTTGCTGCTGGCTTCCCTCACGCTCCATTTGGCCATTAAGCAGGATCACCAAGGATCTGCTGTGTGCCGAAGAATACACACCGATGGCCAGGACAGAGTTTTTACTCTCACAGACGCAGGGCGGCTCACGGGGAGGGCAGATAATAACACATGAACAAAAGATTAGAGACAAGCGGGTCAAGGCACTTGCCACACAAACCCCTGATTGATCACTGGATCCCACAGCAAAAGGGGAGAGCTGACTTCCAGAAGTCCTCTGACCTTCAGACACACACGACACAAACACAAGCCTTCACACATGCAACAGTAATAATTACTAATTCGTGTAGCCCTGGCTGTCCCAGGACTCACTCTAGACTAGGCTGACCTTGAACTCACAGAGATCCTCTTGTTTCTGTCTGTCTCCTGAGTGTTGGGATTGCACCACCATACCTGCTTAACAATAAATGTAAAAGTGTTGGTTAATTCACTAGTTACAGAGTACAATGGGTGTAGGAAGGCAGTAAGCTAGTGTTCTAGTTTCATCCTTGTTGCTATGACAAAAAGCAACTTGGAGGAAAAAGGGTTTAATTTGCCTCACAGTTCTAGGTGTCAGTCCATCACAGAGAAGTTCGGGACGTGGGGACTTCAAATAGCCATTCACATGATACCCACAGTCAAAAACAGAGAAATGGAGGCATGCGTGCTGCTTGCTTGTGCTCAGCCTGGCTTCTCCACTCCTACACGGTTCAGGACCCCATGAATAGGGAATGGTGATGCCCACTGTGGGCTGGATCTTGGACCCCATGAATAGGGAATGGTGATGCCCACTGTGGGCTGGATCTTCTTACGGTGATCACTACAGTTCCCTAAAGATGTGCCCACAGGCCAACCCAGCGTAGACAATCCCTCACTGAGGTCTCTTACCAGCTGATTTAGGTTGTGTCAAGTTGACAATCAAACATACAGCTGTTATCTGTGGTAACAGCACCAGGGTGAGCCTGGTGTCAGTGGTTGGAGAACAAAGGAGTGTTGGTGTGGCATAAAAACTAGCAGGTGCTAACCTCTTGTCATAACCAAAGCTTGACATAATCTGGTACCCAGAGACATCTCAGTGAGTAAAGCGGTCAGATGACCCACAGGACTGTGCGGGTCTTCTGTCGTAGACACTGGGAGGTGAGATACTGGAGAGACTTGCAGAAGGAGTTGCTACGGAGGCAATAAATGGTCTTGGCTAGAGATGCCCATTTGAGACCCACCAGTTTAGGTGATAGTTCATCTCACGAGAGTATAGGAGCTTAGGGAGATTACAAGGTGAAGACAGGCCTTCCGTATCAGAGGCCCTGCTTTTTCTCCCCTGCACTGACGCCTGTGTCCCAGAGCCACTCTGACGTATGTCCTCAACTCTAGCTGTCCTGTGGTCTGAGGCACGAAAGGAGCTCCTCGGCTGCTTCCTCTGCGTCTGGCATTAGGTGTCCGTGCAATAGTGAGTGGACTTGAGATGAGTCTAAGTCAAGAAAAATGGAAAGGACAGGTGAGCCAAAGATCCGAGGGCCAAAGATGAGTATGAAGAAAGCGAGACGGCCAGGGCTCCGCAGAGGCTTTTGGGGCCTTGAATCCCAAATACCATCCACACCTGGTCTCACAGAGGTCAGAGACAATCATAGTAAAACATTGCAAACTGAGGTTCCCATTTTTAATGGCTTTTCTTTGCTTTGCTACTTTTTCTCTAAGTGGCCCCAGTGGGTTAATAATGCCCTGGGCCTCAGTTTACCCATCTGTAAAACTGGAGTAATCATGGCGCAGATTTCTGCCTGTCAAGAGCGTCAACCATGGCTGACATGTGGTCAATGCTCAGATGTTTTCTTTGAAGAATTTATGGGATCTTAGGACTGTAGCAGAGTTAACAGCACGTGCTACTCTTGCAGAGGACCAGAGTTTGGTTCCCAGTGGGTGTCCCATGTCACAACCACCTGTAAATTCAGCTCCAGTGGCATAGCGCTGATGCCCTCTTTTGGCCTTGGCAGGCAGGGCACACACATGCACAAATTCATACACGGGTATACATGTACATACATCATCATTTAAATGATTTGGATTTAAAATTTAAATTTTTTGATGAAATTAATTAAGTTTTTAAAAAGAGCTTGAGGAATCTCTCTGCCCTATAGCTAGTTCTGAGACTCGGGTGGGCCGTGTCCCTTGCCTTCCTTCTGCGAGAAGACAGACAGGCGCAGACAGGCCTTTCGCCACAGTGACATCTCGCCTTCTGTGAAAACAAGAGTGTGTTGCCTGGGAGCGAGGTCACAGAACTGTGCCTTGGGTTAGAAGCAGGAAAGCCCAGCGTCCCAGAGAACCAGGCGAGAGGATGGAGCTGGGGGCCGTGTGACGGGGATGTTACACATCTGCCCTAGTTGTGCAAGTCGTCTGGGGTCGGCATGAGAAAGAACAGAAGGTGCCAACACCAAGCCAAGGGGTGTCTGATAGGAAGACTGTCTCACGGATGGAAGGAAAGAACAGCCACCTTAGGCTCAGAACCAGCTATAAGGCAGAGAGATTCCTCAGATCCTTTTTAAAATTGATTTCATTTTCGTTTAACAAGTTTTAAATTAAATTAAAATTAAATTCATTAAATCCCTGTTACATTTGGGGGAAACTGTTTTTCGATGTCAGCAAGGGTCGCTTTTGACAGTGGAGGAGATGTTTAGCTTCTGTGGCTAAAGACTTGAAGGAAGACAGGGGACGGTTAGGCAGGGAGAGGTTGGGACATTGCTCCTGAAACATAGAAGGTCTTCCTTATGGTTATATAGAATGTTGTAAACATCTCGTCGGTTGGTAGTGAATATTTTGTCTGCATATATGTATGTGTGCCACATGCGTGCCTGGTGCCTGTGGAGGTCAGAAGGCAACATCGGGTCCCCAGGAACTGGAGTCAAGGATAGTGAGCCAACCATGGGTGCTAGGAATCAGACTCAGGTCCTCTGTAAGAGCAACGGGTGCTCCCAGCTGCTGAGCTGCTCCCCCAGCTCCCTGTGATAGTTACACTTGCATGGCCGTGACTGCAGTACAGCCTCCCAGGGTCCACTGTGGCAGAGAAGCCATTGTGGTGGGAGCATGTGGGAGTCTACACATAGCACAGGAGATAATGAAACAGAGAACAAGTTTGGAACCAGGGGTCAGGTTCTAAAGACCCCTCCTAGTGAGTCCACCTCCTAAAGGTTCCACAGCTAGTGTCCGATCAGGAACAAAGACAGGAAAGCTGAGGCCCTGGGTCCAGCCATGCAGGCATTTCCTCCAGTGACCTAAGGACTAGACCCTACCTCTTAAAGGGCCCACCACCTCTCCTATTGCCGTACTAAGAGCCAAGCTTGCAGCACATGAACTCAGAAGGGGACAGACATATCCCAAACATAGCCATCAGGCTAAACAAGCAATTTTTCTGATACGATGAAAAATCTGGAGAGAGCCTGTCCGGGCTCATATGGTACATCCACGGCCTGATCTGTTTTCGTCCTACCCGCCCTTGGCAGTGGCTTTTACCCTTGTGCACACCACACAACTCTGCCTTTTCTCTGAGCTGAGTCGGAAGAAGGAGAAAAGAGAGCTCTGTATTCTTTTCAAGACTCTGGTCAGTACTGTGTCCCACCGTCACCTGACTATAAGTCCGAGAAATGTCTTAGCTGGGCATGTTGCCATCCCTAAAGATACTGAGAATTCTGTTATGAGGGAGAAGAGGAGGATGTTTGATGGGTAAACAGCCATCAGTGTCTGTATCAGTGGGTCGTTTCATCTCTTTGAAGCTCAATTTCGTCCAGTCCATCCCTGTCCTAGACCATCTCTTTCGGCTTATCAGAGCGATGCCTCATTTGTCTCTGGGATGAAAACTCTCCGTGAAGATCTCCAGGGATGTGGGAAAACTCGGCTCACATGACAGCAAATAGTCCATTCCTCACAGGTCTCTGTAGCTCTAGTGGCCTCTTGGGAAGCTCCTTGTTCAGAATGCAAGGCGGTGTGGGGCCACACTAACACATTTTAGAGTTTGGCATCCACCACTCCCCACCCTCAGTGTTCTCCCAAATGACTTTGCCCACTGTGTCTTCTTGTCCCTACTGTTGGGTGTATTATCCCACCCTGCCTGCTGTCCATGCTGCTGAACATCCCTTTAAAAAGAGATGATGGCTTGGGTCAGCCAGTGGTCACTATGAAGGAACATTACAGTTGAGCTGTCTTACACCATGCTCCCCCCCCCCCATGACTGCAGGGCAAATCAGGGCTGCTTTTCTACCTTCTCTACATAGAGGGTCATTGTCGTGACAAGTGCTGCTGGGTCCCACATCCTCCTCAGAGAGTTACCTTAGTCTTAGAGGCTCAGCACTGTGCAACTCAAGAGAGCACCGACCAGCATGAGGCCTGTTTGGGTTGAGCTTCAGGAATTGTCAGGCCCCTGAAGTTAATCAACATAGTACTGCTTGGTCTATGATGGGCCTCGCGTGCTTGGGATAGTTAGAGAAGGTGGTGGGCAAATTGTACTCTTGTCTATCAAGAGCCAAACACAAGCCTGAACTAACCAACTGGTCTACCAACCACGGGGCCTAGTAGAAAGTGTGGGTTCATGCAGAGATGGAATGTTCACCACCACTAGCCAGCAGAGAAATGTATGTAAAAATTACGCTGGGACTCTTTATTTCATTGCAGTCAGGTTGGCAGTCCAAAAGCAACAGGCCAGTGAGGAGGGGACAAAAGGGTGCACTAATGCACTATTATGAGAAGGTAAGCTGGCCGCGCCACTATGGAAATCAATGTGGAAAAATAAAAATAAGAACTAGAAACACACCTTCTGTGTGGCCCGGCTATAACACTTCTCAGTATTCACCCAAAAGACCCCAAGTCAGCACATCCCCAAGATCCTTGCACATCAGTTGACTGTGGCACCATTCACAGTAGCTGAGTTAGGAGACCAGCCTTGGTGTCCACACACAGAACTGGGCAAAGAACAGGTTTATGTGTACAATGGAAAATAGGTTGATGTATACAATGGAATTTTTTTTCAGTCATAAAGAAGGAATTTAGATCATTTTCTGGAAAGTGGATACAACTGAAGATGCCCATATCAAATAAATCAAATCAAACTCAGAAAAGCAAATATCACATTTTTCCCTCGCCTTTAAAGGTACGTAGAATCATTTATACTGATGGTGCGGAAGTAGAGATAAGGCCTGGACTTGATGAGCGTTTCCACTTGACAGACTTCTCCAGAATCACCTGGCAGGGGAGGGGGGTCATCCATGGCTGACTATTACTGTGGAGGTTATCTGGACTGCATTGAGTTAGGGAGACCCATCTTTATTATGGGCAAGACTCATTCCTCATGGAGGATCCTGGACTGTGTGTGATAAAAAGAGGGAGCTGAGCATTATTCGTAGCCATTTTGTTTCTTGATTGTAGATGCAGTGTGACCAGGGTCTTGCTCCTTTGGCTTCCTATTTCGATGGACTGTGCCTTTGACTGAACAAGAGCAAACTGTCATTTAAGTTGCTTTTGTCTGGGTATTTTATCAGGGCCACAGGAAAAACTAAGACATTGGGGAAGACAAGGGTAAGAAGGGGAAGGGCAATATGGGGGGATATGCTCAGATAACATTGTATATATGTGAAAATAGTCTCGTGTAATTCGGTGGTGGTGGTTGATTGGTGGGGTGGTGGTGGTGGTGGTTGGTTGGTTAGTTGGTGGTTGTGGGGTGGTGATGGTTGGTTGGTTAATTGTTGGTGATGGGGTGGTGGTTGGTTGGTTAGTAGTTGTTGGTGGGGTGGTGGTGGTTGGTTGGTTAGTTGTTGTTGATGGGGTGGTGGTTGGTTAGTTGGTGGTGTTGGGGTGGTGGTTGGTTGGTTAATAGTTGGTGGGGTGGTGGTGGTTGGTTGGTTAGTTGTTGTTGATGGGGTGGTGGTTGGTTAGTTGGTGGTGTTGGGGTGGTGGTGGTTGGTTGGTTAGTTGCTGGTGATGGGGTGGTGGTTGGTTGGTTGGTTGGTTGTTGGTGATGGGGTGGTGGTTGGTTGGTTGGTTAATTGTTGTTGGTGGGGTGGTGGTGGTTGTTGGTTGGATGGTTAGTTGTTGGTGATGGGGTGGTGGTGTTTGGTTAGTGGTGGTAGTGGTGCTTGGTAGTGGCAGTTGGTTGTTGGTGGTAGCAGTGGCAGTGGTGGTGGTGATGGAAGTTAGGTCATTTTCTGGGAAATGATGACAGTAAGATACAAGGACTTGGGGAAGAGCAGCCAGAGATCCTGCTGGCCTCCTGAGGCAGACCTTTTTATTAGGGTAGAAAGCTGCTGCTGGTACTCCCATTTTCTCCAGCTGCCGAGCAGTGAGGGGCAGTTTGGGGGACTGACGAGGAAATGTGTGTGCCAGATTTCAAAATGGTGCCTCAGGTAAAAGCTTCCTTGCTACTGTTGCCACAGCTGCTGCACTGGACCCTGAGGCGGGAGACTGGCTTGGAAAAAGTTATGGGCCACACAGCGTGAGTGCTCACACTCTCAGTTACTGGGGGAAGGGTCGTGGGGAAGACTGATGTGGAATGTTCCTCCGGTCCTTCGGTTGTGTAAGTTTGGACACCAGTAGCGTCTACCTGGAGCCTTGGGGTCAAATGCTAAAGCAAGACTGTCCTTATCACAAGCCCGGCTAAGCTTCTCACTTAGCAAGAGATGTGTCACACCCTGACAGCCCCCCCAGACGTCTTCTGTGTGGCTCTGAGGTGGCTTCCTAAGTGCCAGACAGAAGCTCAGCCTCTTGCCATGAGAGCCAGGTAGTTCCCCTCATTTACATCCCTTTAGAGAAGCCACCGTGAACCAGATGTTGTCACTGTTGGATCAGAGTGCTACTGCTTCTGGCTAGTGCCACGTTCCCGAGCCTGCCGGCACTGCCACTAGGTTAGGCAGAAAGTAAGCAGGGGACACAACCTTCCTCACTATCTCCCTACCACTTACTCTTGTGGCCTGCAGACTACCTCAGTCTGTCCAGGGCTGGAGAACTGGATAGAGGAAGAATTCCTGTGAAGAAAGTAACCTGGCTGGCTGCTAACAGAACAGCCCTTCATGTGACCACATATAACATCTGCAGCCTAGGCAAAGAAGAAAGCCAGATTGAGATGAGCCACACTCTGTGTGTGTATGTGCGTGTGTGTGTCTGTGTGTGCGCGTGGTGCGTGTGCATGTGTCCATGTGTGTGCAGGGTGTGTGTGCGTGCGCGTGTGTGGTGTATGTGTGTTGTATGTGTGTGGTGTGTGTGCACGCGTGTGTGGTGTATGTGTGTGCGCCTGTGTGGTGTATGTGGTATGTGTGTGTGTGCACTCGTGTGGTGTGTGTGTGTGCGCGTGTGTGGTGTATGTGTGTGTGGTGTGTGTGTGTGTGTGTGCATGTGTGTGGTGTATGTGTGTATGGTGTGTGTGTGTGCGCAAAGGTAGAAGACTGAAGCCCACATCAAGTGTCTTCCTCTGTCAGCTCTCCACATTGTTTTGTTTTGTTTTGATTTGTTTTTTGAGATAGGTTCCCTTACTGAACCTGGAGCTCACTGATTGATTAAACCTGCTAGCCAGTGAGCCCCAGGCTGCCTCCCTAGCCCTGAGACTACAGCAGTGCCCACCGTGCCCAGCTTTCTTCGTGGTAGCTGGGGCTTGAACTTGAGTCCTCATGTTTGTACAACAAGGAATTTACCAACTGAGATGTCTCAGCAGCCCCTCTCTTTAGAGTGTGAACACGAACTTTCTTTAGAGGAGCCTCTAGACCCCAGAGTTCTGACCTCCCCAATCTGAGAAAGACACTCAGTGTGAAGAGATGTGCAGAAGGAGATGTGGTTCCCCAGGAAGAAGAGCAACCAGTGCAGATGTGAATACATACGTGTGCAGATATAAATACATACGTGTGGAGACCAGAGAGAAACCTGCCGTGTTATTCCTCAGTCTCTGTCCCCCTTGTGTTTTGAGACAGAGCTTCTCCCTGGGATCTAGGCCACAGGGGTCAGCCTGTCTCTGCCTTCCCAGCGGCCAGATTACAAGCGTGTGTCACCATGCTCAACTTTTTACATGCGTTCTCAGGCCACACATTCATGTCCTCATGCTTGTACCACAAGCACTGTACCAAATGGCCTATCTCCAGGCTCGGGAGGTTATTTTTCTGTTTACCCTTGCATCTGGACCGCAGTATTGAAACAGCTTCCTGACTCTGGGTTGTTGCTGCCTCCTCCTCCTTTTCTTCCCCCACCCCCACCATCATCACCATCTTTTCGGTGACTTGTCAAACACAATGGAGTCAAGTCACTCCTCTGCTCCCGAGCCTTCGGAGCTGCTCTACTGCCTGAAAAAGAAGAAGGAAAAAAAAAAACAGGAAAAGGTGGGAGAATCTTCCTCTGTCATCTGCCCCCACCTACCTCTCCGAGTCTCATGACTTTGTTCTGGAAAGAACGGAGATGAGATGAATGAATGTAAAAACCGGGAGGCCCAGTGAGAGTTCTGGAGCATTCTGCTTCGTCGATACAGAGCTGTGGCCATATCTGATGGCAGCGATCATCGGTGGTCATCACGGATCCTAGTGAGGCAGTGACCACTGCCACACTTATTGATACAAACTTGTCTTTCAGAGAGTTAGGAGTTTGTCTTGCTTCAGAAAGGGACAAGGTTGATAGGATTTCTGAAGGAAACCGAGACTCGTAACAGTTTGGTCTTTCCCTTTGAACTCGTCATGCAGATAACGTCTTCATAAAAGATCTCAGAAAGTCGTTCTTTTTTTAGCCAGCCAGTCCTGTAGTCAAGTTTTGAGAGACTTGGGAGAACATGTGATTTTTTTAAATATCCTGGAGTATTTTTCCAGGCCTGGGCAGCTCGTGGGTCAATGCACAGCTATTTCCGTATGTGGGTAGGGTGGGAGAGCACAGCCAGGTCACCAGGGGCCAGGGCCTGTTTCTCCAAGCTGGTGGTTGCTCCTCCCTCCTCCCGCTGCTTCTCTGCTCCTCGCATCGAGGTGCAGATTTGTCTTCCAGACCTCTCTGTGTCTGCATGCCTGTACCTGCTGCCTGGTTGACTCTGAGCTCTGATCCCTTTAACTTGTGAAAGCCTGGACTTCCCACTCCCCGCCTGTGGCAGGCAGGTTTGAACCGCCAGGCATTTGAGGAGTAGCTGGGGGGAACGTGGACTGCCTCAGGGAGGGGTGGCTTTGGAATGCACCATTCGGAAAACAGACACCCCCAGTGCTAACTGACTGGAAAGCCTGTTGTGTTTCAAGGCTGGAGCCTGAGTCATAGAGTAGGGTACCTGTAAGGGGGCGTCATGGAATCACACGGAGTAGCCGCTGGGTGACTTCCCAGCCCAGTTTTATCGCCATCTGTCGCTTCCCACCTTTGTTCCCCTTCCCAGGCACAGAACTTTTCAAGGCAGAGTGTGAGTGAATTAGTTCTTGGGCCAGATGTTCTCTGTCCCTCCCCCAACTCTTCCCCACCCTGTTTGTGCCCTGGATTCTCCCTAGTTGGGGCTATATGAATGGACTCCCTAGCTTCCTGACATCCTCTTGTTTTTGCTCAATGAGGAGTAGGGAGAGCTTGAAGGAAGTATTGATTCTCCTAGCTCCGCCCTGTGACATCACCAAAGATCTGGCCTCCTGGTACTATGTCTGGTTCCAGTGACCTCTCTTCCCTCTGAACGTGTACACGTGCTGCTGAGACTGGTCCCAGAGACCTGCACTCAGGCCCTGAATAAATGGCACCCTTATTAGACTCCTCACATTACCCATTCCGCCTGCTGCCAGAATGCTGGTGGATAAGATTCCTACCATCTTTTCTGATTCGGAGAGAGCAGAGTGCCCAGAGGGAGCACCCAGCCCTCTGGGGCTCCTGGTGTTTCACTGGGAACCCGGGAGACAAAACCTGATGAAAACAGACCTCCAAAGCCAAAGTTCTCAGGAACCCTAGTAGGCACAGACTGTTGGGATTTGGTTTCCAAAGAATGTGCAGAGGAATGTTGTCACTGAGGTGGGGAGAGAGCCGTGAGGCCCACCCTGCTAGGCTGGCTTGTCACCCGCCTTTGCCTTTCTGGTGAACTTTCCTAGTGTTCCTACGCTGAAACTGCTCTTACTCTGGCCACGTACAAGTGCTCTGAGGTTCCCATGATGGTGCCTGTGCCTGCTGTGTGTAATGAGCCGTCCGTGTGGACCTGTTATGTAGCTGGCTTGTGCAGTCCCGTAGAACTACCTGTGTAGCTATTATGTGCAGTCCGTGTGGACCTACTGTGTAGCTAGCATGAGCAGTTTGTGTGAACCTGCTGTGTAGCTAGCATGTACAGTCCATGTGGACCTGCTGTGTAGCTAGCATGTGCAGTCCTATGGACCTGCCTGTGTAGGTAGCATAGGAGAATTGCAACCGTAAACTGCCCTCATTGTGATGATGGAGCCCGTGTCTGAGTGGACCGTCACCCCTGCCCTGTCCCTGTTAAAGACTTCTTTTTCTCTTCTCTGGAGTGGGCATTGCTCAGATAGACGTGAAGCATAATCTCAGAGACATCAAATTATACAGTTAGGCCGTCAAACAGCAGCCAGATCTGGAATTTGTGTTGTGCCCTTAAGGGTCTTGGGACCATTCACACACAGCCCTTCTAAGGACAGCTGCTTCAAAATGGGTTCAATGGGAGAAAGGTAAAAATTAGGAATTTTTTAAAATTCGGACACTCTCAATTATTAAAGTTAGCATTTTTTTTTAGAGAACTATGTTATTTTTTTGTTTGTTTCCAAGATAGGGTTTCTCTGCTTGGCTGTCCTGGAACTCACTGTGTAGACCAGGCTGGCCTCGAACTCAGAGATCCGCCTGCATCTGCCTCCTAAGTGCTGAGATTAAAGGCATGTGCCACCACCACCCAGCTGAGAACTATGTTCTTAAAAATTATGTCACCTGCAGTTTTCTCTTAAAAACAGAGACTTGAGGATGCTTGCCCTACCCGCTTGACCCTGTAGAAGATATGCTGAGCTGTGTACACATGTTCATGTATGTTATGCATGTGGGGCGAGCAGAGAAGCTAAGGAAGACAGGGATGGGGTGGCAGGCAGGCCTGGAAAAGACACACCACAGAGTGCCAGGAGGGACACACACTGTCCTAGTTTCACTTCCTTCCCCTGACAAGCAGTGTAAGGGGGGCAGGGGTTATCTATCTCTTGGTTCCAGGTGACAGGCCATCAGAGCAGTCACAGGGACAGGGCTCGGGGGATCTGGTCACATCACATTCATAGCCAGGAACAGAGAGCAAGGAACGCACGCATGCTTGCCGTTCAACTCACTTTCTCTTTTATCCCACCCAGGGCCCAAGCCCAGGGAATGATGCCTCCCACCGTGGGCAGGCCATCCTACATCCATTGCTGTAATTCTTCATGGGCATGCCACCCACACACCAACCTGATTGACCCAACTCCTCATGGATAGATTGTGTCCCTCTGACAGTTAAAACCACTGTCACATAACACCAAGGGACATTTATCAAGCAGATGCTGGGCCTTGACGCACGTAGCACGAGTGACTCTGAAGAGCAGTGCGAAGTGGATAAAGAATGAACTACATCAGTCAGCTTTTCCGTAAGCTGAACGTAGGTGCTCGTAGACAGGCGGAGCACATGTTGGGAGCACAACACGGACACTAGCTTCACTCTGAGCACACCCTGAAGTTTTCCTCTGTGTTGAGGGAGATGAAAGTTAGCCTATAGACCTGATAGAGAAGCTTGGAGACACAGGGCCTTTGCGAGGTGTCGGCCCTGTGGCGCGTGGTAAATGGAGCCCTCTGTTCTTAAGGTGGAAAGCAAACAAAGTCCTCAGCATGTCGTCCTGTGACTGTACAGCGTAAACCACAGGTGGTTAAGGGAAACAAAAGTCCCTTTTGTAGGGTCAGGGCACGGACACGGCACAGCTGCCGAGAGACCACATGAAAGGCGGGACGCCATGAGCCAGCCTCCAGGCTCGCCTCTGAAAACACATCACCTGGCAGCACCCGCCAAATGGATGCGCGTCCATCGCTGCCTGCAGGAGAACTCCAGATGTGGCTGTGCATCAAAGAACGCCCGATAGGGAGTGGAACCCATGGCAGACACATGCAAACCCGTAGGAAAGGCTGCTCGGGGCATCGTGAGCACTCGCACTTCCCCCGCCTGCCCTGCAAACTGTCTCTATAAACACGGTTCACCTAAGCTATTCTCTATATCCTTACCTTTGTTACTTTTATTTCTTGGTTGTATGTGTTTGCATGATGTGTGTGTGTGTGTGTGTGTGTGTGTGTGTGTGTGTGTGTGTGTGGTGTGTGTGTGTGTGTGTGTGTACATGCAGATAAGTGTATGGTGCATGTGGAGAGCAGAGATTCGACACCAAGTGACTTCTTCTATTGGTGTCCACCTTATCTTTGGAAGCTGGGATCTTTCTCCAGTGCTTACTGTATGGCTAGACTGGCTCACCAGAATGCTCCAGTCCACTTGTCCACACAAACACGGACACAAACACACACACACGCTCATGCTCACATGCACCACTCCCCAGCCAGCACTGGAATTAAGTGCAGGACTGTGCCTCAGCCGTATATGGATCCTAGGGACTAGAGTCAGGTTCTTACCCTTGGCACGTTACCCACTATGCCGTGTCCCTGGGACCCCAGTTATTCTTCCCTGATGTTTCAGTGAGCTATGTTTTTATTTGCTGTATAGACGGTATCAGTCAGGCTGGAGAGGTGGTTCAGTGGTTAAGAGCACTGGCTGCTGCCCCTCAACTGAAGAATGGATAAGGAAAATGTACATTTACAGAGTGGAGTACTACACAGCAGAGAAAAATAATGACATCTTGAAATTTGCAGGCAAATGGGTGGAGCTAGAAAACATCATATTGAGTGAGGTAACCCAAACCTAGAAAGACAATTATCACATGTACTCACTCATAAGTGGCTTTTAGACATCAAGCAAAGAAAAAACAGCCTATAATTCACAATCCCAGAGAACCTAGACAACAAAGAGAACCCTAAAATACATGGATCTAATCTACATGGGAAGAAGAAAAAGACAAGATCTCCTGAGTCAATTGGGAGCATGGGGACCATGGGAGCGGGTTGAAGGGGAGGGGAGTGGAAGGAAGTGGAGCAGAGAAAAACATATGGCAAAAAAAAAAAAAAGCCTTGCTGTTGCTTTTTCAAAGGACCCAGGTTCAATTCTCAGAACCCACGTGGTAATTCACAATTATCTGTAACTCCAATCCCAAGGGATCCAGTCCCTTCTGGTCTCTATATGCCTTGCATGTGCCTGGTACACATGCATGTGTGTGTGGGTAAAGCACCCATAAAATAAAGCAAAAAAGAAAAATCTCCAAAAAAATTATACCCATCAGTGTTAGAGGCCGGGTGATATTTTGCTGAGTAAACACATTGTCCTTGCTACCCATTGTCTTTTTCTGTCACATTTTGCTACTTCCTACTCGTCCCACTTCTAACAACTCATAGAAGGTATCCTTGGTGCATATATTCTTCACATTTTAACTGAAACCCTCAGGATATTAGGACCTGGGATTGTGGAGTAAAAACATACACAATAGCACCAGTGGGCTAGCGTAGTAGCACACACCTTTGATCCCAACACTCAGAAGCAGAGGCAGGTGGATCTCAATTGAAGGCCAGCCTGGTCAGCATAGCGAGTTCAAGGCCAGACAGAGCTAGACAGTGAGATGCTGTCTTAGAAAGGGAAGAAAGAAGGGAGGAAATCTTCCACCCTTGGGACGGGCTACCAAATTGTTCTCCAAAGCATAGTAGCAGTTTCCCGTTTCCCTAGAGCAACAGCAACTATTGACATTATACATCGTGTTGTTGCCTTTTGTCATGGGTGGGCTACTGCGTAGTTAGACAGCTAGCTAGTTTGTTAAAAACATGGGCACTCTAGCCCAGACTAACCTGAAGCTCACTTTGTAGCTCGAGCTAACACACACACACACACACACACACACACACACACACACCTTACAGTGATCTTTCTTCCTCAGCCCTCAAAGGCTGGAATTCCAAGCATGAGCCGCCAAACCCCACTAAATGTTTTTCTTTATGAAGAAACTGGTGCTAACTTACTGGTTTTTCTGTTTGTTTTATTAGTCAAATAAAAATCAAGATACGTTTTTTTGGCCAAATTTCCCAGCATTCCATAATGAAAACCACATCAAACTGGGGCCTCGAAAGTAGTCAAGCCAGGTCTGGGATCTGCCACTGTGATGTCCTGGGCAAACACGTCTCCTGAGCACTCTGTTCTCTACATTCATGCTGCAAAAACTATGAAACCCACCTTCCAGGTGGCAGACAGAGACCAAACGGACACCTACGGAGTGACCTTGTTGCTCCTAGCCAGTCTGTAGCTCAGGACTGAGCAGGGGAACTGAGCAGCAACTTTGGAGAAACCAAACACAAGACCAACACAGCCCCGAGGCTGACTGTTTGCACAGCCAGTGGCTCCTGCACTGGCAGCAGCTGCCTCCTGCCAGGAGCGGGGAACAGTGGGGCTCTTGTTCTGGCATAGCTGGAAACCAGCTTCCTGTTTTTCCTGGTGTGGGGCTGGCGTTTTAATCAGCGGCAGGAGGGAAGGAACAGTCCTGGGTGGGTAGCCTGTGTCCCACAACCCTGCAGCGAGGAGTCTGGCTTTTCCTCCAGGGACTCCTGTGGATCACAGAGTCAGGGAGCTCGGTGACTTTGACCAGGACCACGCAGCCAGGTTAACAAGGGGAGGGAGCTCAGGACAACACACCATCACTGCTCGTAGGTCAGTGCCTGTGGAAGCCGATGCTGGTGTGTTTAAAATATAATGTGGATTAAACAGGAAGCTTCTATTTCCCCCAGAGTCAGTGCGCCACCCATTCCTGCTCACTTCACATTTTTGGACAAGCCAGACTCCTGGGTTCACTCTCCAGCCACAGAAGGGACTCTGGACAAATGACTTACAAACGGGAAAATAACCCGTGACCACATCACTGGGTTACTGTGCCGTGTAAGTCAGGTCTTCACAGTTTTGGGTCCCACACTAGCCGTGCAGTACTTAACACGCAGTCTAGAAATTTTACTTGCTAAACACTAGACCCATGGCTCGGCTGCTAAACCTTAATTAGAGACCTGGCCATCCATTTTAAAGATAATCGGAGGAAGTTTCTCAGCTCACTAAAAGTAGATAGTACAATGGCTTAAAAATTCCACAGGAGTCAGGCAGGCGGTGGAATCTTAGAGTTTTTGGGAGGCAAGCATGTAGTATGGAGAAGCGTGTGGATCTCTGAGTTTGAGGCCAGCCTAGACTACAGAGTGAGTTCCAGGACTAAGCCAGAGCTACACAGAGAAACTCCCCCCCCACACACACACACCAAAAAAATTTCCCAGCAAAAAAATCCTCAGGAGTCTACCAAATGTGCCTGTTAGTACTAAAGTAAAAATACTTTCTTCCTAACTACTCTGGTTTAAAAAATTCAGGGGGAAGCAAAGTTGGCTTGGTGCCAACATTGGTGTGCCTAGGTTTCATGAAGACACAAACTGCCTTGCTCCCCTCCAAGGGGCAGGGCTGGAGAGGAGGGTGCGAGGTGTGAGCTCACTATTTGTGGACATGGCCTCTGCTGTCTGGTAGGTAGACTCCTAGCCACGGCTCTCTAGTCTCTAGCTTTGTGAAACTGGGCTGTCCTGGTTTGCAGCTGGGAGTAGGCTTGATAGGTGTCTGTAGTACTGGTCCTATGTCCTGTAAGGATGTAAATTGAACACATATGGCCACTTAGATCACAGAATACCCTTGCCCTTATACAAAGCACATTCACATGGATGAGCCATGCGATGTGGCCTACTTCTCCTTGGGCCGCCAGAGCCAAACATCCACAGCCGGTTTGCTCGGTCACCAAGAGCAGCCTGGAGCACAGCATTCTCTGGGTTTACAAATGGGTGAAAATAATAACACAGCTGCAACCACAGTGCGCTGAAACTTGAGAATGGAGTCGGGGCCGCAGAGGAGTGATGTCCCTTTGCTTGATGATTTTTATTTCTTCTTTGAAAATGTTGCCCTTTTAATCCGTATTTTGATCCTAACTGTCCACCACCACTCTCTAACTCCCTCCAGTGCTCCCCACACAGCCTCCCTCCCAACTAAATGCTCTTCCCACTTTTTTGAGACAAGGTCTCACTAAGTAGATCAGACTAGCCTCGAACTCACAGAGATGCACCCATCACTGCCTGCTAAGTGCTAGGATTAAAGATGTGCCCCACCACATCTGGCGTCTCCTTGTTTGCTGTTGTTAGTAAAGCCAGAGTCCACTTAATGTGGCCCACACAACCCACCAGTGGCCATATCCCTAAAGGAAAGAGACTCTCTGGTCCTCAGCAGCCAACAACAGTCAACAGGTCTTCCACCACGAGTGGGACCTCAGGGGCTCCTCCCCCGCCACACTGGGCTTTTGCCCGGCTTGATCTTATGCTGGCAACCATACCTGCTGTGAGCCGACATCTGCAATGGCCACGGTGTGCGGGGAAGCCATGGTTTCCCATCCCTCCTTCCCGTTCACCAGCTCTTACATCCTTTCCACCATATCCTCTGAGCTTTGGCTGGAAGGAGGTTAATATAGTTGATTCGCCCACAGCTGAGCACACAAGGTTATTTTTCTCAGACTTTGATGAGCTCTGAGTCTCTGTGGTAGCCACTAGCCACTGCCAGGAGAGTAACAGAGATTTGCCGAAGAACAATGTTTCTTCTGGGCAGTTTGGTTTAACATGGTAAAGGAGTCCCAAGGCAGGTTTCAGAGTCTGTCTGGGAGAAGGAAGAGAAAGGGTAGCAGCAGAACCAGAAGGTGGTTGTTCCCCATGCGGCCTTGCCCCTTTTTTTCCGGGGGGCAAGAGTTCTGCAAGAGGAGGCTCTGGGGTGCTGAGACGGAAAGTCTAATTGAACTCCCTGGGTCACACAGAAGAAAGCGTGGAGATAGAAGGGGACTTGGGGACAGGGTTTGGCAAGGAGAATGAAAATGACTAGAGCTTATCACACACACAACACTGTCAAACAAACCAAGACTAAAACCTCTGTCCTAAAGCAAAGCTCTTGAGTTAATTATGCTTTATTATATTCATCTATGCCTTCAAAAGCATCTTGGCCGATGTCTTTGGAGGAACTGGAGGGATCAAACATTGGGCTTTCACAGCTCCATGGTGAGGCTCATAAGTGAGGGAGTGTCTGATTGGCGGAGAACCCATAGACAGGAGGCCAGGTCTTCCCTGCAGTTGTCAGTCTGGCTCCCTACCATCCATGCAGCAAATCACAAATCTGTAATAGCGTTTGAAAGGAGAACTTCGACTTTGGTTGACGTTAAGACCATTTCTTTATAGGCAGTAATGAACTACGGAGTCTTTGTGTGAGAACCAGGCCCAGGAAGGCAACTAAGTCTTAGCCAGGGTTGTAAGGCTCCCCTAGCGAAAGGGGAAGGGTTGCTGTGTATTTGTGAAAAAGAATGTTAGTGTGTGTGTGTGTGTGTGTGTGTGTGCGCGCGCGCGCGCGCGGGTGTGGAGAGGGGGGTGATATGCACATGGTCTCTCTCGTAATAGTGCAGAAATGTGTTAAGTATCTAGTTACTGTTGGGAAGTAAGAAGATCTCGTCAGTGAATTAACACTGTCCCAATTCCACAGATGCTTACTGACCCTCAGTCACCCATTAGTCAATGGATGAGGGCTGACAATCTAGTTGGTTACTGTCCCCTCATGTCTTCAGCGGCACCGTAGCCCAGCCTCTGGCTCTCCTATGCCGTCCTTGGTAGGTTCTACTTACTAAATACCTGTCTGAGCCAGCCTCTGAGTGCTTTATAGGCGGGACTTGAACTCATCTTCATGACTTTCCTCTCATAGGTATGGGTCCCAAGGCTCCATGCATGGTTTAGTTAGAAACTTCACAAACATGTAAATGAGCACAGAGTGCTGGCTGGTGCCCATCATCCCAGCATTCGGGTGACAAAGACAAGAGAATCAGAAAATCAAGGGCAGCCTAATGGATATATGAAGTTCTAGGCCAAGGTTGCATGAGACCCTACATAAAAAGAAAAAAATCAGCCATGTGGTGGGGGTACAGGCAGGTGACTACATAATACAGAGTGAGTTCCAGGACAGCCAGGGCTACATGGAGAAACCCTATCTTGAAAAAAGAAAAAAAAAAGTACATATAAATGAAAAAATAGTATTTTAAACCTAGCTTCTATCTACTGTGTTATATTATGCACCCTTTAACCCCCATTTTTGGAGACATGGTCTTACTATGTAGTCCCAACTGGCCTGGAACCTGCTATGTGGTCCAGACTAGCCTTGAACTCACAGAGACCCACCTGCTTCTGCCTCCCAAGTGCTGGCATAGAGCCCCACATCACCATGCTTGGTTTCTATGCCTCCTAAGTGGGCCATCAAAACAAACCTTAGCAGCCCATACCCTAGGTTGCCTGGGCTATTTGGGACTATAAGGACACAGGTCCAGAATCCCAGATTTTGTACCGAACCTTACTCCCCACAAAATGATGTTTGGTTTCATGGGAAAGTTACCTTGTTTGTGGGTAGAGGTAGGAACCAGAAACTCTGCAAACTGGAGATGTGATTTCAAACCTGAATTTTGATGACCTGGCCCAGGTGCTCCCCAGATGAGGAAACTGTGATGGATGAGAGCCTTACCCAAAGCACACAGAACAGAAGGATGCTCTCTAGGATCCCAGCCCAGGATCCCTTCTCTGAACATCTTGGTACTCCAGGCATTTTCTGAACTTTTTATTCTGTTGCTTGATTTGTTAGCTCTTTGGACCAAGACACCTTTTTCTGTGGCTGGGCAGCAAGCTCCAGTAATCCCTGGGACAACTGTCTTCCCGCCATCTGCATATCTGCATCATCTCTGTTTGTTGGTGTGTGTGTGTGTTTGTTTGTTTGTTTGTTTGTTTAAGGCTGCTGATGGGCAGCAAGCTCCAGGACCCACTGGGACCCATGTCTTGCCTTCATTTGCATTTCTGCATGAGTCTTTAAGTCAGTTTGACTGCCCGGTCTCCAGAAAGTGAGCACGACTTTCTCTGGTTTTCATTGAAATGGCATCGAATTTGTTGTAGATCAATTTGTAAATATTCTTTACAGTATTGAACCTTGACATTCACAAACATGATATATCCTTCCATGTGTTTATAGACTTAAAATTTTTGCAGATAACGTTTGGAATAAATTTATCTATGGAGAAGTCTAACATCTTTGGTTTACTCTTACATTTTGTATTTTTGATGTTAGCATATGTTACGACTTTGAGTTTCTTACCTTTTCTAAATGCTTTCTATTCTCTTATGTATGGGGGCAATGTGTATGTGGTACGTGTGTGTGTGTATGTGTTTGTGTATGTAGTATAAGCGTGTATGTAGCATATGTGTGTGGTATACGTGTATATGTGCTGTATGTGTGGAATATGTGTGTATGTAGTATATGTGTTTGTGTGGTTTACGTGTGCATGTGGTATATGTATGTACATGGTATATGCATGAGTGTGTGTTTATATGCGTGTGCCTTGCTCTATCACTCTCTGCCTTGTTCCCTTCATTAGGGGAACCTGGGCCTGAGCTGGCAGCCAGCAAGTCCCGGTGATCCTATGACCTTTATCGTCCATCCTGCACCCCAGTGCTGGGGTTATTAGTGTGACCACACCAGCTTTTTATACGCATGCTGGGGAGTTGAACTCAAGTCCTTTGCTTGCACAGCAAGTGCTCTTACCCACCAAACCATCTCCTCAGCCCTGCATGTTTATTATTTTTTTTAAACTAACCTTCTGTCTCCCAGCTAAGTGTATGTGCAGATTCTCTTAGATCATCAGTATGCAACATCAAACATCTGAACCAGCCCCCACGCACATTTCTTAGAGCGCTCACACCAACTGATGCTTCATCCAGGCAGTGACAGCTTCCTTTTCTTATCCTCCGTCTCAGCAGGAAGCATCAGTGTTTCAGCAGAGGATGATGGGTGCTATAGATAGTTATTTATAGTTACTTATCAGATTCCAGAAGATTCTATCTAGTCCTCCTTTGCCAAGAGTCTGCCATAGATGGCTGCCGGCGCTCACCACATTTTTTCTCTCTGAACCTGTGAATGTGGTCATTTGGTTTTCCTCCTTTCTTTGAGTGTGATGGCGTGGACCCATGGGTTTGGGGCCTGCCTTGGTTGGACTCAGAAAGTGAATTTGTTCCTGATTTCTAGAAGGTCGTGTACAAGATGGCTGCTGTTTCTCTGGAAAGAGTTATGTAACATCGATGCTGTTTTCTTTCCCGTCTACTGGCATGTCATGTATCCAGGAAGTGATGCTGTGCCCAGTGTGGTGGTACACTCAGGAGGCCGAGACTGGTGGGTCTCCTGAGGTCATAGGCCAGCCTGGTCTCCAGACTGAGTTCCAGGCGACAGAAAAAAGAAATTGTCAATCTTACTGTTACTTCTCTGGAAATAACCCAAGCCGCCCTCCCCGGCTGCTTCTAAGGCTTTTCTCTTTGTTTCTGAGTATTTTCCTGGGTACTGCCTCATTATCAGCTAGTCCACAGGGGCCTGTGCATTTAAGGTGTAAAGCTGTGCTTGATCATATTCTTGTTTTAAAACATTCTTGGTTGCTGTTTCCTTTCGTTTTTATAATTGCATTTATTATATGTGTGCACACACGCATGCCTTTGTGTGGAGCTCAGAGCACAGCTGGCGGGAGTCAGTTCTGCCTCACCCCATGAGGGTCCTGGGTATGAAACTTAGGTAGCCAGGCTCGGAGGGGAGCAAGCACCTTCCCTTCCTGAGCCATCGCACTGGCCTTCCTGCCATCCATGCTCTCACCTAGTGCCTCTTTATCTTTGTAGTAGAGTCACAGGCCTGTTAGTCTTCCTGCTGCATCCCCCTCTATCCGTCTGTTGTCTGTCTGTCTGTCTAAGGCCGGTCTCATGTAGACCAGGCAGGCCTTGAACTCATGATCCTCCAGCCTCCACCTTCCCAGTGCTCGGTGCAATTCCAGCTGTTTCCCTGTATATCTTCCCAGTTCCTCTGTTTTCTACCCTTCCATGGCTGAGTTTGAAATAGATTCTCCTTTTGATCTCTCAGCGAGTTCTCTGATTTGCTCTTTCTCACTGAATTTCAAGTGCTGAATCCATGGTTTTAGGGTTTGGGGTATTTTTTTCCATCTACAATTTCTACTTGTTCTTTTAGCTTGTTCTGTTTCTGGTTTCCCTGGAAACTATCTTTTACCTCTTTGAATTCTCTTAAGTGCAATTTTGTTTAAAAATTGTATTTATGTGTGAGAGTATATATGCCTGCATGCTGTTCACCTGTCCAGGGCAATGTAGAAGCCAGGGGTTGATGTTTGAAACGTCTTGCTCACTTGCTTCTCCATGTTTGTCTGTACGTTGTGTGAGGCAGGGTCTCTCACCAAACCTGGGACTAACTATTTCAGCTAGACTGGCGACCAGTGAGCCACGGATCCTCCTGCCTCCACCCCTACCTCCAGTGATTCTGTTGCAGGTGTGTGCCACACCCCTGGCTTTACCCAGGTGCTGGGACCCAAACTCAGAACCTCATCCTTGCATGGCAAGCATGCTACCCACTGAGCCGCAAGTGTAATTTTTAAAAATTCCCTGTTAATGTTTACATTAAATGCTGCTCCCTTAAAGGCTGTTTTTATTGCCCGTGGCTATACTCGGCATATATTTACACTGTCTTGTACTCTTGGTTGTTCTTGGTTAAATGGCAGACATTATAGATAATACTTAATAGAAATAACCAGAACCCTGGGTTGATGCTGCCCTTCTTCAGGGAAATCTGTCCCTGCAATCTGGAATCAGGGGTTCAGGGGGCTACTATGCCCATGAGAAGTAGCCTGCTTAGTAGTGTGGAAACTTAGCATCTGGAAAGGAGGCTTTGGTTGTGGTCTGCCCAGTTCCACAAGATGTCCAAAGCACTACTCTTAGCCTCCTCTTCCAGAAGTGGCAGACATTTCTAAGAAAACAGCATCCATCACCCAGCGCCACGCACCTCTCTGGATTTCTCCTGAGTTTTGGTTCCATTATTCTTTACTAACTGCTAATTTACCATATCTTCGAGAAAGAATGTTTTAACATATATTATTTATGTGGGGGAGGGGTGTATGTGTGTCACGGCCTTCTTGAGGTCAAAGGACAACTCACAGCAGCCAGTTCTCTCCTTCTGCCACGCATGTCCTGGGAACTGAGCTCAGGCTGTCAGGCTTGGTGGCAGGCACCACCACATCATCTCAGGAAGCCCCAGGAATGTTTTTAAAAATAGTTTCCCATATTTTCTCATTTCTAGTAGGTTGGTCAGCCTTAGTTACCTAAGCTGATACTTCCTAGTAGGGTTTCAAGTGGCCCATTTACTCAGTGCTTGTTAGCTGAGTTATGGCCTGCAGAAATCTGTGTAGAAGTACTAGCCCCAGCATTGCTTAAGATGACCTCATTTGAAAATAGGGGTCATTGTAGATTTCAGTGGCTAAGGAAAGGTCAAATGGGAAGAGCACACCCTTTATTTGTGTGACACTTGTCCTTAGAAGAAGAGGAGATGAAGTAAGCAAAGCAGAGTCATGGGGAGAAGTCAGAAGCTGAGATTGGAATGGTGTCTGTTAGCCAGGGGACACGGGTCAGTCTCACAGGTAAACAGCAGAAGCTAGCAGAGACCAGGAAAAGGCACTGACCCCACCAGCCTGTCAGCAGATGCCTGGCCCTCAGAACTGGGAGATAGTGAATCAAATCACCTGATGTGTGGTGCTTTGATGCTTTGAGTTTATTTCACCTTCAGCACCTTATCGTGTTCTGAATACACCCCACAAACAGCCTTGTTAGGCACAGACCTCTTCATGGGAAGGAGGGAGGGCACCTGGTGCCTGAGAGAATCATGTTAGATATCCAGAGGCTGAGAGAAAGCCTCGGCACTGTGTGTCCTGCCTTAGTTTGGTAGCACTGAGGTATCTTCTAACTCTCTGCTGCACAGGAATACCACTGTGTGTACACATGCACATGTGCCATACTGTGTGCGTGTGTGCGTGCGTGTGTGTGTGAACACACGTGTGTAGGTACACTGTGTGTGTGCGCATGCTTATGTACATCTTGTGTATATGTAGCCACACTGTGTATTGCGTGTGAGAATGTGCATGTCTGTGTGGAGCCCATAGGCTGACATGAAGTGTGTTCCTCCATGACTTTCCATCTTGTATGGCAAGGCAGGCTCTCTCACTGGTACCCAGAGCTTGCTGGCACACCAAGACTAGCTGACCCGCAAGCTCCAGGGATCCCAAATCTCTTCTTCTCAAGGGCTGGGATCACAGGTGGCCATGCCCACCCAATATTCCTGTGGGTGCTGGGGGCTCCACACTCTTGTGCACCAAGAACTTTACCTGAAAAGGCATCTCTTCAACCCAGTGCCTTGTTTCTTTAATTCCGAAGATAGAGCTCAGCAAGATGTGAATAATGCCGTTAATTCTGAGTGGATTTTCCCCTGGGTTTGTAAAAGTAAGAAAGCACTTGTATGTACTATTTAATAATTATAGCACATCATTTCCCTAAAGGGTTGGATACTTTCATCGTAATTATTTAGAAAATTGACTACTGGTAACTTGTCCTAAATTATATCCCCACATAGATGAATAAGTTTAGACCTTACAAAGTTGATGTCATCTAAATTGGAACCTAGCCCCCACCCCGGAATAGCAGACCACAGACTACCAACAGCTTCACCAATAAGTGTTTCCATTTCGTACAGTGTGTTGAGTCATCAGATTCTGGGTTACAGCTTTCCGGGGGGGTCTGACAGGTTCCCGCCCTCAGTCAAGGCAACTGTAAGCAACACAGCCTCCTTTCTTTAACCCCCAACCTTCACTGAAGTCCCAGGCATCCTGGTCGTGGTGTTGAATAACACACGATGATGGGCACGCTGTTGTGCCTGGCAGTAGATGTCCAGAAAATAGCCAGGTGAGCCCAGGGCAGTTAGGAATTGGACGGTGTTCATGGGCTGGGGGTTTCAGGAGAGCATTTCCAGGTTCAGAAGCTAAGGAGTAGAGTAGGGGGATATAGAGGCGTGAGGGTGCTCCAGGGGAGCTTGCTTAGTGTACGCCATGGCATGATGGACTAAGGGAACCATCTTCAGTGCCTGGATTTAAGCCACCTCATTCTCCTGTACCTTTATTATAGAACTCTTTAAGGAATCCACCTGGCATCAGGAAATGTCAAAGTCTGATGTCTTAAGAGCCCCTTCCCTTTCTACCCAACGTGACTCCGTGATGGTCTAAATAAGAATGGCCCCCACAGGCTCATGTATTTGAATGCTTAGTCATCAGGGAGTGGCACTGCTTGAGAGGGACTAGGAGGTGTGACTTTGTTAGAATAGGCGTGGCCTTGTTGGAGGAAGTGTGTCACTGGGGCTGGGCTTTGAGGTTTCAAAAGCCCAAGCCACGCCCAGTGGCACTCTCTTCCCTGCTGCCTTTGGATCTGAATAGAGAACTCTTAGTTTCCATGTTTGCCTGCATGCCACCATGCTCCCCACCATGATGATCATGAACTAAACCTCTGAAACTGTAAGCAAGCCCCAATTACATGCTTTCTTTTTATAAGAGCTGCCATGGTCATGGTGTCTCTTCATAGCCATAGAACACCGATTGCTGGTCAGTAGTGGTTCAGCCCTTTTAATCCCAGCACTTGGAGGCAGACAGGTGGGTCTCTGTGAGTTCGAGGCCAGCCTGGTCTACATAGTGAGTTTCAGAACAGGCTCCAAAGCTACAAAGAAACCCTGTACCGAAAAACCAGAAATAAATAAATAGATAAAGTTGAACACTGACTAAGACCAACCCTATAGCATGTCTATCTGAGCTAAGGCCTTTGTCCATTTTGAAAGACCCCATTATTGTCCAGCTCAGTCAAGCCAGGATCCTTGTGGCTTTGTGCAAGCTATTCCCCCAGGGTTTCCCAAATTTAATGAATCTCTTGGAACCTCTAACCTCCAGAGGTTATCTGTCACAGGTTGCCATCTGGATGGGTGTGTCTGAGACGCTTTGTCTCCTTCCATATTCCTATCCATCAGCCTTCCCAATGGTTCCTATTTCCTTGTCTTGATTTAATATCAAGACTTTGATTGGCTTCAATGATTCATAGGAGTCATATTCTTTTCTTGTGGGAGAATTTTATACTTTGTTTGAATTTGATATCCTACTGAGGAATCAGGTCCCATCCAATGTTGAGAGCTGAGCACCCTAGGATCTGTGGGAATGAGGGGGGGGACACCTGTAATTGTGATCCTCCTGCCTCTGCCTCTTCAGCATATACTACTGACATGTGCCCCCATGGACAGAGTGGGGCCTTGAACTGTAACAGAATTTGTGGCTGTGGGATTATTCATCATTCAAATGATGAAACGTATTATCGGTAATAGATTCAGAGTCCTGCTGATGGTCTTCACACAGCTCTGCAGATCCCTCGTGGCTTGACTGGATCAGGCCCAGCTGCCCTTCCTGGACAGCACACACGGCAGCTCCTTTCAGGGTTTAGTGTTTGACACAAGTGCCCTTGGAGGTTACTGGTTTTAAAAGGTTACCTGGTGATGTTTTAAACATTTGAAGTCTGTTCTTCCGCATAGCAGGCCTGTCATCCTTGGAGGTATTTAGGGGGACCCTTGTCTTCCAGCGTCTGCCTAATACTCTCCCTCTCTGGGAAAACAGCATTGGAACTTTGCCTTGAGTTGATAGCACATGACGGGACAGAGTCTCTGAATACATTCTCACCCCATCTTTATTTTAAAAGTGACGTGTGAAGTAGAAACTAGACTAGGAAACCAGCGTGGCAAGTGTTGGGGGCCACTTGCAGGAGGGATCATTTAAGGACGCTATGTGTTTTCTGATCTGGAGCCAGGTCCTGAAGAAGCTGAAGGATTGGGAGGCTGTGGAGAGCTGAAGAGGCAGTCATCTAAGCCTGCAGCTGAGGGAGAAGGGTTGGAAAGAGGCTTAGGGTGCTCCGCCTCGGGACAGTGGAGTGTGTTTGTGGGGCCCTCTTGGTTAAAGAGCGGTGCTTTGTGGGGCCCTGTGGGAGACCGTGATGGGGGTCTAGCTGGTTTGTGTGAGCCAAGTGCCCAAGAGCCACAGAGGAACTGATCGGAACAATCAGGGCCCAGAGAGAAAGCTAATTTAAAGATGGGAGTTATGACGGTACAGACACCTCTCCGCCTTGATGGGGGCTTATGTTTCCTCTGGCTACTTGAAAAAAAAGAAAGAGAGAGAGAGAAGAAAAATACAAATGACACATTCTATGCTTAAAGCAACACAGATCTATTCTCCTTTAGTTTTGGAGGTCAAAATTTCAAATACTCTCACTAGGTTAAGGATGAGGTGTTAAGGACTGGTTCACCCTGGGGCCTCCAGGGAGAGCATCCGTACCTCCCATGGCTTCTGGAGGCCGCCAGCAGTCTGGCTTCTGGCCTTCCTGCCGTCATTCTGCTCTCTTACTTCCTCTTTTGACCTTCGCTTCCTCGCAGAACCTGTGTGCGTTGTGTTTAGTGTTCAGGGGTGCTTGCGTGGTTCAGGAGAGTCCCACCATCCAGTGATCTTCAATCAAATGACTGTCACATTCCTAGGTTTCTCAGGAACTGGAGCGTAACAGTGTTAACACAGAAAGCCAGGGATTCGTGATGTCTGATTGAGTCTTGGGGCTATGACTGGTACCCAGTCTCAGGGCTATGTGGGCCTGGCATGTTGCCATTGGTCACCAGACTGCGCTTCCATTCAGTCATTCGGCTGCTCCTGGCCTATGCTGGGTCTCAGGAGGCTGAGAGCTAGGGGGACCGCTCTCCACAGTGGAAACAGGGCTGTGCATGCTTGCTCTGGCTCCTTAGCATGGGCACCTCCATCTCCAGCTCATTGACAAGTGGATTGCTTCCTGTTTCGACTTCATTTCCCCAGGCTCCAGAGCACCTGCCTGATGGGATGGGTTCCTATGGGTGCTGAATATATCCTTCAGGGGCCCTGCAGAAGGCATGGGGCTCTCTTAGCCTCTCCCACGGGGGACTGTGGTGAGCAGTCAGACACCAAAGACTTTTCTCTTCGGAAGCCTGCTCTTCAGGGGTGGGGTTTCGAGCTGGGCATGGTGGTACGCACAGAGACAGTAAACTGAGACAGGAGGATCATGAGTTTGAAGCCAGTGTTTCTTGAGAGGAAGGGAGGAAGAGAGAGAATAATGGGCACATGAGAGCAGGAGGGAGAGAGAAGGCAGATGGAGAAGAAGAAATAGAGATGATGGGGGGGGAAGGAGGAAAGAATTCCAGGTGTAGTGGCTGTGAGGCCCCTTCACCCCATCACCCCTTCAGCCCCTTGACCCTTCACCCGGTCACTGTAAAGCTTCTCAGAACTCGGGGAACTAATGTGCTGCATTCTACCGACTCTATGGAATAGGGCAAATGAGCTGATCTAGAGCGAGCTAATAGCTCTGCCCCTTCTGGTCTCATCCTCTCCGCTGAACCCCCATCAGGACCTTCCCACCTCCCTTCTCTATTCTGTGGCACCACTGCCTTAGTTGAAGTCTTGATGTCTCAACCCTTTCGGTACGGGAACAGCTGGCCTACAGGAAGGTGGTCCTTAACACTTTCCCACATCCTGGAACAAGATATACAACTTGTGGTTTCCTCTTTGGCCCTACAGTGGTAGCCTTCGCTTCTGCAGGGTCATGGGTCTCTCTGAAAACTTCATACCAGGTCATGGGGGTGAGGACCTCAGCTTGAGGGAGGAGCTAGCTGATACCACTGTATCTGATATTCCCTGGAAGCTACTGTCAGGGTTTGGGTCCCAAATGCTGTCCTCCCACTGAAGTCCCGTGGTGTAGGATGCCAAGGTGGTGTTGGTCTCTCTATAGAAGAACCCACTGGTCTGGGAAGCGGTTCCCTGGGCTTCGGGAAGCTGGAGCATCAGCGACTGTGAGATTCCCTAAGGGAAGGTAAATGGTTCAGAGCTCCGGCTGCTCAGTCTTGTGTGACCGCTTCTCCTGTCACGGTAGAAGGAGGATGTTACTTCATTAAAGGAACCAGCAGGCCTCCTCGTAACAGGTGCCAGATGAGCCTTGAAATAGATGAGCACTCCTCCTTGCACGCGGCTTTGTTGAGCTCCTCATCAGCCTTAGGGTCCGCCGGGAGCACCTGTTCCTCGTTATCACATGCTGTTGGTGGAAGATGGTATTCCAGGTTCCAGACAAGAGGTGTGTGCGCGTGGCCCGCTCACAGCAGAGGCCTGAGCCTGTCTGGCTTGGCGCTCTGTTCTCTCTGGGGACTTCCTTCTGGTCGCATGCTCAGCCTGCAGACCTGGCAGCCATCAGTACTGCTGGCATTTCCATCATGAGGATGCTGAAGGCTGAGCTCACCAAGCATCCTTCCAAACCTCGGTTGCCTCATCTTGTACAACATTACAACAGCTCAGAGCCATGGAAAGCCACCCGAGTAGCTGTGAACAGGAAGGCAGCCAGCCACAGCCAGGTTTCAGAAAAATCACTCTGCAAGAGTTGGGGAGGGGAGACTTGTCATCAGGGTGCTGCAAGGCTCAGGGATGCAGGAGCCATGGTTGTACTGGGAGCCTGCTGAGCACTGGAAACAACCAGGCTCTGGTGGTCGACGGGGGTGGGGGGGGGGGGGGTGCAGGCAAAAATACAGGACATGCTTGTTCTTGGGAGTGACGTGTCAGTTAGAAGAGCCTTGAGTCCTTTTGGGAACCCTGAAAATGGCTTGACGACGTCCAGAGAGCTGCCGTCCCAACCGGTTCAAGTGTATCTTAAAATACCTGATTTCGGCAGAGTGGAACGCTGTGTAGGAAGAACCACGTGGTATTTCTCATCCTGTGTTCAGTCCCCAAAGTGTGGAAGCTATTTTGAAAGATGAGCTTTATGTGATTTCATCTAGAGAGGTTTCTCAGGGTCATTTGTTAATTTTTCCCCGTTTGTGAAATTACTGTGTCTTGGAAAATTCATGTTAAAGAACAAATACCTTTATAAGTTCTATAAATTATCTCTTTCAAAGTCCTATTCATAGCCAGGAGGTGGTGGCGCACGCCTAGGCAGAGGCAGGTGGATCTGAGTTCTAGGCTAGACTGGTCTACAGAGCGAGTTCCTGGACAGCCAGGATTACAAAGAGAAACCCTCGGGCCGGGCCTGGGGGGGGGGTCATACTCATAGAAATTTGAACTGCATAATTAAAAACTGAAAGCCCTCAAAGGTGGCATTCTGACTTGCACATTCCATGTGAATTGCTAAACATTATGCCTTGCTGCCTGTTGATCTATTTTCTTTTTAAAAACAAAACACCATGCTTGTAAGCCCATGCTGTGTCCAACAGCATTGAATCCCCCATGCAGGCTATCAGAAAACTGGGGCCTGGAAGGGAAAACACAAACTGCCCATTTGATATCTGCTAAGCTGGTCTGAAACACCTGTGGGTGCTACTAAAGGGTGAGGCTCCACGTGGAACCAAACGTTACAAGAGCAGCTCCCCGTTCCAGGGTCAGGGAGCTGCCTGAGCAAGTCAAGGCACTCTGGTCACGCCTGAGCCTGAGCTCCACCCCCAGGACCCACTTGAGTGCAGGAGAAAAACCGGTCCCCGGCTCTCACAGGTGGTCCTCTGACCTCTGCACTCCTGCTGTGCTGTGAGCCTGCATACGGCACACGATCGTGCACACACATGTGCAATAAATAATGATGTAAACACATCTTTAAAAAAGAAATTTCTCTTATTCCACTTTTTTCCTTAAACTAAAAAGCGGAGAGATTTCCACATTTCAAAACTTAGAGAAGCCGGGCGGTGGTGGTGCAAGCTTTTAATCCCAGCACTCAAGGATTAAGAGGAGGCAGAGGCAGGCGGACCTCTGTGAGTTCAAGGCCAGCTTGGTCTACAGGAGCTAGTTTCAGGACAGGCACCAAAGTTACACAGAAACCCTATCTCAAAAAACAAAATAAAAAATCTTGGAGAAAGGACACTTGAGTGCCTGGGGGAGGAGACTGTTAGTCATAGGTACTGTTACAGCCTCCCAGGAAGGCCAGAGATGAAGGTCAGCTGTAGGCCTCTACTCATCTTAGTTTTGAGACAGGGTCTCTGCCTGGCTCTGGAGCTCACCCTGTTGTCTAGACTGCCTGGCCACAAAGCCCCCAGGAGCCTCCCCCTGCCCCTGCTCTCCAGTCTGGGGTGAGGAGTGCATACCAAGGCACCATGTGCTCTCCCATGCATGCCGGGGTCTTAGCTCCTCAGGCTGGCGTGACAGGCACTCTTCCCACCAAGCCCCCTCCCCGCCCTCCAGAGTTTCTTTAGCTATTCAAACTGTCTGTTCTGTTTTGAGTTTATTTGGTTGGTGGTTTATGGGGTTTGCTGTTGCTGTTTGTTTCAAATTATTGAGGTAAGAATTTGATAAAAATTCAAAGTAAGGCTATTTCGTAATTTGGCCTTCAGAGAAGAGAGGTACCGCATGTGCTGTTTGTATGATAAAAATACATTTCTCTGGGCCCGCCATGTACTCCTCTGTCTGTTTTGGTCACTGCCCCATGATTAGAGCTGTTTACCCATGTAAAGAAGGAAATTGAGAGGGCTGTGAGGTCCAGAAGTGGTAGGCCATCGAGAGACTGGGCATGTGCCAACTTTACCTCCATTTCCTTCTGTCACTGCCAGCCTTGGCGGGGAGGATGTCCAAGAAAGAGGGCATCCTAAGGAATGACCCCCAGCAGGCAGCAGCTACGATGTCCCAGGCTTGTGTTTATCTTCTTATCTGCGCAACTCAAAATAATGACAAAAGTAAATATTTGGGACCAGGTTTATTTTGGTCAGACAAATTCCAGCCTGCTTTCTAAAATTAGGGAGTCTGTGGGATGCACGCGGCTTGGGGCATCCTGCCGGAGAAGTTTGTCTGGGAGTTATTCTGTTCTCTTCCTTACTGTTGCTGCCTTGGAAAAACGTGCATTTTAACGTTCCCTCGTGTCTGCCCCTGTGTGCAGACCCTGGACTGGTGGTGGGTGGCTCTAACCAGCTACTTTGGTAGACTCCCACCGCCTGCCCTCACCAGCTGATGTGGAGTCGAACTGCCTCTTCTGCCCTTCGCTGCGTACCCTGCCAGACCTGCCTTCAAAGGACAGCTTCTGTCCTGTCCCTCTGTCCCTGTCCCTTGAGGGAGCGTTCACAGACCACCTTCCCACCTTCTTTCCCCTGGTGATACAAGTTAGAGTTCTCATTACCTCCGGAACATGTTGTAACTTTCCATTTCTCCCATATAAGTGTCCCTTCTTATCAACACATCCCGCCCCCCCCCCATGGCTCTGGGCTCCAGGCTCCAACGCTACACTTCACTTCCTGGGCGGGCCACTGAGCCCAGGGGGGGGGGGACACCTTGGCTGACTAAGTACTCTCTGTGACACCTCTGTCACTATCTTTCCCCTTCCACCCTTAGGACAAAGGAAGTCCCAGAAGACTTTTCTGTTTCCCCATCCCTAAATTGTCCTTGACCAGGGGAAAGGCAGGCCCTCCCTGTAGGCTCCTAGCCTGGATCCTACAACCCTTTTGTAGAAGGTAGCAGAGGCGGCTGCTCCACCTCCTACAGTGGTCAGTCACTCACTCCCAGGGCCTCACCCAGCCCTTCCCTCCCTTCCCTCACTGGGCTTGTCACTTGTGCCCTCAGGGAGTTCCTTGCCACAACCCTGAAAGTCTCTCTGCTTTGAACCTTTGAACTAAATTATCCAAATTGTATCCCCAGTTCTAGGAGCAGAGAAAGTGCTGGCAGTCATTGGGAGAGAGAGGGGTCTGGGGACGTGGCTCTGTAAAGAGGGAACCCGCTTGCCGTGGACCTGCCTGTGTGGACTGTGTGGCCTGAGTTCAGACCCCTTGTAAAAGTGGGGCGTGGCAGCACGTGGCAGTGCCTATAACTCCAGAGTTCAGGGGAGATGAATAGATTCCTGAATCGGTGAACTCCTGGCTCTGTGAAAGACCCTGTCAAAAAAAAAAAAAAAAAGATGGATGGGTGAGAAAGGAGGACAGATACCAAACTCTGACCGCCTGACCGCCACATGCATGCACAGGCAAGCGCATGCGTGCACACATGCACATACATGCACAGGCAAAAACACACATACATGCATGTACAGGCAAACTCGCACACATGCATGCACAGGCATGCACACATGAGCAGACACTACACACACAGTTGAGAGTAGGAGGCAACACAGAAACACAGAAGGGAGCCTGTGGGAGTGGAGGACGGGAAACGCAAGTCCATATGAAATGCCTTTCCTTCCGGTTGGAACATTCTCTGATGTGGAAAGCCAGGGTGCTCCTCACCAGTCTGGCTCTGGGACCAGTGCTGAGCAGTTCAGCAAAAGGCAGCCATTACTTCCTGGGACACTTGAAGGGAAAAGCTGCTCTGTGGCCTACAGGACCTAACTAGCTTGTCCTCCCTGATGTCCCCACTATAGCCATACACACCCTGCTATTGATTTTGAGAGACACCCCCAACCTCTAGTGCCTATTTTTGCCTTCCTTCTGGTAACGTTGGCTTTGTTGTTCTTTTTTCTAGTTTCTTTTCATGTGAAGATAGGTTGTTAAGTTTGAAATCTTTCATTTGTAAAATTTATTTTGTGTGGCTTGGTGTTTTGCCTGCTTGTCTGTCTGTGTACCCTGTGTGTGCCTGATGCCTGGGGAGGCCAGAAGAGGCTTCAGATCGCCTGGGACTGGAGTTACAGGCAGCTGTGAGCTGCTGCCATGTGGGTGCTGGGAATCGGACCTGGGTCTTGTTCTTAACTACTGAGCCATCTCTCCAGGCCATCTGTCTTTCTCCCATGTTCATGCAGGCATTTATAACTATCAGCTCCTCTCGGTATCACCTTTGCTGCCTTTGTCTTGGGGTGTTGTGGTTTTGTTTCTATTGATTGCTTCTTTGGCCCACTGGATGTTTAAAAGTATGTTGCTTTGTTTCCATGTGCATGTGGGCTTCTGTGTTTCTCCTGCTGTGGTCAGAGGAGACTGATTCTGTGACAACACATGATCTGTTCCGAAGAACGCTCTGCATGTGCTTAAGAAGAATGTGTGTCCCGTGGTGTCTGGAATGTTCTGTCTGCGGCTCCTAGATCCATTTGCTCTCACTGTTCAGTCTTGTTTTCTTATTGGTGTTCTGTTATTCAGAACAGCATTGTGAAATATCATTGTGATGTTATCTGCTCTTCGGTTTTGTCAGCCTTGGCTGGTCTCCCCCCCCCCCCGCCTGTTGTTGGGAATTTATATAACTATTGTATCTTCCTCCTGAATCTACAGAGGGTGCGTGTAGTGGGCCATGCATGTGCATGTACAGGTGTGCAAGGTGTGCATGCCCATACAAATGCATGCAGAGATCATAGGAAGACATTGGATGTCTTCTGTGTGCGCTCTCTCTCTGACTCTATCTATCTATCTATCTATCTATCTATCTATCTATCTATCTATCTATCTATCTATCTATCCGTATATTCTCATATATGTATACATACACATATAATTGCCTTGCACAGGATCTCTCACTGACCATCTGGTCTAGGATAGCTGACCAATAAGCCTGAGGTTCCACCCATCTCTAACCCCTGAGTGCTGGAGTACTATCTAGGTAGGCACAGCCGTGCCCAGCTTCTTAAATAGGTGCTGGGAATTCAAACTCAGGTCTTATGTTTGCACAGCGGGCGTTCTTATTCACTGAGCCATCTCCCTGGCCCCTTTCATATACAATGCCATCTCTCTCCTGGGACAGCTCTTGACTTAAGTCTGTGTTGTCAGCTCCACTCTGATTTGACCCTGTTTGCATGGACCATCTCCCCTCCTTTTGCTCCTAGCTTGTGTATACCCTTCCAGGGACTCTGGGTGAGTCTCGTGCAATTGGATCTTGGTATTTCTTCCTGAGTTCAGCCGCTTTATGTGTTGTGATTGGAGTTTAATCTATCTATGTCTAATGCAATTATCGATAGAGAATTATCATTTTCCTGTTTTCTGCCTTGCTTGAGTTCATTTGTTCCTCTTTCTTTCTGTGTCTCGTTGGTGTTTTGTGTGGTGACATGATTTGACTCCTTTCCGTTTCTTTGGTTTCTCTTCTATAAGTATTGTTTCTATGGTTACCATGGAGATTGCAGAAAACACCATTCAGTATTATGAATCTATTTTTGGCTGGCAGACGATGCCACTCAACCTTGGCATAGTTTTCAGGCATATACAACAAAGGGGATTTCTAAAATTCTTTTCATTCTACCCCTTCATTAATAACTTCAGATAGAATTAGCTAGAACTGGTGGATATGCATCTTATGAATCTAAGGCAAGTAATTCCTGGTGGGATTTTTTTTTTTTTTTAGGATTTGGTAAGTAACTCTGACATTGTCTAGAAGTATGAAAGGTTAGACCAGCCAAGACATTTTCAAATACAGGGCTACCGCCATTAAATATAAAATAGTAAATCTGTACTCACAAGACTGCATTTTCCTGGCACACTTAGGGAATTGGATTAGATTAGACTACAGAACAGAGCAACAGGCTGACGAAGCGCACAAGGATGGATTATTGAATACATAGTAGGATATTGGGTGTCTTTTGGGGTGGGGGAAAAGGCTCATTAGTATATCCTGAAAACCAGAGGAGACCCCAAACAAAGAGATGTTTACTTTAAAATATACTAGTTGAAAAAAAATAGTTTATCAAATTGAGTTAGAAAAGAATGTCTTTAAAAGATTGTTGGACTTAGGGGTAGGGAAGGTGGAAAATGCTCACACGTGCATTTGATACCCAGTGTTTTAGAACAAAGGGCAGGCATGAAGGAAGGACAATGTTAGAGTTGGCTCGTTGGAACCCTAAAGGTTCTACCTGTCCATAGCTACTCTCGCCAGGCTCTCTACGGCCTACACAGATGCTGTTTCCAACGCGCAACACAGTCAGCATGACAGAGGAGCCCGTGATACAACGCCAAGTCATCCCCACTGGGACAAAGGGAAAATGAGTAGAAACCGGTTTGTCCCCCATGAGTCTCAAAAGAGCTAGAAATGCCCCCAAGCCTGCAGGAGGTTGCAGAGACTGACTGACCCCCAAAATTGTGCGAATTAAGTGCACAGCAAGTTGCGGTTGGCGCCTTTCAGACAGCAGAGGCTGTGCGCTCTCCACACCGCCATTGGGCTCCTGTTGCGGATTGACGTACACATCCTGCATGTCCCGCTGGCATCAGGGACAATGTTTGTAGTCCATTCTGTCCTTCCGTTGTGGGCCCTGGGAATCAAACTCGGATCGTCAGGCTCGTGAGGCAGACAGACGCTTTTGCCCACTGAGCCTCCTCTCCCTCCGGCAATATTTTAGAGGGAGAATGTGCACAGGAAGACCGTGTCTGCTGTGTTAATGTGCACAGGAAGACCGTGTGTTCTGCATGGCCTTCATGGAACTGTTTCTGTTTCTTGTTGCTTTCAGATGTAGAATTCACAATTGTTTCTTTAATACATGTTATGAAATTACAATACCTGGAGCAATGAAAAATTCTTCCCCCTCTCTCCTTTTCACTGTCTTTCATACTCCTGATTTTTCTTCCAGGGAACATTAAGTTCTTTACAAAACCTTCCAGGGATGCTCTCGTCATATAGAACATGAGCACGTGTGTGCATTTTGTTTAGAAGTGTAAGCGAGTGGGCTGGAGAGATGGTTCAGTGGGTAAAGTCACTTGCTGCCATGCCTACCAACTTGAGTATGACCCAGGCAACCCACATGGGTAGAAGGGGAGACTGACTCCCAGAAGTTGTCCTCTGACCCCAATGTTAAAACATACACACTAACAAATGTCATGACATATTTTTTTTAAAGTTTGTGGTAGTGTGCCTCATGCAATGTATTGTATTGTGCATTTCTCGTTAAGGCAGCTCCACATCACTGGCAGGCAATATGGGACCAGGCTGTGAGCATCAATCTTTGGGTTTTGAGAAAATTGCTTTTTCCACCTTTGTCATCTTCTCGGGAAAATTCCTTAACATCTTTAGGATACAGCAGGTGGCCCATCAAAATGAGGCTGTGAAAGGATCTGTTTTATGAACTAGAAACTAACATTTTAAGTAATATTAACTACATTTCCCGTAATAAGTATGATATAAATTGTGGTCATTTAGAAATGGTAGCTCACTATCAAGAAAAGCCTAATATGCCCTCCAGTCCCATGAGCCAGAGAACACTTGACTTGATAGTGCTTTTTACATGAGCTTGTATTAGTTATTTTATAGGAAGCAGGAATTACCATCTTTGCTAAAAAAAAAAAAAAAGTGGGGAGAGGGAGGTAGCTCAATGGGCCATGCTTGTCATGCAACCAAGAGGATCTCCCTGGACCCTCAGAACCCAGACAAAGCCATGCATGCAAGGCCATGTGTACAGAGACGTGTGAACAGAGATGCGTGGACAGAGACGTGGGCAGAGGGGCGTGGACAGAGCCTGTGGGCAAAGCCATGTGGGCACGGTGGTTCTTAGTGCTTAGGAGGTGAAGACAGAATCCCCAGGACAAGCTGGCCCTCCAGACTAGATGCAAGATGAGCTCCAGTATCAATGAGAGAATCTGCCTCAGTGAGTAAGGTGGAGAGAGACCAAGAAGAGCACCCAGCCTCCACATCCATGCACAACATGCACACATACAAACTGCCACACGCATACACACACGCACACATGCATGTGCATGCCACAAATGCACATCTCAAAAAGAAAAAGAAGTGGCAGGGAACTGTGAGCTGTGTGCCCAGGACTGGGACCTGATGTGAGTGGCATGGATGAGGAGTGCTGAGGACTCTCACAAAGGGGTACTGTTTGCCCCTGCTCTCCCCAACAGACTGCAGGAGCTCCGCATTTTCAGTGTTCTGTGCTTTGGTTCATTCATCCATTCATTAACATCTGCAGTGTCTCCCCATAGTCTCGGGTGTTTGAGCTCTTGGTCCCCTGTTGGTGGCACTGTTTGGGAAGGTTTAGAAGGTGTCGATTTGCCGGAAGATGCTGGAAGAATATCATCGCTGGGCAACTAGGCAGGGTTCATAGCTAGAAGCGCATGACACTTGATGTCTCTTTGTTTCATGTTTATAGTTGGAATGTCTGAACCGTCAACTTTCTGCTCCACCATCGTGGACCCTTACCCTCTGGAACCAAAGCCAAAATAACTTTCTTCTTTTAGTTGCCTTGGCCATGGAGTCTTAGCACAGCATTGAGAGTAAATCATTGACCGTGTACTCGGACAGGCTTGTGGTATACCAGCACTGGGATGTGAACAAGATTGCTAAGGCCCCATAGCCCTATTGCTCACACTTGCAGAGCTTACCAGCCCGTACTGTTGATATAGACAGAGCTGGAACAGGTCTGAGATGGTCGTCAATGCTCACGCATGGCGCACATACACACACACAAACACACACGGCACACATACACACACACGGCACACACACATACATATATACATACATACACACAGCACACACACATACACACACACACACACACACACACCCCACGGCGAAGGTTCACTCCTCCCGGACGCACAGACTTTCATTGGTTGCCTTCTGCTGATAGATCAAGGGCTATAGCAGCAGCTACTCTGAGGCTGGACCTCCACATGGCTTGCACTTTTACTGCTCAGGCCTCATGTCTGCTGCTGTGGTAAAATACCCTGACAGAAAGGAACGTATGGAATAACAAACTTGTTTTAGCTCCCAACGCCAGGTTCCAGTCTCTCATAGAAGAGAGGTCAGCACACAGGAAGCTAGAACAACTGATCCCATCCACAGTCAGAACAAAGAGAGAATGGGTACTTGCGTGCTTGTTGCTCCAGGACCCAGCCCAGAGTACCATTCACCCGCTTTCAGGCTGGGTCTTCTCGCATCAGTTCAGGCAATCAAGGCACCCAACCCAGGCATGCTATCCCCCCTCACCCGCCCAGACATGCCTATAGGCCAAGCTGACCTAGACAGTCTTTCAGTGAGACTCTTCCCACCCAACTTGTGTCAAGTTGACAGTTAAACTAATTATCACAAACACCTCCTGGCATGTGACGTGTTCCTCTCCTGCTTTTCAAACAGGTTGTTGCCAGTTAGAGAGTGGGCACTGTGAGTGGCTGAGTCTGAGCCCCTCGGCACACCTCCGTTTGCTGGGTGGCTCACTTTTGTTAGGTTAATAAGCACAAGAGAAGGGCTTGTTTTTTAAAACACCCTTTATTTGATGACTGTTAAATATTAACCTGTTTCCTATTCAGTGCATGAGCTGCCTAAATCCCTTGCTCTGTTAGTTATTACAGCTCCCGGTGTAAAAACACACTGTGCGCAGAGCTCGGATCCCAGGCTCACACAACCCAGCTTGTTTAACCAGCCCTGCTACTTAGGAGCTCAGTGAGTGGCCCTGGTCACCAGGGCCAAGAAAAGTGCTGAGGCAAGGAAGGGTGTTCCTGGAAGAATGGGGGCTCCTAGGCATCAACCCTGAGAGGCTGTGCTCTGGGTACGTCTACCGCTGGGTCCTCCTAGCAAGACCTGGCTCTCTTTATAAGTCACTATGCTCACTCTAAAGAGAAGGTGGAGCTTTGAGGGCTCGGATGCAGGGCATGAGACCTAACGAGCGGGAAGAGTGCTCGGAATCTGGGTGTCTGTGTTCTCGTGGGGAAACGGGCTGGGATGATTGCTCTGCACACTGTGAAGAGCAGAGATGACGTATCTAAAGGGCCTTGCACAAACACACTCAGCAAATGTAAGACAGGGGACAGGGAAACAGCTGTCATCCCAGAAGGAAGCAAGCGGTCAGCTTCCTGCTGGGGATCCATCGCAGGCATCGTGTTCCCAGAGGCGGTTCTTTCAGACTGTCCGATGGAATTCCCTGGGGAAGTTTGTCTCCTGGAAATAAAATAGACGCTGGTTGGATATCTTGAAAGCTACCTCTTCTTGACTAAATCTTTTTCCCCTAGATGTTTGGGTTCTCTTTTGAACTGTGTGGTCTGCAGGCTGGCCTCTCTGGCCTCTCTCCACTCTGAACACTCCCCTTTTATCCCAACGGAGGGGAAGTCGTGTTTGTTGACCGCTCTTTCAGGGCGGATAAAGGAATGTGATGTATGCACACACTGCCCAGAATTTCCTGTTAGACACCCATTCCAGACCACGGCCCGGGAGGCGGTCCAGAGATAGGAGCCCATTCTAAGAGGGAAGAAATAGTGCATTCATTTCTCGGTTGGCCTCCGGAAAGGGCCTCGCCCTCGCCCGCCTTTTAAGAGGGCATTTAGCTTTCTCTAGCATGATGTAGTTGTGAATTCAGCAGTATGGTCTCTCTAAGACTGTAATTAATGCACTCAGCTCTAACATTCCTGGGTGTGAAGCAATAGCTTTACCTAAGGCACGTTTGAGACTCCATTCTAAAGCCAGCAGCATGGACGCACGGACAGCATGGACAGAATGCAGCCCATCTGTAGCACGGTTGACGTTTCATTCTGTAGCCATAGCAGCATAGATGCATGGACAGAATGCAGCCCATCTGTAGCAACATGGACATCCACAAGGATGCCGCACACAGGGCTTATTGTTCTGAATCTGCTACGAATCACTCCTGTGTGTGTGATGGGGGTTAGCAGGTTCATACACCCCCCTAAGAATGGTGGGTTCCTGCTCTGACACCATCCACAGCCAGCAGGCCTCAGTAAGCCTTCTGTCTCCGTCCTTCATAGTGCTGGAGTTACGGTCGCTTTTGAGATGGGAGCGGGGGGGGGGGACCTTAAATTCCGGATTCTCCGGCCTCCACCTCCCAGTGGGGGGGGGGGGGGGGGGGGGGCGGGGGACACACACACAAACTCTCACACTCACGCTTGCACAGTTACTGCTCTCAGATTACTGTGTGGCCATTGGCGGTGCTCTGTCACGGCACCAGTCTGATGGGTTTTGTTGGAGGAACCGGGATCCAGGGGGTGGTTGAAGTCTTCTGGATTGTCGCAATAGGGGAAAGAGCCCTCAGTCTGGATCCTTGGTGCACCCTGAATGTAGCATGGACAAGCGGTGTTCATAGTGGAGCAGAGTGGAGATTCTGGGTGGACAGTTACTGGGAGAAGCCAGCAGTGTTGGGGGAGGGATTTCCAGCGGTGGGATTCTTTGGATGTGATGGGTGTGCCCACAGCAGGAGGACAGCTTGTAAGGAGTCCATTCTCCTTCCTTCATATATTTCTGGGGGTTAAACTCAGGTCAGGCGTGGCTGTAAGCACTGTCACCAGTAGACTTATCTCTCAGCCCGCGTATCAAGATTTTCAGTGAAGACAGGCCAGGGTTGTGAGCCATCACCTGAGGAAGGGTGGATATGGGACGTGTTCCGTGGAAAGGCACAGGAACTTTGCTAAGGTCGCCTCGTAGCTCTGGTAAATTTGGACTTTACAAGAAAATGCCCAGAAGGACCGAGAAACCTCTTTACCATCAGGGTATGTGAAGGTTCCTTGTTGGCAATATGTGAGTTTTCCTCTGGACTGTGCTGTCTTGGGTGATCCCTGTGCCAGGGACAGGCAAGCTTCGCGTCACAGGAACTAAACAGCCCTTAGTGTTCTCTGCTGCTAAGAGCGAACCCTAATTTTAGAGATACTTACATGGAGTAGCAAAGTCGGCTCACTGTCCTTTATCCTCAACTCCTTATTTTTAATTACATTTGTTCTTGGACCTCTTCACCCACACCCACCCCCTCTGCTCCCCACTGATCTCTTTCGTGTTTATGTCTATTCATTTGGTTTTGTGTCCCACTGAGACAAGCCAGTGTCATCTGTGTGGCCATGGGTTTGGAGCTCTCCACTGGGACCTGGTGGGTTCACAGCTGTACGGTCAGTCCTTCTCTTCCAGAATCTGATCAGTCGGTCTGAGGTTGTGCCCCGAGAACCATTCCTTGGCACTGCAGAGCTATCACAGCTAAGGAGTGTGAACCAGAGCAGAGGGGAGGGTGGATCATAGCCCATGTGGTAGCTATGCTCAGGACGGTGAGTCAGTGCGGACCCCAGAAGTCTGGGTCCTGAAGCCAGGGTTGGTGATCATAAAGCTTCCTCACACCCTAACTCTAAACCAGATCCAGTCCACAGAAAAGAAAGGTCAGTGGTCAGGTTACATGTGGCTGGTCTGGGGACATTTCCACATTTCTGGGAACTGCAGGGAAGCCAGAAGATCAGGAAACATAAGACGTGACCAGAAATTGCCCTCCACCTGTGTAGATCCCACTCCACTGTAGTCTCCCCCTTTGGCATAAACTCAGCCAAGACTCTAGTCACGTGATTCTTAGACTACTCTCCTTGGGCCACCAGAGAACCAAACCCCATGGTTCGCCTGGTGAACTTCCTCCTAGACACTTGGTGTCTTTGATGACAGCACGTTCTAAACCCATTTCATACGTGATCTCCTAGAAGGATGCTAAGGCCAAGGCTGACACTAAGGCTCATGCACAGAGATGGATTTTCCTCATTGCCTTTGTTATACTGGTGTTTGTGTATACAGACATCTTCTCTGTTCTGGAGGTAAGACTTGAAAGGGCCACTTAATGTTCTAAGTTTAGAATTCACATCACCAAAACCAAAATGGGTCTGCCTACATGTTTTCTTCTAAAACCCGGCTGTGTCTGTGAGGACGGTTGTCTGGGTACAAGCTAAATTCTCATTGTGCACAATGAGACGCTGCACAGAGCCCAAGTCAGCCACCCTCCTTACTCTGTTTCAAGTTGCTGGTGGGTTTTTGCTGTTACGTGAACATACATACTTTTGCTGCAGGCACGGTGCCATGGCAGGCACGGTGCTGCGGGGAGCTGTCGTTCTTCTCACAGCGTTGCCGTTTAAGTAGATGAAGTCATGCAGCTAACGAGAGGGCTAAGACAAGCACCTCCCACGCCCTCCTACTCAGTACCTGATGAGCTCTTTCTGTTTGAGGGAGTGTATTGTTTATCTATTGTCTGCACATGTGCGTGTGTGTGTGTGTTAAATGTATTCACACGTGTGTGCGGGGCAGAGGTGGACATCAGATGTTCTCCCCAATCAATGTTCTACCGTATTTTTTTTCAGTCTCTTACTGAACCTAGAGCTCACCAGTTTGGCTAGATCCAAGGGTCTCCTACTTCTGCGTCCTTAGCCTGGGGATACAAACATGAACCCCCACACACTGGGGACCCAAACTCATGTACCCATGATTACAGAACAACCACTTTACCAACTTAACTGCCTCCCCAGTCCACAAATACTTTTAAAAAGTTCCGGGGTAGGAGGGGGGCAGGGAGTGCCTTGCAGCGTGTATAAGTCAGAGAACAAATTGGAGAAGTTGCTTCTCCTTCCCCCTCGTTGAGGCAGGGTCTCTGTCATGCTGCCTTCTCCAAGCTAGCTGACCCACAAGCTCCTAAGCCAGTGGTTCTCAATCTGTGGGTCTTGAACTCCAAAGACCACCAGAAAACACAGATATTTACATTACAGTTCATAACAGTAGCAAAATTACAGTTATGAAGTAGCAACAAAAATAATGTTATGGTTGGGGGTCACCACAACATGAGGAACTGTATTAAAGGGTCACAGCGTTATGAGGTTGAGAACCGCTGGTCTAGATTCTCCCCCACACACACACCTACCATCTCTCAGTAGGCATGCTAGGATTATAGATATACACACTGCATCTAGCTTTATTATGTGGCTTCCAGGGATTGAGCTCAGGTTGTCTGACTTGTACAGCAAGTTCTTTCACCTGCTGAGCCATCTCACCGGCCCCTGCACCTACTTTTAAATAAGCTGACTTCTAAGGAAGAAATCCCACTCTAGGCTCTTAAATAGCCCATGGGGCTGGATTGCAGTGCCCTGGACTGCCCACATCAAAGCTTAGCTTTCTGTATCTTGATTTTTTTTATTCAGTGTTTCTCATTAGCCCTGACAGTTAGTGCCTAAGACATTGACCACTGCTGTCCAATGCCTAGCGTGAGAGCTTCCATTCCCAGAAGTGAGTGTTGCCATTAAACTCATGTGAACTAATGGGCAGTGGTAACGCACACCTTTAATCCCAACACTTGAGAGGCAGAGGCAGGGGGATCTGTATGGGTTCAAGATCAGCCTGGTCTACAGAGTAAGTTTCAGGACAGCCAGGACTGTTACACAGAGAAACCCTGTATTGAAAAAAAAATGGAGGAGGAAGAAGAGGAGGAGGAGGAAGAGGAAGAAACCCATGTAAACCTAGCTTAGACTAGCTTAGGGTAGAAGGGAATTTGTGGTTTTACATATCTAAAAATTCCACAAGGGCCTGGTCTTGATAATACTCGTCTATCTCAGGAGCTCTTTCAACCTTGGCTTCCTGCACTGGTGACAAGGGTGGCTACCAGCTCCAGGTTTCTTAGGAAACCCAGGAAGAAAGGACACCGGACAGCTCCAGGCACAAACCTGCTGGACCGAGTTCAGCTGTGTGGACTGAGAGCTAGTGAGGCGGGAGGACATGAAGTTAAGGGAGGCATTTACTTCTTTATGTTATGTATGAGTGTTCTATCTGCACATACACCTTTATGCCAAGAGAGGCCATCAGTTCCACTACAGATGGTTGTGAGCTACCATGTGGGCACTGGGAATTGAACTCAGGACCTCTGGAAGAACAGCCAGTGCTCTTAACCCCTGAGCCATCTCTCCGGCCCCCTAGGGAGAACATTTTACTATAAAGCTTAGTGGAGTCCCAGCAGGCGAAGCCTGTCAGATGGATGCCATGTTCCCCTTTAGTGATTTTAATTAGTTAAAAACTTTATGAGGTCACTGCTTGCTTCTATCCAAAGAGGCAGGGAGACATTCTGGAAGCTTCCCGTCCTGTAGGATCAGGGACACATTTCCTCGGAGAAAAAGGCAGCTGCCACAGTGTCTACTCCAAGCTTTATATGTAGATGCTCCCAGAAGTTCCTAGCCCTGGCAGGAGAGCGAAGCCCACATCCACAAGCAGGAAGTGGGTCTTATTTGTAGAGGTGAGGTCTAGAAAGACGCGGTAGGGTGTGCCCAGAAAAAAGAGCCTGGTTTCTCTTTCCCTCTGTCACCTCCTCCAGGAGACACACAAGGATCATGAAACCCAGACCCACCTCCAGCACAACTCTCCGTGACTTCCCTCTAATGTCCTCGGGGGAGAAGCTGAGCCACAGACTTCCTAGTCTGCATCTGCCAGGTGTTTCCCTTTATTCACCTTTAGAGGAGATACCCAGGCGGTGGTGGTGCACACCTTTAATCCCAGCACTTGGGAGGCAAAGGCAGGAGGATCTCTGTGAGTTCGAGACCAGCCAGGGCTACAGAGTGAGTTCCAGGACAGGCTCCAAAGCTACACAGAGAAATGCTGTTTTTGAAAAAAACCAAAAAAAGGGGGGGAGGGAGATACCTATAGCCTAGCGACAGGTGGAGAAAATGGCCATGAGTGTGGTCTCCCCATCAAAATGAAGAAAGAGATAGAAGGTAGTCCCTCACGGCCTGTGCTACCCTGAGCCCTGGGGAGATGGCAGGGAACCCCAGTGGAAGAATGTGCTAGTTCTGCCGGCCTCCTTGGTGGTCCCTTCCAGTGAGCAGCTTCAGGCTAGGACTCCAGGGCCAGCCTAGGAAGCAGTGCTCAGCAGAGAGCTAAACATAGCCCCTGAGGGAAGCAAGCTGCAAGGGGTGAGATATGTGGACGCTGCCTCTTCTCTCCCGCAGAAGACAGCAGCCAGCAGAGCTCACTGGACACCCAAACCCCTCTTTACCTTGCCCATGTCTGCATCCAATTTTGAAAGCAATCGAATAGAATGGTTTCGTGAGATTGGTCTAGTTTTGCTTTTAAAGTGCAGTTTATATAACTGAGACCTATTATAATAAATGTGTCTCTCAGTTAGCAAATGCCAGAAGAAAGAAAAAAAAATTTACTTTCGCTACATCCAGCCTTTATCCAGAATTTACCAGCAGAGTCGTCATTTCTGCTCTACCAAGCAAACGTTGCTAAGACCTGATGAGATGGCTCAGCAAGGAACAGCGCTTGCTGCAGAGCTTGGAGACCCGAGTTCAAGCACCAGGACCCACATGGTAGAAAGAAGTGACGCCCACAGGTTTTCCTCCAACCTCCACACACAGTGCGCATATGGATGCCCCCACACACACACATGCACATACACAGACCAAATAAATAAATAGCACGTGTTTAATAATGGGAGAAATAAGAAAAAAGGAAGTAAGTGCATTGCTGAGGAAACTCCGGAAAGAAATTAAAGATTGACTTTTTAATTATGTGTAGATGTGTGTGCAGTGCCCACAGAGGTCAGAAGAAGGCCTTGGAGCCCCTGGAGCTAGCGCTGCAGGTGGTTATGAGCTGCCAGCAGGGGCACTGGGAACCAACTTGAATTCTTTACAAGGAGATTACCCAGCTTTGACCTCTGAGCCATTTCTCCAGCCCCTAAATTTTTTTCAGAAAGACTACTGATGGTTCCGAGAGCAGCATTTGCTGAATACTTTAGATACTATTCTCAGTACTGATAATAAAACATTTAATTCTCACGACAAACTTGCAAGGTATGGCCATGTCTAATGTCCTTATTCTATGGACACGGAAACCCAGGCTCTAAGAAGTATGAGAACTTCCCCAGGCCCCATGCTGTTTCTGGTTGAGCCATCACGAGTACCTATGCAGGCGGGCTCCAGAGCCCGTGTTCTCTCTCTCTCTCTCTCTCTCTCTCTCTCTCTCTCTCTCTCTCAGCATTTGGTAGGCTTCCTTGTCACGTGGGTCCTATGGAGAAGTTACTGCAGGACAAAGATCTGTAGCAAATCAATTCAGGACACTGCCTCAGCAGTTTAAGGCCTCTGCCTCTGGAGGAGAGGAGCCGCTGAAGACAGATGTGAGAGCTACTTAGGATTCAGAACGGCCTGGTGAGAGAGAAAGGGGTGATGATTAGAGCTGGGGAGCGGGGACCGCAAGCCCCATTTAGCCGTGTCAGAGACTGGGGGAGCGGAGACCATGAGTCCCATCTAGCCATGTCGAGGGGGAAGGCCAGTGAGACATCCAGAGACGTCCATCCCACATGTGGGAGAGACATGGAGCCAGAGGCTCCAGCCACTCAGTCATGCGCTCACTGGTCCTAAGGAATTATGTCTTCTCCCTCCTCCAACAAGGGGGGGGGGCGAGGAAACCTGTGCACTTCCACCGGCCTCCATACGGCTCAATCTAAGTTCTCCTGACTCTCTAGACAGCGAGGGATCCAGTGGTAGAAATGTAAGAACCTTACTGGTTCCAAGTCTCGGGCTGATTGATTGATGATTGATTAGATAAATAGTTGTTTGTTAATTAGTGTGAGGAATGGTTGTGTGAGCCAAAAGTGAAGACAGACCTTGGAAGGCGCTTGCTCTTGGGCTGCTCATCACCTCTGAGACACAAGCAAGCCATAGACTTGCCGAGAAATGTACCATCAGCTAGAGACCAGCATGCTGTTGGGCTGGGTTTGCCTTCAGTGGGGCGCTTGGGAAATCATACATTGGAAATAGGCCCACTTGGGTTCCACTCCTGGCACCAGCAAGTACTAGCTGCTCCCTGTCAGCAAGGATGGAAGCAGTGACCCCTGTAACCTCTGGGAGTTGCGTGGAGTCCAGGAGGTGAGGTTTTAAAAGTTGGCCGTCAGTCAGCTTGATGGTAGTCATATATTTACCAACCCTGCTCACGTGTGCTTGGGAGGCTACCACCTGTGGCCTGAGCCAGCCTTCGAATCCTGAAATGGGACTACTGGGGCTCCATGATGTACCCTGAAGGATTCATGAAGAAGACAAAACATCCAGCTTCCCCAGGATTTATCATTTTATAATGCATCCTGTGTGTGTGTGTGTGTGTGTGTGTGTGTGTGTGTGAGAGAGAGAGAGAGAGAGAGAGAGAGAGAGAGAGAGAGAGAGAGAGAGCGCTTGTGTATGTGTGCACGTGCACACATAGCGGTCAGAAGAGGGCATCAGGGTTCCTCCATCAGTCTCTGCTTACTTCTTTAAGGCGTGGGCTCTCTCTGAACCTGGGGCTTGAGTTTTCTCAGTGGGGCTGGAAGACAGTGAACCCCAAGATGATGTTCTTGTCTCTCCCCTCAGAGCTGGGGCTACAGGTGTGTGCGGGACACCCAGCTTGTTCCATGAGTGTTAGAATCCAAACTCTGGTTCTTACTATTGTGCATCAATGCTCTTAACCACTGAGCCATTTCCCCGGCCCCTAAGGGTCGTACATGGGGGCTGCAGACCACCCACATCTGAGCACTTGCTTGGAGTTCACCTTCCCAGAATCCCCTGGATGCATTTGGTTTTGCTGTTACCAGGGAACTAATCCCTAGGATTGTGATCACTTGGGAGGAAGGGCGCTGAGCGAATCACTAAGTTCGCACAGTGAAGAATAGTGCCAGATGGCTGGTGAGGAGAGGCGTGTTCTCACAATTGCCCTACTTTTAACACTTCCCACATCACTAAGCCTCAGCAGGGTCTCTTCTAAGTGCAGCAGAGACTACAGCTCTGAGCACTGCAGACCCACCCAGCCATGGCATGTGGTAGGACTGCCCCGGCCACATTCCCAGGAAGAAGTGCCTGCCCATCCAAGTTGTCAGTCTTCTGCCCTGAGGTGTGTTTTCCATCTGTGCCAGACTTTGCCTTTTATTTCTGACTTGTGGCAACCTGTCCTGAGCCCAGGATAAATAGAAAGACCCATCGCTCCTTCAGATGCCTCCCATCCAGGGCAGGCCAGGGCACAGTGTTGGATCTTGAGAACTTCCTGATTCTCCAAAGCCCGCGCTCTGAGCGTCACACACGTCTTTGACCCCTACAGATGACCGTCTCCATAACACACAGAAGTGTCCAGGCACCGAGTCTCTAAGTGGCTCTCGCTTGCTGTCCAGTGGGAAGATGCTGCTGAGGGAGGGTCAGGTCCACTGATTTTGAAGCGTCCTGTTGCCTGGTAGGAACGCTTCTCCTCCTCCAGCTGGGGAGCACAGGTGACAAGGCCCCTGAGGACTGTGGCGCTAAGGAGCCAGCGGTCCCACGGGCCCCACCGAGCTGAAGTCCCAGTGATTGTCCTGCCTGTGGGTTGGGCTGCAGGGCCCCTGGAGTCGGGTCTGAGAAGCAGCTGCACATGCCAGTCCTCAGCCACAGTGTGCTTTTTCTCTTTCAGCTTCCCAGCGCAGCATCAGCCTGAAGAAGCAGAGGGGTCGTAGCATCCTCAGCTCCTTCTTCTGCTGCTTCCGAGACTACAATGTGGAGGCCCCTCCACCCAGCAGCCCCAGTGTGCTTCCGCCACTGGTGGAGGAGAATGGTGGGCTTCAGAAGGTCAGTACCTACGGAGAACTGCCATCAGTAAAACTGCGGCAGCATGTCTGTCCCGCCGTGGCAGATCCTCCCCCAACAGTCTGTGAAATGTGTGCGCAGCCGTTGAAGACGTGGGTTCAGTCTTTTAGAGAAAGGATTTCTGGTCCTCCCATCTAGCAACTGAAGGGCATGTGTGATGGAAATTTACGGCCAACAAGATGGCTCTGCTGGTAAAGGGGTTGCTGCCAAGCCTGATGACCTGAGTTCAAGCCCCAGAACCAAACGAGGCATCCCCTGACCCTTTCGAGCGCACTGTGATATAGGTGGGCATATATATAGGCCTGCACACACGTGTGCTCACTCACACACAGAACAGATGAATATAATTTTTAAGAAGGAACCAGTAGCAGATATAGAAGCCGGCAAAGTAAGAGAGACAGAGCAGACCTTGCAGTGAGTATAATTGTGTAACAACATGTGTTTAACAAAAGCAAAGTGGAAGGGCTCTGTGTAGAGTGTTTGCTGGTGTGTGTGTGTGTGTGTGTGTGTGTGTGTGTGTGTGTGTGTGTGTGTGTGTTAGATTGTCCTAATAGGTCAGAACCCAAAACCACCCACGGGCTGTCTGACAGACACATCTGAAACAAAATGACTCAGAACAGTTAGGCATATAAGGATAAACAAAGAGACACCATTCAGGAACAAGTAAAGAAACCAGGTTATATTAATTTCTGTCAAAATTGGGTTCCAGATTAAGAAAAAAACAATATTGAAAAATGCAAAGAAGATTATCCATCAGGAACATGGTTAAAAATTACAGACACGGAAGTCATAAATAAAACTTTATGTTCCTAATAACATGAACAAAGAGCGTAAGCAGATAGCTCATAGAAGAAGAAATCACTGTGGGACAGAAGAGGCTCGCATATCCGCAGTTCCCAGCACTTGTTGCCCTTCCAGAGGATGAGTGTGGTTCCCAGCACCCACGTCAGGCAGTCCCAGCAGCCTGTGACTCTAGTCCAGAGGCTAGAGCGCCCTCTTCTGGCTGCCATAGGTATGTGTACACATATACTAGATATTTAATAAGGAAAAATACAGAACACCTGATTGTTTTGGTGTATGGCTCAAAATATGGAAAATATTTGATACCGCCAAATGTGTAAGCTAAGACTACCCTTTTCCTGTCTGTGAGGTTTTTAAAAGGTGATGCTTGGGCTTGGTGTGGGAGTGGAGGGGGCAGCGTAGCGTTAAGTGGTGTAGAATGTGTGCTAATTGGTTTACATTTCCAAGACGACATTTGGCAACGCGCAGTTAAAATCTTAGAGTTTGCCTGTTGTTGAGGAAAGCAATTTTATTTCACGGTAAAAAAATATTGTTATAAATGTACAAAGATTGATCCAGAAGATGCTATCCAGCATGGCTTATGATGACCCAGGAAGGTGCCTGATACAGATCTCAAAGCTAGCCTTCCTTGAGTCAATGGAAGTACATTTTCAGACACATAATGATTCCAAGAAGGGGTTAAAGGAAACAAAAGAGAGACGATTAGTTAAAAGAGCTACATGATAGCCACACAGTGAGTTGCTGTCTTGGTTAAAAGTGGCGAATCCTGAGGAATGGCATGGCACAATTGTTGACATAAAGAAATATTCCCAGTAGGGCTGGGAAGATGGTTTAGTGAGCACAGCGCTTGTGCCTGAGGGTGTCCGCCTGGGTTCAGATCTCCAGAACCCACATAAAAGCATTAGTGCAATATCTTCATGGAGTCAGCAGAAGCCTGTGGGCCAGCCAGCCTGCCATACACCACGGGAACAGCCATGGGCCAGTCAGCCTGCCGTACACCTCAGAAAACAGCCATGGGCCAGCCAGATGCCAGACCCCGATGGAATAGCAGTGGGCCAGCCGGCCTGCCGTACACCACAGGAACAGCCATGGACCAGCCAGCCTGCCGTACACCTCAGAAAACAGCCATGGGCTAGCCAGCCTGCCGTACACCACAGGAACAGCCATGGACGAGCCAGCCTGCCATTCGCCGCAGCAAATGGCAAGCAAGACTGGAAAGACACACGGCAAACGCTTGTCTTCTCTAGAGGCCTAAGAAAGACCTGAAATGGCAACCACCAGCAGAAGCCCTGGGGAGGGATTTAAACTGTCCACTGTAGTGAAGCCTCAGGTCCATGTTGGAGAAACTGGTGGCTAAGACTCCTTAGGGGAAAACAGTGTAGTAAGTCATCCTCCACAGACAACTCAGGACAGCCACTGGGATGGGAGAGACTTGTGGGGCTCCAACATCTCACAGCACAAAACACAAAACCTCAGAAAGCAAGGGAGATGGTGAGAGCAGCCATTCCAAGAACTGAGTGTAAATTCTGGAAAAGCAAAATTCAGACCAGAAACGCAAAGATGGAAATCGCGAGGGAGGAGAGGAGCCATCTAGACCAATCAGCAAGCAGGAGTTCCAGAAAGATGACAAATTGCACCTGCCACTGCAAAGCTTGCTGGTTCTCCCGTGGGAGTGGGACACAGCAGAGCACACGCCCAGGGACCAGGAGCTGCAGGTGGAACTCCCTCAGTTAAAGTAGCGCTGCTTTTTGTTTGTTTGTTTTTTCAAACACAGAGACAGGGTTTCTCTGTGTAGCCCTGGCTGTCCTGGAACTCACTCTGTAGACCAGGCTAGCCTTGGGCTCACAGAGGTCTGCCTGCCTCTGCCTCCCGAGTGCTGGGATTAAAGGTGTGTGCCACCAGCACCTTACCCCCGGCTAAAGCAACACATCTCACAAGCTACCAGAACACTTTATTTTAGTAAAGCAATTATATTAATCTTGGACTTCTTATCAGCAACAATAAAAGAGAAGACTAAGACCATACGTGCAGGTTACTGAGAGGAAAAGGATGATAAGGCACATTGTCCTCATTGTCCGCTATGTTCAGCCAGTCCGGTTTTATCTCAGGCTTTTTCAGACCCAGGCCAGCTGGCCTTGGTGAGTTCCAATGGGTTTTTGATCCTACTGCACGCACTGGCTTTGTGGGAGCCTAGGCAGTTTGGATGCTCACCTTACTAGACCTGGATGGAGGTGGGTGATCCTTGGATTTCCCACAGGGCAGGGAACCCTGATTGCTCTTTGGGCTGACGAAGGAGGGGGCTTGTTGGGAGAGGGGGAGGGAAATGGGAGGCGGTGGCGGGGAAGAGACAGAAATATTTAATAAATAAATAAATTTTTTTAAAAAAGCTAGCCCTGGGCTGGGAGGTACCGTTAAGTATGAATGTCAGAGTTCGGGCTCTGTTTTCTCCAGGGCAGCTGAAGATAAACAGAAGCATAGCTTAAACAGAGAGCACCAAACAGAGTGAACCAGTTTCTGCTCACAGGTGACCAAGACGACGTCACCTGGTTTGACAGATTCAGCCGTGTGCAATTACCAAGACCATGCCTGCCATCAAATGCCGATGGTTTGGGCAATAAGTAAAAGAAAATGAGCAACCAGTACTTAAACTGATTGCTTTTTCACATGCAAAGACTGAGTCAGTCGGTGCTAAGTTGGTTTAGATCCCAGTGATGACATCAGAAACCCAGACTGTGTTCTTCCGCTTGGCCATCTCTCTGCCCTGCTATCGCTGGCCTCCGTGCCTCCCTCCTCACACCCGAGTTTTACGTTCTTGGGTGGTGGGGAGCTCTAGCGTTGTCCATCTCTTTCACATTATTGCTTTCATGGAAAACCCAGAACGTTGTCTGAGGGCTACCGACTTGCAGCAAGGATGACATGCAGAGAAATTCATCTGGATGAGTTTCTGCTCTCAGCAGAAATGAGGAATGACCCATGAGTAGACCGGTCAGCATGAGTGTAGTTGTATTTCAGTATCAACCTTGAAACCTACGAGGCTTAAAACAGTGCAAGTTGGGCCAGCAAGATGATTCTTTATCATTGGATAAAGATGCTTGCTACTAGAGTTGACAACCTAAATTCTGTCCCCAAGGCTGTGACAGAAAGAGGACTGCCTCCTACAGGCTGTCTTCTGATCTGCGTATGCTTCAAGCAGTGGCTTATGCCCCCCCCCCACACACAAGCATACACACACAGGGCTAGAGAGAGGGGTCGGGGTTAAGAGCACGTGCTGAGGACCCAGGTTCAGTTCCTGGTACCCACGTGTTGGCTCGCAACCATCCGTAACTTCAGTGTAAGGGGTTCTAGTGCCCTCTTCTGACCTCTACAGACACTGCATCATGTCACACACACACACACACACACACACACACACACACACACACACACACACATGCAGACGAAAAAGCTCACACACATAAAACGTAAATTTTTTTTCATCTTAAATTTCATTTTTGAAATAGTTTGGAGAGCTGTCAGGAGGTTTTTATGTTTCCTTCACCCATCATTTGTCATAGATGAGCTGAGTCTTCTGTGGAAATGCAGTAAGCTACAAATCTAAATCATTTTAGTCACATTTCAAAAAATGTTTCAAAACAAATGCAATTAATTTTAATCATATTTTACTTAACCCAGTATATCCAAGGCTCAAACATGAGATCAACAGACTATTGTGGAGATAATTTCATCTTATCTTACCAGTTCAGGAGCTAATGAGTGCGTTTTATATTCGCACACATCTGAGCTTGGGCTAGCCACGTCTCACAGACTCAGTGAGACCTGTGTGCTGCTGCGAGAGGCAGCTCCACTCATCTCTTTCATGGATGTACAGTGGGGATGGCCTAGCTGCTTGGCTTCCTTAACTGTCACAGTCCCTGAAGGTTTTGACCCAGAAGCAAATGTATTTTGACTTTAGTGGCTGCAGCAAGACACATACCTATATCTATACCTACCAAACTTCAAAGGCAGTGAAGCAGAACCTTACCATGTACCCAGAAGAGAAGCTGGGATGACGGGGTACAGAGTGGCTAATGCCTATTAAAATGAGTGCCGGATCGTTTCCATAATAGCATCAAACACAGCATGATAAAGGAGAGCAGAAAGGAAAGAGATGGGTGCAGTGTACAAGGAAGACTGAACCGAAGGAAAGAAGTCTAACTGCTAAGGCAATATTAGTATCAGATCGAGCAGAACTGAGTCACATGTATTAGGGGCTGGAGAGATGGCTCACTGGCTGCGCTTGCAGAGGCCCTGGGTTCAGTTCCCAGCGTCCATATGCGGGTGCTCACAACCATCTGTAAGTGTCCCTCTGGGGGTTCCTATGCTCTCATCTGCCCTCCACAGGCACCCACACGCATCACATGCATACATATCACATGCATGCACACAAATAAAAATAAACACATTTGATTGCATTAAACACAGTGAAGATGTTTGCAGTGATGAAAGGTGAGGTACTTCATGACCCAGCCGTCCTTCGTATGACCAGATGTGTGGCCAAGTACGAAAAGAAAGCTATGAGAAAATCATGATAGGAAGCTATTCTGTCTTCTGAAAATGAGCAGCAAACAACACAGGCAAATCATCGGTAGGCTCTGCCTGGTGGGCTAAAACAGGAAAATGAAACAGTTGTTATAAATATGGAAAAGTTATAAAATTAGCCGTGCTTGTGGATGGCGTCACTGTTGATATAGATGCCCGAGAGAGATGAAACTGATCTGAATGGCTGAGAGCTTGCTCTGTGTGCTTCTGGGTGGGCCGACATTCGCGTGGAAGGAAAAACCATCAGCGATACTGAAGAAGGCTTAAGGAAGAACACACTGAAGGACAGCTGGTCTAGCAGATGTGACTCTGGTGTGTGTAGCTATCGTAACGTATAAAAGGAGAGTCCACTGTGGCTCGTCTCCCCATGCATTTCTGTCCCGTCCTGCTTAAAAACTATTGCTGCCAGCGGAGACCAGGGCACGGCTCAGCAGGAAGAGGCTTTGCTACCACACCTGACAACGTGAGTTCCATCCCTGGGACCCACGTTGGGGAAGGAGAGCATCAGTTCATGCGAGTTGTCCTCCAGCCTCCAAGCATGCAGGGTGGCACATGCCCACAAGCACATGCAAAATGAATAAACAGATGTAATGAACACGTTTTTAAAATAAGAATTAAGACACTGTCCCTGCAGAGAAGTGTCCTAAGTGAAGGGACCAGGATGCTCAGTTGTCCACTGAGATAAACACCCTGTAAAGGCTCCTCTGGGAGCGGTGGCCTCAGAATTACTGCTTATTTATGGCTTGCCTCTGTTCACGTTTGCAGAAATGTCTTTTTAAATAACTCAGGGTTGTTGTTTGAGCGGCGGGACTGGAGAGAAAGGTCAGAGGTTTGGCTGCTGTTCCAGAGGGTTAGCGTTAGATTCCCAGCACCCATGTGGCAGCTCACAACCTTCTCTAACTCCAGTCATGAGGTCTGGCACCCCTTCCTGGCCTCCACGGGCACCAGGCACACATGTGGTATGCAGACATACATGCAATCAAAACACCCATACACATAAAATAAAAATAAGTCCTTTTAAACTTAGTTAAACCTAAAGTGGTGCTGTCTAGAGAGCAAGTGGGACCCTGTGGGTGGAGCAAGCTGCCTCCCACCAGTGCCCACTGAAAACGGGCCAACAAGCCCACCCATGGAAATCGATCCCAGACCTGACTCTACCGAAGTCTCCAGGGCTTCAGTAGAAGGCCGTGGGCAGAAGGGAACAGGCAACTGCTGAGATGCCTTCACCCCCGGAAAAAGGAAGATCCAGGACCTTTTTCAACCATTCTCCAGTCACTGAAGGCACCTCAGCTACATCCTGGACGTGCAGGCCAGCAGCATCCAGAGACTAAGTGACCGGAAGACTCCAACATGACCGTGGAGGACCCCAGAAGTAAGAAGAGCATAAAAGGGATTACCAGAAACACAAACACACACATACCCCCTGTACACCATACCACACACACATATCCCATACATATACCTACCTTCCCTACACACATATGCACGCCCCTCATAGCACACACATACACCTCTCTCTCTCACACACACACGTATGTGTACACACACACACGCACTCCTCATCCCCACATACCTGTGGCTCATCACTTCTGTGTGTTCACCGTCCATGATCTGTCGACCCTCGGCTGTGCTCCTGTAGCCTCTTCACACATACGCTCAGCTCATGACCCGTGTTTCTGAGGCTCACTGAGTGGAGCTCTGTGGTCTCGGGCTGGAGCAAGGCTTCCTTCATGGGAGATGCCCTGGTGAGGCAGGGCAGAGATGCTTTACCTGTGCCGGTAGAGGACATCCTCGTCCAGTCATCTGGCCCAGTGTCACTGCTCGAAAGGGGCCAGCACTTAAGAGCTTCTGGTTAAAATCTCCCCCCCCCAAATCCAGTCCCTGGGAATGAAGTTCCCTGTGCCAGTTGTTGAACCCCGGGATTTGATTAGCATGTGCTGTCGTGTGGGAGAGCCTCTGATAGAGGCTGCTTAGAACTGTAGAGAGACCCCCGTCTTGAGGCCTCCTGGCAAAGGAACAAGCCATACAGGTCATTTTCGGAGGAAAGAGGATTGCAATTACCCCCACAGAGGTGATGTCGAGGGGCCAGAGAGAATCGTGAAGTCACCTTGTGTGTCTTAGCAAAGCTACCAGGAGGTGCCAGCCACTTGCTTTTGCTATCAAGTTTGGCCTTCACAGGAGACCATGTCGCTGGTGACCACCTTGGTGACCATGGATACATCTTTTCTCAAATCCTCTGATTAGAGACACGAAGCAGCACTTCTCCCTATCCCACCATATGAGAAAAAAAAACCCACACACAAAGTAAATATAACTTTTTTTCCCCTTGTATTAACATTTATCAGTGCTACAGTGTCCCTGCCACTCTGCAAGGCTGGAATTCTGGGCTGAAGCTCGTTGAGGCTCCTCCTCGGGGCATGAACATTCTTAACACTCTCAGTGAAAACAGTCTTCTGTTTCCCTTAAAGGGGAAAGCTGCATTGGTAGCCTGGGAGGGAACTCCTTGTGCCTTGCCCTGTTTCCCCTTTTCCCTTCTCTCCTCCACCATAGGAGGACCTGGAGCGGTCGGTCAGGCATTCCTTGTTATCCGATCAACCTGCCCCCCTTTCGCTGTGTGTTCTACTCGTGTCCTTTTAGGGGGGAAATTGCTTGAAAACAAGAAACAAGCCGGTTATTAGAGGGGTGGGGATCAAAATCGGAGTGTTTGGTTTTGTTTTTAAGTTACAGTTGTATTCCTGGGAGCAGGGCACATGCTGTTTAAATAAGCAGAGAGGCCTGAGCCTCAGAAGCCCTGCCTCCTAGTCCGGGAGGGGTCTGGAGGCAGCTGGGGCCTGCTCCCTCCCGGAAGTCCCTGGCTTCCTCTGCTCGCTGCCACCAGGGTGCAGGGGTGGGAAGGCCATTGCTGTGTTTCTGCTCAAGAGAGCTTAGAAGTTTCTTTTGAGAATGTCGTCTCTTTGTTTTCCATCCTGACAGTGATTTTCTTTTCTTTTTCCTCAGGGTGACCAGAGGCAGGTCATTCCCGTACCAAGTGTATGTATCCTTATCCCGTTCTGTTAAAGTGTGCGTGACACCCCCCAGTGCATTTCCTACTTGGGACAGGTTTTCCAGCGTTCTTGCTTCTGTTGAGTTTTATCATGTGGTGTAACCAGCTATATTCTGCTAGAGAGAGGGGGGGGGGAAGCAAGAAAACAAAGTTAGTTTGAGCTGTGTACAGAAAACAGACTCTGCAGCGTTTGCCCACCTTGCCCCTCTTTTCTCTTGCAATCCTCACCTCCTTACTCCCAAGAAAAACCTCCCAGCTTCGGTAAACCGAGATGGCTTGTGCCCACCCCTCCCACCGTACTGCACTGGGCCGGCTCTTCTGATCAGGAGAGCAGCACACACTGCCCAGACTCTTCCTCACAGCAGAGTCTGGCTCACTGAACCTGCTCGCTGTTCCGGGGCTGCTTGGCTGCAGCTCTGGGCTGAGAGGAATTTTTGGGCTTAAACTCCCAGGACCCAACCAACCCCTCAGACCTCTCGGCCAGCTGCTCTGCGACTTGTCAGGCCACCTCACCAACCCTTTGAAAACCTTGAATTCTAGAGCGAAGTTGTACCTGCGTCCCCAGGCCTCCACTGGGCCTGCCTTTCGCGCTCCTGTATGCTCCCCCACCTCCTGCTCAGCCAGCAGCACTCTATATCCAGCTACTTCCCGGAGGAACTTTACAGCAAGGCACAGCCCCGTGTCCTCAGGGAAGGATACAGTTTCTAGAACCGTCTGTGAATTGGTCTTTTAGTTTATAAGGATTACCTGATTCCCATTATGGGATTCCAGTCTGTGTGTGTGCTTTGCCGTATTTCCTGAAGCCTCCCAGAAGTACAGCCATCCTACACTGAATAGTGTGGATTTTACGAGTTTGGGTTGCCCGAGATTGCAACTGGCCCAAAAAAGTTAATCACTTTGCTTTTCTCAATGCCTAGGGGTTGGGCTTCCCTGGGGGAGAGACTGACCAGGCCAGGTAGCCACTGAGCCAGTGTTTCCAGCGATGCCCAGCAGGCTCCATCAAGGGCTACCCTTAACCTCTATGAAGGTACTTTCGTGCATCTTTCTTGCACAAGCGTCTGTATTAAATGGGTGGCAGCAATGGGTGTCCTCTCAATGTCACGGCTGCACACAAAGGTAGAGCTGGGTGCCAAAGGAAAGGAGCTGTGGGCCGTGCAAACCGCGGAGGAAACCGGGCTCAACCATGCACAGAATCCCAGCATACAGTAAACAGGGCCAAGAAGGCTCCTTGTGTAATTTACCTGAGCATCGGATCAATGAACTCCAGGCTCTGTCCTACATCTGCTGCAGACAGTGGGGCACATGTGACTCTTGGGACTGGCTTCCCAAGAGGCAGCACCTGGCTGAAGTAACTCTAATCGTGTCTTCGTGTTGATGCCCCCCAGCCCCGTCCTGAGAATTACCTTGTGCGTAGTAAACCAGCTCTCTACCACTGAGATATCCCCCATCCAGTCCCACTTTGCACCTTTAAATGATGATCTGAAGGAAAACAGTTCCACCATTGGGCATGGTGTCACCTCCACTGCCTGCTCAGCATGTGGGACTGAGGACAAGGTCAGCTAGGCTCAATTCAGTCCTGAGGTTTACATTTTGGCATCCCTGGTAAAGTCTGTACTAATTGCCCAAGGCCCCGGGTCACTTAGATAGAGTGACCCTGTGGAGCAAAGGGTGTTCTGGGTAATACTGAGTGACTGAAACTAGGTCCGCATCAAAGGACTAGATACCTAAGCAACTTCAGGACCAGGTTCCCTGGCCTCCTGAAGGCTTTCTCCAGGAAAGAGAAAGGGCCATCTGATGCCACGGGTGCCCATGGCAACTGCTGGCATAGAATCCCCCATCTCTGCTTCGGGCCCCACCCCCGCTTCTCTCATTCATATGCTGGTCTTTTTGCAAGTGCAGAAGTTTCAGACTTTGAACTTTTTATTCAACAATAATTCAAGCCAGTAGTTAAACTTTAAATGATGAGAAATTAACATAAGGGGGAAAGGGTTCTCCGGGCAGTGCCCACAGTCTAGCATAACTCTCGTTAATGTTTGTTCCACTCTCTCAGAAAGCTCCCAAGCAATATGTTTATACACACGAGATTGTGTTACTCCCGCCATTCCGCAGGCCGTCTGATGCTAGTCGCGGACACCCTGAACATCTTTGCACAGATCGGCATATATACCTCTACCTCATTGTTTCTCCCGCCACTGACTGCATTCACGCGGCTGTTTGTGTAGTCACAAGCGTTTGTGCAGGAGTGTCTGTGTGTCCATGGACCTGTCCATTGGGTCCTAACAGAAAACACTGGGTCCAGCAGCCTAGTCCGCATTGTTAGCTGTTGAAGCCAAACTGCCCTCTAACACTGACGACTGTGAGCTGGCCCCATTCCCTCTCAGAAATGCTTTTCAGAAGCTCCCAGCCTTTGCTAATCCAAAAGCGAAGAATGCTGTTGATTTATTGCTTTAACTGGCATCTGTGGACCAGTGAATATGAGCGGTCTCTCACTGGCTGCATACCTTGCTTCCATTCTGCCTGTCTAGGCTTTACCTTGTCCTCCCTTTTGTAAATGTTCAGGAAGTGGTGCTTGGGCCTAAGAGAAGGAGCTCAGCCGGTAAAGGTGTTGCCAAGGCCAATTGCCTGAGTCTGACTCCCTGGGACCACATGACAGAGAGAGATCACCAACCCCCACAGTTGTCCTGTGACCTCCATATATCCACACAAACGCACATGCGTGCACACACACATACACATACACAATTTTTTTTTAAGTTTTTAATGTTAAAACACTATAGTGTATCTGTTGACTGTGTTTACGATCGCTTTGGCCACAAGGAAATTTTAATGTTCTATAGGTAAATGTATTCGTCTGATGTTTTATGACCCCTGATCTGTGCTTTGGGAGATCTATCCACTCTGTAACTGTGACTCATGACCCATGTCCTCCTCTGAGATTTTGGTGTCCTTCATTCATTTAGAAAGCAGGGGACAGTCTCCAGTGGCCGCTCTGCTGCCCTGAACCTGTACTGAGCCCTCATCTTTGACACACCACTGGAATGACATGTTTACATGGACCATTGAAAATTTCAGTTAGTAGCTTTCGTATCCCACCTGTGGGCTGGAAGTCAGGGCTTCCTCACTGGGAAGCTTCATGGGTTTTGTACTTATGGTCGGATGTTGAAGCTAAGGAAGAAATGTAAGGGATGGGAAGTTCACATGGCTTGAGACGAGCTTGTGAACGTGGCATCCTCCGTGAAAGAATCCACAGGATCTGTGACCCGAGTCCTGTTGTCCCACAGTCTTGCTGAAGTTCACACTCGGAGCCCCGGCGGTATAGCTGAACGTTGAAGTGAAAGGGGAATGGCGGGATTGACTTAACAGTCAGCCTGCATTGTCTGCCAAAAGCTTTTAATAAAACTGGAATTTCATTTCCAGACTTCAGATGGCAAACCACGATGCCTTTCTCTTCCCCCGCTTCCGTGTTTCTGCCCCATCCTGCA
>NC_022012.1:91124753-91125921 GCF_000317375.1 Microtus ochrogaster
CCGAGTTCACCCCTAGGACCCACATACAGGTGGAAGAAGTCAGCAGACTCCAGAGTTGTCCGCTGACTTTCACACACATGCCACGACACGCGTGCATGGCGTCAGGTGCCCACACGCAATGATGATAATTAAAACGGTTTTGTTTTGTTTTAATGACCAGCCTGGTGGTACAGGCTTCTAGTTTCTGCTATTTGGGAGGCTGAGTAGAGTGAGTTCAAGGCCAGCCTGGGCACCTTAGTCAATCTTGTCTCACGTTTTCAGAAGGGAAAAGAGGATAGGTGTGATTCAGTGCTAGGGTGTTTACCCAGCATGCATGCCGGCCAGTTCGGCTCACAGTTCTACTGTAAATATGGACAGCCCTTCTTGATGTAATGGGAACTTTTCTTGTTCTTAAGCTTTATGATGACCTCAGAGATTTAGCTAAATCTTCAAGCGACTGATTCAACTCTGGTGGCTTTATAGTGTCTTGGTATTGTCAGGATCATGGCTGGCTGACCAGAGGTCTCAGCATGGGCTGAGGAATTTGCATTTCTCCCAGGGAGACCCCAGAGAAGCTGTGTGAAGGGCTGGATTGATGGAGTTCTCCCTCCTTGCATCTTGCTGGAGCCTGGCCTTCCCCTCTGCTGTAAAATCAGTAGCTTACTTAGCCGAGTTTCGCCCCTCGGATCCTTCCTTCCCTGCGTTATTTGGTCAGAGCTATCTGTTTTTCTTAATTGCTGTTAACTCAGACAATGCTTATACAGTGTGGTACATATGCTGAGAAGGTAATTTTTAGTCTCGGGCTTGGAAAATCTCTGAGCCGCTTTGGGCAGATCTTTGATGTTTTCAGATTTGTGAGGGGTAGAATTGCTAGAGCCTTGTTTCCCAGGCCAGCAGTTTAAGTGACTGGAGTTATAAACATCGCTTTTAGTAGCTGTGCGTGCAGCCAAGAGGAAGGCTGGAGGGAAGGATGCTCGACCTGGGTGGGGGAGATCGAAAGGGAAAAAGTCTTACCTGTCCGTAGTCTTCAGAGTGAGACTGTGTCTGTCACAGACTTGTGATAAAATCAAAGCAAATTTTACCATGGTCACGCGCACACCTTCTGCTATGGCACAAAGAATTTCCTATCTTTTGGTTGTGTTCAACCCTGCCTTTTAAAAAAAAAAAATGCTTTCATACAAAACTTCTT
>NC_022012.1:91126021-91130579 GCF_000317375.1 Microtus ochrogaster
GTGTGTGCCCACCCGTGCATGTGACTCCACCCCTCATGAAGAAATCCCAAGAACTCGGGGTTTGCCCAGGTGGACGTGAGCTATGATGGTTGAATATTAACACATTGGTTTGGGGAGGAAATTGCTGGGCTGCCGGTATCACCGAGTAATTCAATGATGGAAACAGGTCCCCTCTCAGTCCCTGAATTCCACATCAGCAGCCAGGGCACATCCCACCTCCCTTGCTAGTGCCTGAGGCCGTGGGGTACCGGAAGCCAGCTTTAGTTAGAGCTCTGGGAAGTGGGGCCTTCTGGACCTTTTCTTCCCCATGATTTAGAAAAAGGCATCAATGCCAAGCCCCCTGGAGTTAGGACTGCTCCTGGCCCCACATGTCACCTCCTGCTCAGCCCCTGTCCTGGGTGATCATGGTACCTGCCTCTTTAGCTAACCCACCGTGTGGCTTGCACTCACTCGCCGATAGCTAGCGTTCAGTTCTATTGTGTTTGCAGTCCTGGAACTAGTGCTCCGCAGATGCCAGCACTCTGCCACTGAGCTAGATCCCAGCCCTACTTTTAAGTTGGCCAGAGAAGTCCCTGAACTCACTGTGTAGCCTAGACAAGTCTGGCTCCTCCTCCTGCCTCGGCCCTCCTGAGCAGCCCTCTTGGGATCACAAGTGCGCACCATCCAGCTTCAAAATTACTATTTTTTTTTCCTTAGCTAATGTTCAGAAGTGAAGGGAACCAGCCACTTCACAGAACATACTTCTGATTTCATGCTTGCTTGTCTTGCTTGAAAAACTGCACTGTTCATTCTTCCGTGGCTGGGTCTAGATATTTAATTATGTTTTGTTTTGCATCAAATATTAAACAGTTTGCAGGAAAAAATTAACTAGTTAACATTAGCCTCTGAACATACCACAGTCAATTAAAATACTTCACATTATCTCTGGAATGAGGCAAAGCCCAAAGAAATATACTCAGAACAGAGCAGGCTGGCTGAAATCACAAAGCAGTGTGTTAGCTCTTTATGACCCCACCACAGGATAGGAGTCAGCTGCTACGAGAACAGATTGGGGGAGCGGGGGACTGGCTTAACACAGCACGTGGATTAAAGTCTAACGATGTAAGAGGTACAGATGCCCCAGCCATCAGTTTCACGCCACAACAGTGGAGGTGCTGTGCCCACCAGTTTCAGTTTTAATACCTGAAGGACAGCTTGTTGGTGGGTCAACAGCTTCTCTTCAAGTATTTAAGAATGCCAGGCATGCCAGGCGGTGGTGGCGCACGCCTGTAATCCCAGCACTCGGGAGGCAGAGGCAGACGGATCTCTGTGAGTTCGAGGCCAGCCTGGTCTACAAGAGCTAGTTCCAGGACAGGCACCAAAGCTACAGAGAAACCCTGTCTCGAAAATCCAAAAAAAAAAAAAAGAATGCCAGGCATGAGGCTGGAGAGACAATTAAGACTTTGTTACCCTTGCAGAGGACCTGGACTCAACTAAAAGCACCCACAAAGGTGGTTCACAGCCTGTAACTGCAGTTCCAGAGATTTGACGCCCTCTTCTGGCCTCTACAGGCACTGTAGGCACAGTGGGCACATACAGACCATCAGGCACACATGCATACACATAAATAAATGTATCACGGGTCTAACATAGCTCCAAAGTTTCCTGATGTGTTACAGTGAAATTTAGGCAAACCGTGAGCCCAGGAAATAGGCTGTGAAGTCAGAATAGTTGTTACATGTAACTGTTCATTTCTTATGTGATTCATTTTAATAATAATGGCCATCCTGTGGGTGTCAGGGAAGTGCTAGGTGGTTGAGTGATGGTACAACTGATAAACATCTGTTTTACATGGAACTATAATTGCCTCAACTGATAACAATAATAAGTGTCTGAGGTGATATTGAACGCCAGGCTTGGTGCCAGAGCCCAGGCATCGGTCACAGAAAGACACGGTTTCAGTGGGACAGAATCCCCATTGCAGAATCTCTGATATTGCTCTTAGTAAAGGGACCTGATAAGCCTGACCGGGCCTCTAAATGTCTGCTTTCATTTGCTCCCGCGTTAATGTAGTCTCTGCTATAGCAGAGGTGGGGGGAGGGTCAGCCTCTTACATTGAGTTTATAATATTGATTTTTTTTTCTTCCTTTAGCCACCAGCTAAATACCTCCTTCCAGAGGTGACGGTGCTCGACTATGGGAAGAAATGTGTGGTCATTGATCTGGATGAGACCCTGGTGCACAGTTCATTTAAGGTAAAGTCCACATTCAGGATCTCGTGGAGGTCTTTTTGACGTCATAACCGTGCGAAAAGGGTGAGGGCTATGGCTCTGTGTGTGTGTGCCCACGCGTGCATGTGACTCCACCCCTCATGAAGAAATCCCAAGAACTCGGGGTTTGCCCAGGTGGACGTGAGCTATGATGGTTGAATATTAACACATTGGTTTGGGGAGGAAATTGCTAGGCTGCCGGTATTCTTTGAGGTCTGGGACTTCCCCACTCTCAGCCCAGTAGAAATGCTTTTAGGTTCAGGTGGTAGGGACAATCGGTGCCTGGGGATGTGATGTTTTTGAGGTAACTGGAGCACTGTGCATCTTACTGGGTGGGGCATGGGGAGGGGTATTGCTGAAAACTGTTGGGCACCCTGCTGCCCTGGCCATGTCCCCAGGTTAATTTTTGAATGAAGCATTGTCCAGTGGACTGGGCCGTCCATCCCTACCGTTCTCCCGCTGGAGTTGCTTGTTTCCGTCACAGCTAACTGAGTACCCACCCTCACAGCCCCTCTCTGTGGGCGATGAGCTGCCACTAAGCTGCATCTAAGTGAGTGTCACTCCACCTCCCCGCCAGGAACAGCTACAGCAGCAGAGGGCCTCCACATCGGCGTGGCAGGAGCTACGTTAAGACAATGAGTTCATTCATTTCTCCTCAAAGTAGAAGAAAGTGTTAAGGGAAGCAAAGGCTGCCAACATTTGGAGAAGGTGGTTGGTGTGCTGGTGAGAAGCAGTGGGTGTTGAGCCTGGTTCTGGTCACCGTGGGCTATTCCCGTCGGTGAAGCTGCTCTACCCCCGGTGAAGCTGCTCTACCCTCGGTGAAGCTGCTCTACCCTGGCCGGTGCCACTCCATTCCTCCTCCCCCAGCCCCCACCCTGGGATGCCTCTTGCTTCACTGAGAGATGTGACTGGCGCCACCCGTGATGGGCTGGGTGTCTCGCCCGAGCCCTTGGCATTCCTGTCAGGCCATCAGGAGGGAAGAACCATCAGATGTACCATGCACCTTCCTGTTGGGAACAACATGGTACATGGTGCCTTCTCACTGAACAAACAGGACAAGGCCAGGAGGCAGTCCCTGAAGGCTTTGGAAGGTGTATAACCTGGCTTGTAAGACCACTCCATTACCCAGCATTCCAAGGGCTGGACTCTTCCAGGATTGGTCCTGGGGCCACTGGGGCCTTGTGTCCAAGCTCCACTCTAAATGTCATTGCAACATTTCTCCTTCCATGAAGCAAGCGGCTCAGGGCTTCATGCGCAGAGCGGGGTCAGTTACTGTCATAGCATAGACAGCATTCTCCCAAGGCGCTCTGGACAGACTGCCCAAGATTACCAAAGGTTCCTGGCTCCAACGCAGGGCCTTGGCAGCCCTGATGTCTCTGGACCCTGTTCAGACTGCCACAAGCAATAAACAGAATTTCCTCATTTCTTCCCTGACCTGAGTACATTTTAGAATTATCTCTTATCTTTTTATCTATTTTTGTGACGAGCGTGAGTTACATGTATGCCGTGGCATGTGTGTGTGTGTGTGTGTGTGTGTGTAAGGTCAGAACACACTTTTAGGGTCAGGTCTCTCCTTACACCATGGGTTCGTGGGCTCAAACTCATCAGGCCTACCCAGCGCTGAGCCGTGTTTCCTTGCTACCCCACCTCACGGGCTCGGCCTGAGCTACTTTTCCAACTCGGGTTAGGGTTTTTCATGTCGTGGACATCTCAGTCTTTTGGGAAGTGAGCGCTGTGGGCCTCTGGTGTGACACACAAGCTCACGGACTCCATATGAACTCCATTGCCCTGGCACATGAGAGCCTAGCAGTCGTGCTTGGCAGCTGAGGCTGATTCTCCTCTTACTTCACCGTGTGGAGTGTGATTTCATAATCCAGAGCCTTGTGACAGTTAGTCTTCGATCGTTTTTCTGTTTCTCATAACTTGATATTTCAGTGGTAAAGTTATGAAATTTTGAGTTTATCCCTTGCTTTTCTACCCTGGGAATAGATAAACTATGGTCTTAAACCTCAGCAGCACCGCCACATCTGGGTGCTTTTGTGGCAGGATGTTGGTGTAGCACACTCCACATAGTGATGGGGCGATGGTCTAGCACACTCCACATAGTGATGGGGCGATGGTCTAGCACACTCCACATAGTGATGGGGCGATGGTCTAGCACACTCCACATAGTGATGGGATGATGGTCTAGCACACTCCACATAGTGATGGGGTGATGGTCTAGCACACTCCACATAGTGATGGGATGATGGTCTAGCACACTCCACATAGTGATGGGGCAATGGTCTAGCACACTCCACATAGTGATGG
>NC_022012.1:91130951-91151240 GCF_000317375.1 Microtus ochrogaster
AATGGTCTAGCACACTCCACATAGTGATGGGATGATGGTCTAGCACACTCCACATAGTGATGGGGCAATGGTCTAGCACACTCCACATTCTTCAGTTTATATGCCGATGAAGAGTGTGTGGTATACCAATGAACTTAAATGCAGACCCAGTTTACAGTCTAACCAGAGGCTCGGCACACCCTCTCCACACAGTGGCCACCATGTACTTCCTCTGTCTTCTTCTGTGTCTCTCTTGCCCGTAGGATCTGCACGCTGATGAGTCTTTTGGACTGTTCCTTAATTTTTCTAGCTTGTGAAATTCTGTTTAGAATACATATGAGTCTGTCATTGAGCTACGATGACTGCTAAAGTCCTATTTTATTTCCGAACGCATCCACTACTCTCCAAGAGTTAGGTCCAACGCCTGTGACGTTGTGGGTAGGCTGGGTTTTGTGTTTCTTAGAGCAGAGCAGTTGAGAGGGTGGCTGCCTTCCAACCCCAGAGCAAGAAACCAGGCCAGGCCACCAGGCAGGGCCCGAGGCTGCTGATGGAGCCATGGGGACCCATGAGACATCATGCCCACCACCACAGCAGTTGTACAGGGCAGACACTGGAGTCCGGAGGGGGCGGTCTGCCCAGGCTCCTGGTGGGCGGCATCTGGCTTTCCGCCCGCTGTGGGTCGGTGCTCTGAGCATCCCCTGCCAAGCTGCCCACACTGTGTGTCCAAGGACAAATTGCTTTTCCAGTGGTGGTAACTCTGGCCAGTAGGCTTTCATCGCTGCCCCCTGGTGGCCAACATTGGTTCCCCTCATCCTGTCTGGGTCCCCAGGCAAGGGCTGGACTCTCTGAAGAGCCCGTTCTTTTGCCAGGCTGTGCCACCCTTTGTGGTGGAGGCAGGCGAATGACCAGGAGGTTGGACCAGAATGCTGAAATGCCACGACAATCAGAAAGAAACGTGCCTTCCTGTTTGTGTTATTTCAAGGACCCAAGGCATATGCCAGCACCCTCCTGAACTGTTTCCCCCAGTTATCAAAATATTGGTCCAGGCAAGCTTTTTTCTTGCTAAAATTTCCAATTTTCTTTCCCATTTCAGACGTATTAATCACAGTTCCTTTTCTCTCTAGCCCATTAGTAATGCTGATTTCATTGTTCCCGTTGAAATCGATGGAACTATACACCAGGTAAGAAATCGAAGCTAACCTGGAGTTGTGGCGAGCATTTTCTTCTTGTGACCACACTACCTGCGAATGTCATTTCTAAATTTTCATCTCCATGGTGATTTTATTCCAGCCACAGGAAACAAACTTTGTATAATAAATACAGTGACCCAGGCGTGGAGACAGAGGCAGACGGATCTCTGAGTTGGAGGCCAGCCTGGTCTACAGAGCGAGTTCCAGGATAGCCAAAGCTGATACACAGAAAAATCCTGTCTCAAAAAATCAAAAGGAAATAAATGAGTGCAGTAAATGAATTCCTACCTCACACACATTGTCTTACACCAGGTTAATGAGGGACCTTTTCTGCTCACAATCGTTAGATGTGATTGTTCTTTGGTTTCATTTATTTAGACTTTCAGGAGTTTCTATTTTCATTATTTTATTACTTTAAAAAAAACAATCTAGGCCAGGCGGTGGTGGCGCACGCCTTTAATCCCAGCACTCGGGAGGCAGAGGCAGACGGATCTCTGTGAGTTCGAGACCAGCCTGGTCTACAAGAGCTAGTTCCAGGACAGGCTCCAAAACCACAGAGAAACCCTGTCTCGAAAAACCAAAAAAAAAAAAAAAAAATCTAAATTCCCACTCCCTCCCCTCCTCCCACTCCCTCCACAGACCCTCCCACCCCACCCCCTCCAATCCTAAGAGAGGGCCATGCACCCTGCCCTGTGAAAAGTCCAAGGCCCTCCCTACTACATCTAGGTTTACATCCAAAGAGAATAGGGTCCCAAGAAGCCAGTACATGCCGTGGAGACAAATCCCAGTGTCACTATCGGTGGCCCCTCAGTCTGCCCCAGCTGTCAACCCCCTTCTCCCCACCCCAACCCCATCACAGGCTTGACATCTAGCTACTGTCCTCCTATGATTGCTTTAGGCCACTCTGCTAGCATGCAACAGGGAAATACCACCAGTCAGCCATTATGGGGCATTCTTGGGAAGAGGTGTTTTTGTTTTAGGGGGTTTTATTGTTTGTTTGTTTGGTTGGTTGGTTGGTTGGTTGGTTGGTTGGTTGGTTTGGTGTTTTGTCTTTGCCATCAGCAAGCTTTTCTGAAAATGGCTTCATTTATGGATAGATTAGAAGCATGGTAGGAGACCTAGCCTTGGAGGTTAAAGTAGAGGCAGCTTTTGTCAGATTCCCCTTAGGAGTGATGGGACCGTCTCCCCTGGTGATGTCAAGGCCTTAGGGGAGAGTATGTGGCCTCAGATGGCAGCAGGGAACATCTAGTTCCTAGGCCACATGGGATGTCATTTCTTAATGATGTCAATAAGGCCCCGTGACTCTTGAATGCAGTCACAACTGTCCAGGCCTGTGACAAAAGTTGGCCGGATAGCCACCTCACTGCCTAGATGGGGAAACTGAGGCTTAGGGAAAGGGTTGGCTTAAGATTATATGTAAAAGTATCAAAATGAGAATCCTGACTCCCAAGCCAGGGTTCTCTTTTTTGGACTTAGACCTAGCTTTGCAGAAAGCGGGACCTGGGAAAGGCGGTGTCTCCACATCTCACGCTTGAAAGCCATGGTAAAGCCAGAGCTGCAGGCACCTGGGCATTAACATTCGCAACCAGCATCTCCTGGTTAACTCGGCACCTGACAAGCAGTTCAAACTTCCGCACTGAGTACTGTGGTTGGGCAGAGCTTGAGATGAGGCACTGGAGGGCTGCCCAGTGGCGTGGAGAAAAAGTAATCCTCCACACCATGTGACCGCGAGCATGCGCAGCTCCTCCAGCCCCTTCTCTTTGACCCTAGACACCCCGGGGCTGGGATTAGAGACTCTTAAGGGGAGGAGGCCACAGGTGCTAAAGCAAGAGGACCAAGGCCCTGGCGAAGGCCGTGGCCTCGTTCAAGTAATCCAGGATAGGCTGTGCAGGTCCCAAGGGGCCTATTCTTGGTTACTTGCACGGGGACGCGGGCCTGGACGCCGGCATCCGGGCCCAGGACCCTCCTTTCTGCCAAAGGCGCCAACATCAGAGTTCCCTGTCAGTCTCCAGCTCTTTGCACGTAGCCAAGCGTGCTGGCCATGCAATCCTCCCAGGGACACAGGACGGGAGGCCACACCCAGTTACTGGCACCAGGACCAAGGAGTGTTGCCAGCGAAGGGGGTCCTGCGGCTGCTACAGCCACAGCTCTAACCTCAGCCCAAGCTCCCACCCCAGCTCAGCAGGGTCCTATTGGTACTCAGTCTCCCTTCCCTCTGGCCCCTCCCTCCGCCCCCAACCGCAGAACCAGGCCCCAGACCCACTCTTTCAGCTAGCAGGGTGGGCGCTCTCCCACCTAGCCATTGACCCGCACAGCACCTTTTTCTGGGGTGCTGCGAAGCAGTTGTTTTCACGTGGGAATGTCGTCACCGGCAGGGTCTTCTCACAGGCGGTGCAGAGCCCTGTGCTCCCTCTCCAGAGCCTTTCTCTCTCTCTCTCTCTCTCTCTCTCTCTCTCTCTCTCTCTCTCTCTCTCTCTCTCTCTCTCTGTACTTACTACCACCCAATTTTTCACCTGCAGCTGCTCCTCCCTGGCACAGCCTCACATTCTCTGGCTGCCTATGATTGGCTGAGCGCACGGGCTTCAGCCCAACACCACGCGTGTTGTCAAGCATCCGGGTCCTGCTTTGTGTTCACACTTTGCTCAGCCCAGAAGCTTGATTCGGTGCTCAGTGTGAGACCTCCTATTGATCCTTCAAGGTCAAGGCCAGATGTGATTCTCTCTGACTCCCTCCTCTGGAAAGGAGAACTGTCTTTAATGTAGATGCCACCCCCACCGCCCTGCTCCGCCCCCACCCACCCCTGCCCTGTGATGGGTGTTGTATTCGCTAATTTCTGTAAGTGTATGTTCAAGGCTGTGAGCCTGGCAGGGGCAGGCCTATATCCATCCCATTCAGCCTTGGAGCAGTACCCAGCAAAGCGTTGTGGCCTAGTAAATACGTTGTGTTTTTAAAGACATAGGCTAACTTAAGTGGAATTTATTTAAGTTTTAATCGGGTCCTCCCTCTTCCCACTTCTTCTCCCTGGCTTTTCTTTCTTTCTCTTCTCCCAGTTCCCCGAGACTCACTTCACCTCCAGAGACAGGAGCCTTGTGGTCCTGTGTGGCCCGACTGTGGGAAAGAGACGCCCCTTGCCACTCTGGAATACTTTCTGTGTTCCCACATAAGCAGAGTAACCTCCATGGTGTTGAGCAGAAACTCTCCAAGCATCTTAGCCCCTGGGCCTTTTCATGGGGTGGGGGGTGAGGGTGACATTCAGAGTAGAAGGCAGCAGCTAATCCTCGACTTCCAAAAGCACGGCACATAGGCTGTGTGGCCTGCGTCCACATAGGACTGACTCGCAGTGTCAAAAACCACGTAGGATGAATGAGCAGCTTCACCTGAACACGGCACAGCTGTGCCCCACCTGCTAGCTCTGATGCCATAAGACCCTCGGCACCGTGGTCAGCTTCCCTTTCTCCTTGTGAGGGGTGTCTGCTGGCATACCTGGCACCTACATCCAGCCCTCCAGTCCAAACCTGGCAGCAGGAAGAGGGCCCCCTGGGGCAGCTCTGGATGCCCAGGCTGTCCGGCTGCTGTGTGGCTGATGCCTGTGTCTCCTCCCATTGCAGGTGTATGTGCTGAAGCGCCCACACGTGGACGAGTTCCTCCAGAGGATGGGGCAGCTCTTCGAGTGTGTGCTCTTTACTGCCAGTTTGGCCAAGGTGCGTCCTGCTCCCCTGCCCCCCCCCGCAGACTCCCAGCCGTTGCCCCAACCCCTCCTCCCTCCACCATCCCCCCAAGCTGCCAAGAGCCTTTTGTTAAGGTGGAGGAAGCTATTTTTGAGGTGACAGGTTCCCACCCCAGATGGGATGGATGCAGGCCATGTGCATACTGCCAGGCTGAAAGGCTCTGGTTACCATGGTGACAGGGAGCATTTAGAACAAATGCTCCATGAAAGTTGCTGTATGCAGCCACCTGAAACCAGTTATCCACAGACGAAATCACAAGACCTGTCCATTGTGACTGCAGAAGGATGGCTGCCCAGCACAGGCATGGTGGAGCATCCCTCACCCACTGACTAGCAGGCGGATGTTAGAGGTCTCTGTGTCCCTGGGTTTAGTGGCCACAGGTCTGGGGGAGGAACAAGTAGAGACAGGTATCAAGTGTCCCTTGCAGGCATGGGCTGATGAACGTTCTGACTGGCTTAAGGAGCTGCCTGCTTTCTGGTGATGCCTCGGTTTCCTCCTGTCTAATTGGGGCTAATTCCATCTGCTTGATGGAGTGGATTAAATGAAGTCGCCAGCGTGGAGGCTTAAGCACAGCTCCCAGCTCCTATTAGGCAGTCGTTCCTTGAGCCCCTGCCATCTTTTGTGCACTGCTCTGGGTACTGTCACAGGGTAAGCATTCCTGACGTTCAGTGTATAGGATCGTACATGTTGGTTACCTGGCTCATTGGTACCGTGCTGTGGGTAGGGAGGGCAGGCCCCTGGCTCCTCCGAGGTCTGCCCACCATGAGTCTCACAGAGTCACGTAATCCACAATGTCTCCATGAGCACCTCAGAAACTCTGAACAGCCACAAAGATGAGCTCTGTGGCGTGCAAATTAACCCTTTGTGTGCAGAACTCCTCCGGGAGCCACCAGCAGCCTCCTCCTTCGTGGCCTGACTAGACAGCACCCACATTCTTCTACATGTTGAACTTATGACCTCCGGTCCTCAGCACTGCACCGCTGGCTGGGGCATTCCCATCTGGGTGTGTTCTCCATGCTGGCCAAGGCAAGGGCCACCTATGGAGCACACCGCCAGCCTCATCAGCTGGCCTCACCGTGAGCTGCTGAGGAGAGATCCCACACGTGGGCTTTGTTCACTTGTACAGAAAACAGAGCATGACCTCAAGGAAATAGTCTTCCCCAGTGGTGCCAAGACAAATTGTGTGCGCAGCCTCAATGGTCCCTCTGATGCTGCTCCGGGATGCTAAAGAACCTGGAGTAATAAACAGCCCAATAGCAAGGCGAGGACTGCACCCTGGCATTGTCCCCAGCGTTCCCCTAAACATCCTTGTTTGGGCCGCTCTTCCTGAGCTGCTCCCACCTGCCCTACCATCTGTTTTCCTGGCCCTATTTCAGTGTTATTCTTGCCCTGCAGAGCCAGACCCAGTCCCTACTGCAGCCTTGTAGCCTTTTCGACCCCGGTGGCCAAGTTGTAACAATGTGTGGTTGGGGTTCTAGCTCTCTACGATGAGTTTAGCTCAGCGCCTGGCCTGCTGCATCTATACAGTGAATCTTCCTGCCTCCTGCTAGGGCCTGCAGGCGCAGCCCACCGCCTCCTGCCAGGGCCTGTGGGTGCAGCCCACCGCCTCCTGCCAGGGCCTGCGGGCGCAGCCCAGCGCCTCCCAGACTCCACAGTATCTGCGACTTGTCGTACATCCTGTCGTTCATTCTACCTCCACACGTCATAGGGCACCAAGGACACAGAAGAGAAGAGATTGTGCCCCTGCCTTGGGTGCCTGTAGGCTTCATCCTAATCTTGCAAGCCTGGAGACCCCCAGACACTTCCCTAAAAGGTGATTGGCAGGACTGGAGAGATGGCTCAGCACTGGCTGCTCTTGCAGAGTACCTAGGCTCAGTTCCCAGCACTCACATGGGAGCTCACAACTGTCCCTAACTCCAGTTTCAGAGGATCCAATGCCCTCTCCTGGATCCTGTGGACACTGCACACATACGGGGTGCCCATACATACGTACATGCAAGCAAAACATACATAAAAACAAACCAACCTTAAAAAAAAAAGATGAACCTTTAAAAACATTTAAGGGATGATTGCCACTTCTGGTGGTAGCGATGAGGAGAAAATGATCCATCTTTTTTCATGCGAGTCAACCCTTTGTAGAGCGCTCACACGCCCCTTAGCCAGCTTCATCCAAATAGTGCTCTGAGCTGCTTGGTCAGTGGGAAATGCAGCTATTCCTGGACTCTGTCCCACTCGGGATGTCCTGGGAGTGAAAAGGACTTTCCCATGGACCCAGCTGCAGCACATCTACTCCGGCCTTGGTGACTCAGTGTCAGGTGTTTGCTCCCTCCCTGGCTGTGGGCCTCACTTTGGTCTTGCTGGTAAATCCAGGCCTCGAGTGAGGCCTGAGGGACAGGGCAGCAATGGGATGTGCTGTGTGCCCTGTACTGACTGAAGACAGTAGGTCAACACTGGGAATTTAAATCAGGGCAGCGGTAGGATACGCTGCGTGCCCTTCAGTGGCCACTCTGACGGCTGGGGGTCAATGAGCTGGGAGGGGAGGGCCAGCAGGAAACAGGAGCTTCCCAGGCCAGGAGAACTCGTCCAGGAAGATGCCTTAGATCTAAAGAAATGAAGGTGGGAGTCAAACTATTTTTGGAGATGAAACTGACAGGAACTGCTGACGGATTCAATGGGAGAGACCTGTAAGAATGCAGTGCTCTCTGATATACACGGAGAGGAAAATACCACAGTCCTAAAATACCTCCAGTTATTCGGTCCTTCTTTTACAAGTGGCCTAAGGGGCTAATGAGATGGTTCTGTGGGTCAGGGCACCGCCATGCAAGTCTGGCAATGAGGGAAAACCGTTCCAGAAAGGTGACCTCTGGACCTCCACGTCATTGTACACTTGTGCACGTGAACATAGCGGCAATGAAATGATTTTTAAGTAAAAAAATTGAAAGTAAGTCCGAGAAACTGGGAAGGTGGCTCAGTAGGTAAAGTGTTGCTCACACTTCCCTAGAATGCAAAGAACCGGGCGTGGCAGCCAGCGTGGTCCTTGCAGGTCCAGTACTGAGGAGGCGGAGACACAGGGTTCCTGGGGCTACTAGCCAGCCAGTCTGACTGAACTGGGTGCTGCAGGTGCAGGGAGAGACCCTGACTCAAAAAGCAAGGCTGGGGACAATAGAGAAAGACCGACGGTGACCGCGTGTGTCCTTGCACACCTCTACACACACACAACCAAGACAAGGGGTAGTCTAGGCGTTTCTTATGGGGCCATGGATCTGCACTTCGTAATGCTGTCTACTTTTCTGAATTACTCAGAAGAGCAGGCCTTTCCCTCCTTCTTTTTCCTCCCCTGACACTTAGGGCCGCCTCTCTTCTCTCTAAAGTTTCCCACACCCTCACCCCACCCGCCATGCAGCTGCCTGCCTCTGTGTGACTTTTTTTTTTCTTAACATGATTTCCTCCAGTCTCCTCTGGACAGCTGCCAAAATTTACAGCTTGCCAGACCTGGGGTTTTTCTTTCCAAATCTAATAAAATACACCAAACAAAAAGTCCGGCCTGATGTCATGACTCATGCCTTTGATCTCAGCACACGGGAGACGTTGGCACAGGAGGAACCTATCCTGGGCTGCTACGTGGAAGATACCTTAACCACCTTACCTCCCCGCTGAAAGGGGTCATGTGTGCTGGTGTCCTAGGTGGATTTCTGGCTCTTCCGGCTTCATAGAGACTCTTGTTTCCAGTATGCAGACCCTGTGGCCGACCTCCTGGACCGCTGGGGCGTGTTCCGGGCGCGACTCTTCAGAGAATCCTGTGTTTTCCATCGTGGGAACTATGTGAAGGACCTGAGTCGCCTGGGACGGGAGCTGAGCAAAGTGATCATCGTGGACAATTCTCCCGCCTCCTACATCTTCCATCCGGAGAATGCAGTAAGTAGTCCAGAAAACAGGCTGGGAAGCTGTGTCTGCCTCTGGCCTGCCTCTCAGGCGCCTGCCAATCAGAAGCCACTCTGAACACCTGTGCAAGGGGGGGCTCTGGTGAGACTGTGTCGCCCTGCCTGTCCTGGAACACTGTAGACCAGGCTGGCCTGGAACTCACAGAGATCCACCTGCCTCCGCCTCCCGAGTGCTGGGGTTAAAGGCGGGTGCCACCACTGGCCTTATGTCCATTTTTAAGTCTAGAGTTGTATGTCTCTACTATTATAAGGGGGACATGACCATATTCAGCTGAAAGGTAAGAATAAACCATCAAACTACTGCCTCACAGTTAAATATGTTCATGTTGCCAGGTGTGCTGGTGCCCACCTTTGATCCCAGCACTCTGAAGGCAGATGATCTCTGTGAGTTCAGGGCCAACCTGGCCCACATACTGAGACCCTTTAAATAAGTAAAGAGATTCATGTTAACGAGTCAATCCAATTCCACCTAGTGCACCTGGCAGTTGTCTCCAGCAGACGGGGGTGTGTCCGCCGCTGCCACGGTTCCCTTCCACACGGCCATTTCTTGTATTAGCTACCGTATACACTGTTCATGTTGCCATCTTGACGTGTTCTCTGGGATGTGAATTGGTTAAGTCAGGATCTAAAGAAGGTCCCTGCATTGCTTCATTTAATGTGTCTCCATTGTAAGCATTTCTTTTCTCCCCGTTGTTTCTTCTCTATCATTTATTTGTGGAAAGTTTCCTAAGTTGTCTTAAGAGAATTTTCTGCATTCTGGATTTAATGGCTGTTAGTAATTAATATTTTTAGCCACCTTTCCTCCTTCAGGCAAGCAAGTAGACTTTCTATTTGCTATTTGACTAGACTCGGGCTTCTTCTATTTGCTATTTGACTAGACTCGGGCTTCTTTTAAATGTTTTCCTTTTTGTAGTTTTATTTTTAATTACCTGTTTGTATAAGAGAGAACATGCACATGAGTGTAGTACCTGCGGAGGCCAGAAGAGGACATCAGATCCTCTGGAGCTAGAGTTACAGGTGGCTGTGAGCTGCCTGATGTGGGTGCTGGGAACTGAACTCAGGTCCTCTGCAAGAGCAGTACATGGTGCTGCCCTTAGCCACCAAACCATCTCTCTAGCCTCTCTTTGTAATGTTTTAAAGAGCTTGCTTTATTTTTATTTGCATCTATGCATGTGTGTGGCATGCATGCAGTACCCATAGAAGCCAGGAGAGAGCACTGGATCCCCGGAGCTGAAGTTACAGGCGGTCATGAGTCACCTCGTGTGGGTGCTGGGAACCAAACTCGGGCCCTTTGGGAGAGCAGCAAGGTGTCCTAAGGACTGAGGCATCTCTCCAGCCCCCTCTTTTTCCTTTTCTAACAAGAATATGTCACAGATAGTGCTGTTGACATGGTTCAGTTGACATGAACCTAGCATGAAGGAGGCTCTGGGTTCAATTCCAGGACTGAAAGTAAGTAAATAAATACCTTTTGTGTTTTTATTCTCTTCTTGGAACTCCAAGCTTCTCTCCACTCCCACCTCTCCCTCCTTCTCTATGGAGAACTAAAGGGAACTCTCTTTTTGCCGTATCTTCCGAATGCCCTCAAATTTGACATTTCCATGTTTGCCTGGTTGGGCAGGAACTCTCTGCTTCTCTTTAGCACACAGCTTAAAGCACTGGCCCTAAGTAGAGTCTGGACCGGTGTGCCTGGACTGGGCTCTGTGGTTGGTGGTTGTCAAGTAACCTCTGAGTGGCATCCAGGGCAGTGCAGTGCCATAAAGAGCTTTGGAAATGGGCATCTTTTGTTCAGCAGGAGCACTCACTGGGGCTCGCTCACACACCCTGGGGACGTCTGCCTCACTGAGCCGCCCCCTACCCCTGTGTCAGCGCCAGCACTGACTTTGGACCAGCTGCTCTTGGTGCTCCGGAGCAAACAAGGGACGATGGTGACGGTGTCACCCTTGGTCCTGACACGCTGTCTTGCAGGTGCCTGTGCAGTCCTGGTTCGATGACATGACGGACACGGAGCTGCTGGACCTCATCCCGTTCTTCGAGGGCCTGAGCAGGGAGGACGATGTGTATGGCATGCTGCACAGACTCTGTAGCAGGTAGCCCCCGCCTCAGGGCCTCGGGGCCACGGCCCGTCTCCACCTGTGCGCTCTGGAGCCCCTGGCTCAGGGGACCCTCCCAGCCTCCGCTTTCTGAGTGGAGCATGAGCCGACTCCATGCTCCGGGTCACAGGGTGAATGTCGCCATTGCCTACCTGTTTCGTTTTGGGTTTGTTTTTTCTTTTTTAAAGAACAGAAACAACTATTTTAAAGGAAAAAAAACTCTTTTAATAGATTTCATAAAAGGACATGCATTTTACCAGATTCGATTTTCTTAAAACATACCAAAAAGAAAAAAAAAAGGAAAAAAAGAAACCTTTGGTCTCTTTCAGACGCCCTTTCAACTATCCTCCCTCCCAAGAGACAGTCCGTCCCCTTTGTCCGGGTTGGGGCAGCTGACCCAGCTCAGAACCTTTTTCCTACAGGGTGAAGTGCCTTTTTGAATGTTATTTTAAGCTGAGAGTTACTTTTGTATACGACCTATTTCCAGACATCTTTTAGTCTTTTACTGTCTTCGATACGCTAAGACAACAAACAGGAGAGTTTTCTAGAACCTGGGAGCCTGTGTGTGGTGGGGTGAGGGTGTGGCCAGGGAGAAAGCGGTCATGGGAGCCTGCCTCCCAACAGGTGCGAATGTCAGCCTGTGGCGTGTGCGGGATCCCGCTCCCTCTTCAGGAGTCTTCTCGTGATGTTCGTGGTCCCCGCCCGTTTCTGGCCTGTCCAGAATGTACCTGCCCGTGGCCCCATGCTTTATGAAGCAACCAGTCCCTTTTGTTACGATTTCCGATGTTGATAAAATTTGTCTTGAGGTTGCATTTTCCCCTTGAACGGTGACGTTAGGGTCACATCTGCTTTCCCACAACGGTCACACGTCTGTCCCGTGTTGTTTTCCTGTTGTCAATGGTTTGAGGAGAATAGTTACAGAAAACCCTAAAACCCTTGGACTGTCAAGTCTTTCCTTCCAAAAGCTGGGTACACGTGGAGCTGTGTGGGACTTGCTGCTACTGCGCTGCCACCAAATGGAACTGACCAGCGGCTGTTACACTGTTCTTTGCCACTGTGCCTATGCTCAGAATTCGCTCACCGCTAAACTGCAGGCTTGGACAGGGTCAGAAACAGGTGTCCCGCCCGCCCCATCAAGCACGGCACCAACCGTCTCCCTTCCTTGGCCCTGGCCACCAAGAATGCTGAAGGGCACAAAGGGGTTTTTTAAATAAACAAATTAATAAATAATAAAGGGCCAGAGCAGCGCTCAGGTGTGGCATCCACCTCACACCGCAGCCAACATCAGAGCCTATAGAAGAGCTCCCCTGTCTCGCCTGAGAACCTGTGGCCTGGACCAGCCGCCACCTCGATGTGGCCCAAGTCCATCTCAGCCTCTTTGGAAGCACAGCCTCTTCAAGCCAAGGGTTGGGGAAGCCTGTCTGAAAGGGAGCAGGGCTCCTCGCTGGAGCCCAGGGGTCTCTTTCCAGCCATTCCCTGTTGGGTGTTCAGCAGTGCTGTGTTAGCGTCGCTCCCCCAAGAATGAAAAGATCCCTTTTCGTGTTGGCACCGTTGCCTTAGTCCTCGGGGTTGGGCCTCAGCCAGATTTCTGCTGGGAGTTGCTGGCACTAACAAGACTCAAAATCAGGGGTCAAACTTTAAAAAAAAAATTTTTTTTTCTTTCACAAAATAATGAAGCCAGCTACCTGGCCTACCTTCCCACAGTGCTTTGGTCTGGGAAACCACTGTGCATTCAGAGCAGAAATACAGAGGGATCATCAGACCTCCTAACTTTCTGAGTGTGCCGAACCCAGCGATCCCTGTGCCAATTACAACAGAAACTGCCCCTTTGCGAAGCATCACCACAGATAACAAGTTCCGTGGCCAATCCACATATGCCATAAGTCCTCACGGAAACCAGTCCTTAGCCGATCCCGCTGCCTTAAGTGTCTTGGGTGTTGCAGTGTCTGCCGCGTGTCGATTTCCACGCAGAACAAGGCCCGGATGAGAACCTCAGATCGTCCGTCACCTGTGCCTCTTGCTGTACTGGTGTCACGGGCCTCAGTTTGGAAAAAGGGGGAAATGGACTGAAATTCCAGAACATTTCAGGGGAAGTGAGCCTAGAAAAAGGGCTCCACTTCAGACAGGTTCAAGTTCTGGAGCTGCGCATGGCCCTGCCCTTGAAGTACCGGGTGGGGAGCCCTGTTCTTACCACCGCAAACATGGGATGTCTCAGGTGCGTGGCAGGGCCTCTGAGGCTTCTGAAATCCGCACCTTATTTGACCAAGCTCCAAAATGCCAATTTTTCTTTCTTTAAAAAAAATCTGCTTTATGTACATAATTGAAAAAAATCTATATTTTTTAATCAGTTACTTGTAAATGAAGCAATAGAATTCTAACAAGGCCAAGAAAGGAGACGAATGTGTGAGGTTTATTTTCTTAAGGTAAATACGGGTATTGCTTTTGATTGTTAGTTTATTAAAAGTGTGGGCTTGAAAATTTATCAGCCACTTCTGTGTGCCATATCCTCCCCCACGTTACCAAAACACTCCACCTCCTTAGCCAAAAGAAACAGCTGACCTCCCAAGTTTCGTGACCCTCTCAACTCCACGTTCGGACCACTCTCCGAGACATGTGCTTTCCACGTGAAGGTCTGGGACAGGAGGCTTGGGATTGTGGACTCCAGCCTACGCCTTTTGCATGACCTCAAATGGGGGCTTCCTGGGCACCCCGACCCCTGATGATGTTAGTGTTCTGTCTTCCATTCGTTCTGGAATCCTCCATGTTGGTCTGTGGTTTCATGCACTAGCTGTTTGTAAACAATGTGTTTGTGCCCTGTTGCTCATGGCAGTTGGTGGGGATTCCTTTGATGCGGTGCAACGTCGATGAGATTGGGGACATGAGAATGTCCAAATGACACTAACTTGTCATTGGGACATGAGAATGTCCAAATGACACTAACTTGTCATGGTTACAGCATTTGAAGTTGGGGTACGAAATGAAACCTGGACGTGTGTATAGCCTGGCAGCATTTTACTACCCTGGTTTCTAATAAAATCCAGAAACACACAGCCCTATTGGTCAAACACTCGTGATGTGTGTGCCTCTGCTTCTCATGGTGCTGTGCTGGACAGCTGGCACGCCAGCGGTTGAGAAGAGCGGATGGCCTCCCCTGCGCAAACTTGCTGGCTGCCTCTGCTCCTGTGTCACTGTATATCTGACCGTGTCTGTCCCTAGAGCCGCCCTGCAGATGGACACCGCAGCAGTCGCGATGCTGGTGTCTGGGGGGGTACGGTTTTCTGCTGGATGCTTGTGACGATCCGGCGCTGCTTGGGAAATACTACATGTGGAATATGCACGATTCTGGGGACAAGTATTGTCAATCAGTGATTTCCCTCCTGCCAAAAATAAACTCATGAAACTGCACTGTCTCGTGGTTGACCTGCTTCTCCAGAGGTATGGCCTGTTGTGGGGTTTTTTTATGTTTATTTTTTCCTTCCCCTGCACACCACACCCTTCTGTGGACACCGTGGGTCTTGAGGTCATTCTCACTTCTACAGAGCAGGGTGGACGGGAGCCGGGCCACAGCACTTAGTGCCAGAGTTCCTAACACCTAGGGTAAGAAAACCATCCAACCCAAATTGCTTATAACTTGAAAAGGGGCAGCTGCTCAGCCGTCTAGCTCTCTTTCCCCAGACAGGGGGCATGACTCCATCCTCGCATAAGGACTCCAGCCCTACCAGCCTTTGGCATGGAGATAGAGCCCTGAGTACCACATCGCCACCACAGGTCCTGGGTACCTCCCCATCCCAGCAGATCTGCCCAGCCAGAGAGCGGTCACTTTGCCTTAGCCTGACTCTGACTTCTAGCGTGCCCCCCCCATCCTTTGCTTCTCCCCAGTCCTCTCTGCTGCCACATCCTCTGCTGTTTTACACCCCACAAACACAGGCTTGCGTCCGCCTACTGAGTAAGACAGTTAGAAAGAGGACACTATACTGGGACTCGGGTCCCCTGAAATGTGCCCTGCTCTATTCTAGTTATGACGGGAAGAATGGGAAGGAGGGAGCAGAGGTAAGGGCAGCCTGGGAGTGACAGGAGGCTAGCCGGCAGTTGGTGAGATGGACAGGAAGTGCCTGTGGACTGTGGTCAGGGTCCCTGGAGTATCCAAACCTGTTCATTTCCCTTTGCTAGAGATCAACAGGATGCTCGAAGCCTAGAACCTCCAACTAGTGAGGCATCAGGCTAACCCCAGAATAGGCTGGACCCTCAGGCTATGAGACAGAGGCATACAGGCCCCTAAGCTTTCCAAACAAAACCCCATCGTATCTCATGTTGTAGCTCACTGAGAATCACCAAAGACTGAGTGTATTCCTCAACACTGCCGCGCGCGCATGCGCGCGCACGCACACACACACACACACACACACACACACACACACACACACACATCGCCCGGACGCTCTTAAAGGTACCTGAACGGTGACAGCTCGGTGGGTGACGAGACTGCTTGCTGAATCATAAGGCCCCGAAATTGAAGCCTCAGCTCCTACATAAGATACAAGTTTCTAAAGCAAGCGTAAGTGCCTGAGTTCAGTCCCTTAAATGCCAGGAGTGGTGGCATGCCCTTCCAATCCTAGACCTAGTGCAGCAGAGCCTGGCGGATTCCTGGGACTTCCTGGAAGTCCAGCCTAGCCTACCTAAATGGTAAACTCTAGGCCAATGAGAGACCTTGACCAAAGGTGTTAGACAGCATCCTGAGGATGACATTCCAACCTCCCACATGCATGTGTACACGTTTGCCTACAAACGGAAAACACAAACATGTTCATACGTGTACAGAAGGAAAGGGCTAGGCTCTTCAAACCACCCGGGCACTTTGACTCTGACCTCTCAGAAGGGGAGCCTTCCTTCAAATACAAAGTGACGAGAATATGCAGTCAGGGCTGGGAACAGCTGACTGGCTACAGAGGAGTGGGAAATTTGCCCCACACTGTCCCAGACCTGGTACACACACAGCGCAGCTGCCATGTGCAGGGTTTTGGGAGTTGCCACACAGCTTTCTTTGTGAGATGCTTTATACGTGTTCACTGCTAAAAGGGAACCTAGAAAAGCACAGGAAGTCCTCCCTGTGTGCTGGGAGCCTTTCCATGGCCAGAGCATCATCTGTGCTAGCTGAGAATCCTGGTTGAGCGTCTGGAGCGATGGCTCAGTAGTCAAGAGCACTGTTGCTCTGGCGGATGTGGGACACTTTCCAGCCCCCTTATCAGGTGGTCACACCCTATAACTCTTGTTCGAGGGTTCCAGTGCCCTCTTCTGGCCCCTGTGGGTACCAGGCACATACATGACACAGAGACACATATGCAGGGCCTTCACACCATACAGGTAAAATTAAAATATTTTTTTGTAAACCTTGGCTAGGTCAAGTGAATGGGAGCCCAGTTCATCTGCCGGGAGCAGGACACAGCTGTTCACTCTCCTGCGTCAAGGGTGGGACCGCGCTCTGCCCCGAGCTGAGTCCTAGCTATGTACTTGAGGCACACTCCCCTCCACTGCTCCGAGAAGAAACCATGAGGCAGCTTGCACTTGGAGAGGCCAATGATTCATCTGCCCTGAGTACCTTACAGTCCCCTGACACCCACAGGACCTTATTCTCCAGGAATTCTTGCCTTGGGGGATGAGTCATTTCTATTTCCTTGTCCTGCAGCCAAAATGTGAAGACCCAGCAGTCACAGAGGTCAGAGTGGAAGGGACAAGAACTGGAGGATCCCCAAGTGCTCCAAGTTGTTAGCAAGGCTAGAGTCACATGACCCTTCCCATGCCTCTGTCCTCCCCCTGCAGGGAGATTGCACACCAGCCCGGGGAGACTAAGCAGAGATCACCTGGGGGCCACGGGGTGAGGCCTACCGCTACTCCCTCACTAGGTCAATATTGACACGAAGAAGGTAGGGCCCTGGAGATAAGCTGGCAAGAACATAGAGCCACAAATCCCTGGAAACCCATGGGTTGGGGGTGCAGAGCCACCTGGGCCAGAAGTCAGTGGGATGAGGAACTTAGCAGACAGCAGAGCCAGGCAAGCCCAGCTCATCAGACTCGAAACTAACAGCTAAGGATTAGGGTGGGTATGTCCACAGAGGAGGGGTGACAAAGCAGAGAACATGAACCAGAACCCCTTTCTTGCTCCGGGGAAGGAGAGAAAGAATGAGTACCCTGTCCCTCAGCCCTCAGTATTGAAGTAACTGAGCCCACCCCTGCGCGCGCTCGCGCTCTCTCTCTCTCTCTCTCTCTCTCTCTCTCTCTCTCTCTCTCTCTCTCTCTCTCTCTCTCTTCATAGATGTAATGGCCACGAGATGACCCAAGCCAGACACCAAGAGTCAGGTCCTAGTCTGCCTGCACATCTCCAGGTTCTGCAACCACGGGTCAAGAGTTCGGGGATGGGCACGTGAGGGGTGGGGTGGTTTTGCCACAGAGAATTTTGAGAACTTTTGGAGGAGCTTTGTGTCCGCCATTAAGCTTCTGGGGCTGGATTGCAATAAATGGGGCATCTTTCCCAAACTGGAGGTTGGAGGGGTATCACCCCCTGGAAAAGAAATGTCAGTTCATTAGAGAGAGAAAGAGCCTGAGATCTCTCATCAGGGGCTGCCAGAGTAGGGCAGAGAGCAACTGTGGAGAGAATTCCGTCCCCTGGTTCCATATAGAACACATGCCTGCTTGCGCGCACACACACACACCCCATGGGACAAATCACAGCAGCGCACTATCTGACTAACTGCTATTGCCATCAGCTGTCATCCTTAAAGGCACAGCACTGACGGGGCCTTGCCCTCAAGGGGCCCACATTCTACCTGGGCCCACAAGTCCCAGAGAAGGGCCCAACCAACCGAGTTCCAGTGGAGGGCATGAAGCAGGAAGCAAGAAATGGCTGGATCAGGAGGCTGCTTTCCTGTGGGCAATCACTTTTGAGCTAAGAACTAGATTCAGGGGAGGCTGGCAGGCCCTGGGGAAAAGACACCGGGCAGATAAGCGGTGTGCAGAAATTGAGAACAGAATGTGTTGGGTGCCTTCGAGCTATGGAAAGCCCCACACAGCTAGAAATCATGAACCGTGGAGGAGCGCCCAGATGTTCAACTGGGGGGAGGTCCAGGTAACAGGCCTCGTTCTTGCTCTAACATCGGAGGCTTGGGGACAGCAAGAAGGGGTTAAGAGGTTTAGGTGAGATGCCTCCCTGTAGTTGATCAAGATCATGGGAACAGAAGGTGCGATGGTGGAGGGGGCATAGGGAGTGTTGCTCAATGAGTATTTAGAATTTATAGAGTGTAAGCTCCAGTTTTGATTCTCCATGTGTATGTGTGTGTCTGTCTGTCTGTCTGTGTCCATCTGGGGGAGCAGAGGAGTGACATGTGCACAGGTGTAGCTTCCCTCGCAGAGGCCAGAGACTGACATCCGGATGTCCTCCTCAATCATGGCTCCACTGTATTCTTTGAGACAGAATCTCTCACTGAGCCCGGAGATCACCTAGGATCTTGTCCCAGACACCCCACTGCACCCCCAGTCTTAGTGTTGGGCTACAGGTGTGTGCAGCACACTCGGCCTTTACATGGATAACAGGAATCCAAATTCAGTTCTTCAAGTTTCTGCAGTAAGTGTCCTACCCACTGGGCAATCTCCTCGGCCATGTAAAGTTTCTCTTTGGGAAGCGGGAGAGGTAGAGATATGAATGGATGGCGGTGATGGTCAGTGTCCGCATACCACAGAATTGTACGCTTAAAAGTGTAGGGTGACCGGGTGGTGGTGGCACACGCCTTTAATCCCAGCACGCAGGAAGGAGAGGCTGGCAGACCTCTGTGAGTTCGAGGTCAGCCTGGTTGCTGTACTAAGTATCTGTTTCAAGAGTAAACAACAGCAAAACTAAGCAATGACCTAGATACAGATGGTATAGGGGAGGGCGTGGGGGCTGTGGGCCAACACTAGCTCATCGTCTTGCAGGAGGGGCTTAAGCAGCCCTTGATTGTGATTGTTGGAGTGTGGTAAATATTTTCTTTTGTTTTATGAGACAGGACCCTGCGTAGCCCACACTGACCTGGAACTTGCAATCTTCCTGCCTCTACCTCCCCAGTGCTGTGATTATAGACAGGTGCCTCTATGCTCTAGGATGGTTTTAAAAAATAATAAAAATGTTAATGTAATGTGTTGTTTAAGATTTCATTCAAAGCCAGGCAGTGGTGGTGCACGCCTTTAATTCCATCACTCGGGAGGCAGAGGCAGGTGGATCTGTGAGTTCGAGGCCAGCCTGATCTACAAGAGCTAGTTCCAGGACAGGCTCCAAAGCTACAGAGAAACCCTGTCTCGAAAAACCAAGAAAGAAAGAAAGAAAGAAAGAAAGAAAGAAAGAAAGAAAGAAGGAAGGAAGGAAGGAAGGAAGGAAGGAAGGAAGGAAGGAAGGAAGGAAGGAAGGAAGATTTCAAGTATACAATGTATTTCGATGATTTTCAGCACCTACTCATCCACCAACCTCCTCCAAAGCCCACCGCCACACTCACTAATCCAATAGAATGACAGATTAGAAGTGTTCAGTAAGCTTTCTAGATATGCAGGTTTCGCAGCTCTGGATTTGACTAACTTGAATAAGAAGACTTGAAGGAGGGCTATGATTACTAAACATGTTTAGACTGCTTTTCTTGTCTGTCCCCAGGTGTGACAACTGTGTACAGTGTTACATTGTTTTAAGTGTTACAAGTGACCTAGACATGATTGATTAAGTATAGGGAAGGGGTGGGGGCTGTGTGTCAATACTAGCTCATCATCTTGTATGAAGTGCTTAATCAGCCTTTGGTTTGGGTATCCACAGAGAGCATAGTCTTCTTACAGATATCGAGGCATGGCTGTATTTTTATAAAACTATGGGAGGAGCCTCAAAGGCAGACTTCCTGGCACACAGTCCCGTAATCAGCATTCTGAGGCTGGAGCAGGATTGCCACAAGTATGTAACAGGTCCAGCTCCCAAATAATGACACATAGATTTCTTATTAATTATGAAAGCTTGGTCTTAGCTTAGGCTTGTTCCCAACTAGTTCTTATTACTTAAATTAACCATTTATATTAATCTATATTCTGCCATATGGCTTGTTACTTCTCCTCCCATCTGGCTGGCAAATCCCACCTCTTTTTCCCCCAGAATTCTTATCTCTTCCCAAAAGTCCCAGCTGTCCTCTCCTGCCTAGCTATTGGCCATTCAGCTCCTTATTAAAACAATCAGCAGGAGCCTTGGCAAAGACACTTCTTCACGGTGTCCAAAAAGAGTATCCCACAACATGAGTATGAGACCAAACTGGGCTATATATGGAGACCCTTGAGAGAGAAAGAGAGACAGAGACAGAGACAGAGA
>NC_022012.1:91151552-91159953 GCF_000317375.1 Microtus ochrogaster
GTAGACCAGGCTGGTCTCGAACTCACAGAGATCCGCCTGCCTCTGCCTCCCGAGTGCTGGGATTAAAGGCATGCGCCACCATCGCCTGGCTGAGATCCCAGTTTTTAAGCAGTAGAAGGAGGAGGATCTGTAAGTAGCTCAGGGTCATACTCAGCTACATAGTGAGTTTAGGGCTAGCCTGGGGTAAATGGAACCCTGTTTTAGAAAAAAATGAATCAAAAGGAACTGCAAGATGGCTGAGTGGATGGGTAAAGATGCTTGTTGAGATAACTTGAGTTTGGTCCATTGGGACTTACACAACAGAAGGGGGAACCTGCCTGCACAGGTTACCTTCTGACCTCCATATACATCCCATGGTAGGTGCACACCACACACACACACACTCACACACTCACACACACGCACACACACACTCATACACACACACACTCACTCACACACACACTCACGCACGCACACACACACTCACTCACACACACACTCACACACACACACTCACACATGTAATAAAAAATAATTCCAAGTCCCTCTGGCTGCTGTGTGAGGGGGAAGATGTAGGGCCAGGGAGGCCAAGACACAGAGTGTCTTCTTCAAGTCACCAACTGGTCGAAGCTGGCTCCCAGAGCAGGGTGGTAGGCAGGAAGCAATGTGACTGCCCGGTTCAGTAAGGAGACTGAATCTAGGTGTGGGGACAGGGCATGAGAATGAGGCCCCGGAACGTGGAAGGAAAGTAGAGAATTGAGAGGGACCGAGGCCGAGCTGTGCTCCTGATGACTTTCGAGACCCCAAAGGAGACAGAGGAAGGGACGCCGGTGAGAACCAGCTGCCGCTGGCAACGTGGAAGTATGGGAACAGAGACCAGCAGACTGGTAAAAATAAAACGGGAAGGAGAGGAGACACAGGGACACAAAGAGGTAGGGACAGGCAATCGGTGCATAGGTGGAGCCCGACACACAGAGATACGGGCATGCCTTAACTACTACAACCCAGACACAGAACCGCACAACTGTCTGTGATACGGGTCGTAGACGGGACCTGTTAGATATGCCCAGCACAGTGGGCATATCCAGAGGGCTCTGTTTCCAGCACTCTCATACCCCACAATCAGGAGGAGTAACAGAGGGGCAGCCAGCGTGTGGAAGAGATTTCTTTGCTGCCAGGACTCCATGGCCTCTCCCACGATGGGTATCAAGGCTCCCCAGGGAGGGCTATGCTGGGCAGCCAGCCTGAGATGGAAGGTGGGGGACTGGGAGATGCCGGGAGGCAGCCCCAGCCATTTCCTTCACCTGCTAAAGTGACCTTGATATCACAGTTGCACTACAGTGGCCTGAACCCCTGAATCCAAAAGGACCCCTCCCCCCTGGGGGGCAGTTGCCCATTTGGGCTCCTAGGAACAGAAATCAGTGTTTTTTCCTGCCCAGCTCAGGCCTCCAACCCTTTCCTTCCCTGTCCACTGGTATCGAACAGCTGAGTCTACCAGGCCATGGGAAGGGGGCTGGCTCCCAGACAGCTTGGTCAATATTTATCAACTGACTAAGTCTGAATACCCAGTCCCTGCTGCACAGATCTCTGGGGTGTGTCCTGCAAGGCAGGAGCTGGGATTGAGTTACAGAAGAAGGGAGGGGTGATGGGCAGAGCCTGGCAGCCTGCCAGGCCTAGCACTGCCCACAAGCAGGGTGAAGGAGGTACAGGAGCAGTTCCCAGAAGGTAGGCCTGGGCCAGAGGGGCCTTGGTAACCGGATGGGGGTCGAGGGGCTGCGGCATTCGGGGCTCCGGGTCACCCAGAAGGGCTGAAGGCTGGCAGAACTGAGGACAGCCCCAGGGTGAAGACATTGGGTGTTCGGCGCTGCTGGAGGAGGGCCACTCTGGCAAGCCAGCGTGAGGGGAAGAAGTGGCGGATTTTGCATGTGGCTGAGGTCTCTGTCACCCCCAGAGTTGGTTTGCCTAACTCCTCCCTACCCGCCTCCAGCAGGCTGTGCTCTCTCCCTCCTGGAAGTTGAGCAAAGGAATCTCAGGGTTTACCCTCAGGTACCCAAGGAGGAAAGAAGGTACTGGGAGGGGGGCACCTTGAGGAGGAGGGTACATCTGGGACGGAGAAGGAGTGCCTTGGGGGGAGAAGGGGAGAGAAGTCTGCACAGTGGGTGAGCCCCTGGGGGAGGGAGAAGAAGGAAGTCCATGTAGAAGATACAGGAACCCTGGGAAGGTAAGAGGGCTTCTAGAGGGGAGGAAGGTCAGAGGGCATGGGACGGCAGCCTCTCTGGGAAGGTACTGGAAAATCAAAGGGGGCATCCAGGGGTGGGGGCTCGTGGGCCACAGGTGACCCTCTGGGAAAAGATGGGAGCTCTGGAGGAAGGTACCTGGAGGAAACATGGGGTGTTAAAGGAGTAAAGAGACCCCATCCTTTAAATGTCTCTGCCCTAGCAACAGGAATGGGGTTTCAGCTCCAGTCTGACTCGCCAGGCTGCGGGTATCTGGGCACCTTCCCAGCCGCCCTTGGGATGATGCTGCCCCCCCCTTCCCCTCCACTGAAGCCAGCTTAGACGCTGCTTACGGCTGCTAATCTGCCTGTCCTCTCCTCTGTGGCCCTGAAGTTGGGCAGTGATCTTCCCACCTCGATGTGCCGTCTAGTTCCATGACCTGTATACCTTCTAGCTCTCGTCTGTGTGCCTCGGGTCCCTCCCTGTCTAGGTACTGGTCACTCTCCTGTCGCGCTGGTTTTGCATGTCTTTGCTGAAGGGTCATGTTGCCCGTCATCCTACCCACCATGGTGTATCATAACGTTTTCTGTTGCTGGAGGGGGCTACTGCCTGTCTGTCATGTATGTCATTATCACACAATGGTGACAACTGGAGGTGCTGTGAGCATGCCTGGTGGCTCCCTTCCACATCCGTCTTGCCCAAGCCTCAGTCCGTCAGCAACTGTCTATAGGTTTGTCCCGCTCCATGTTGGGAGACCCAAACCAGCACATGATTTCCTCAGGGCGGTAGGAGAGGCTGGCACTGTGTTGTACCTGGCTCCCATCACTGCTCCAGCTCACAGCCTCCCCTGGTGTGGCTCTGCATGGACAGCCCCCTGCCCCACCCCCCTCCCAGGCCACCTTGTTCTGAGCCCAGCCCTCAAAGGTCCTAGACAAAGCAGGGAGAATGTGAGCCACCTAAGGTTCTGTAACTCTCTTCCCTCGTCTTCTCCGCTCTCCCGTCACAGAGGGCATCTTGCTGTTGATGGGGCCGGGCTGGGGTGCCCAATCAAGAGAAAGCGGTCACTGCTGCACCAGGGCCACCCATGAGAGAGACTCAGAACCTAGTGACTGTGTCTGCCAATTGAGCAGCAGTGAGGAGAGGCGGCTGGCAGGATTTCGGTTAGATGTGAAAGTCACACCGAGGAGTAACCAAAACTCACTCTCCATGCCTGTAGAACCCATAATCGTTTGCCATTTCCAAAGCAGGTGTGCAGGGACGTGAGTGGACAGTATTGGCACACCCCTTCTCCACAGCCCTTGGCTGTGTTTCTCCTCTACCCGCTCAGAACGACCGAGCACGGACTCCAGCGAGCTCAGCGGCTGTTTGCAGCACCTGTGTGTATATCCGGCCATCTTTCAAGGCTGGGTCAGGAAAGCAAATGCTTCATTGGCCCAACCTTCTCTGGTCACCTGAGCCTGTCACTTGCTGCAGATTCCATCACAGTTGTGTATGGAGTCTCTGTCCTGAGCTGACAGAACTTTTGTCTTGTTTGTCGCGCCTGTAGAGCCAGTACCTGTTTCCAGTCTAGGTGTCACTCCCCGTGTGTGAGATTCGCTTTTATTCCAGATGCTGACATGCTCTCACAGCCTGTCCTGGCTACAGAGCCGTCCACAAGGATTTGTCTGCTTATGGTGCCTGTTCCTGTCTAGGGACAACTGTTTACTTTAGGGTAATGTTATCAGAAGTTTGAGGGTCAAAGCTTCATCCCTGAGGGCCCTGCAAGCGAGGCTCAGTCACCCATACTCACCAGGCAAACCAAACAGATAATAATGAAAAGCAGAGAGAGGAAGTGTAGCCAGTGCGGCCACATTGAGAAGAGGAACAAACAGAGCAGCAGTGACCACAGCTATGAGGGTTAAATGGCGCACACGAGGTTTGCATGACTGAGCGAGCCTGCTCACAGCGCAGCCCGGTCCGCCACTGACCCACCTTTGTTCTCTCTGCTCCAGTCTGCCCAGCAAGGTGTTGTGACAAGTTGTCAGACTGTGTGAGCTCTCTCTTTGGGGGACAAGCCCTCCCTCAAGCCGACCCTCCCTCCAGAATGAAATTCCTGAGGACATTCCAATTGGGAGGGGTGTCAGCAATAGGGTGGAACACAAGTGTCTCTCTAGAATATCCTCACATTTGCGGGATGGCTGGCGTGTCTCTGTGACCTGATGGCAGGGCCTCCTCCACTTTCGAACCATCTTCTGTCTACGTGTGTTCTGCAGAGCTTGAGTCTCCCGTGTGACCCCGTGATCTTTTTAGGGGGCTCCCCCTTTGCTCCGCCTGTCTGAACTGCCCTGGCTGGAAACCCGTTCAGCATGTTCTAGTGGAGAGTTTCTCACGGGACAGAGGTTATGTTTGTCAGGCGGCTCCCACCTGCTCCTGCAGACATCACCCCTGCTCTCAGAACCTCTGCCGCTGTAGGCTCCTGCTTGCCGATGGACCTGTGGGCAGGGCTCATCCACTTCCTATCTGACCTATATAGTCTGTCCGCTTTGCAGGACTCAGGGGTCCCCACGTTCCCCACAGAAGCCAGGCCTGCTTCAGAACCCTGCTTGTGTCCAGAGTGACACGTGCCTGCCCACAGTGCTGGCTTCCCTGTGACTCAGCCCGCAGCTTCGTGCCTCTCTGTTGATGTCAACACCTTTGGCATAACCAGGCTGTAGATCCTCTGCAGGCTTATGGAGCCTCAACTCTTCGGCAAACTCCCTGACCTGACTGCAGGGCAGGCTTCTGGTCTCATGGTTTTCCCCATCTATTCTCATCGTCTGTTTGCTGGAGGTATCCTACACATGAGGCTCTGCCATGTCTACAGGGCTCTTCCAGGCTTTTTTTTTTCTTTTCTTTTATTTTTGTTTGATTTTCGAGATAGGGTTTCTCCGTAGCTTTTGGTTCCTGTCCTGGAACTAGCTCTTCTAGACCAGGCTGGCCTCGAACTCCCAGAGATCTGCCTGCCTCTGCCTCCCGAGTGCTGGGATTAAAGGTGTGCGCCACCACCGCCCGGCTTCTTCCAGGCTTTAAAGCCTGCCTCCGACTAGGGGCCTTTCTATGGCCATGGTGTGGCTCCTGTCTGCGGAGTCTTCTGCGTCACTGTGCTTGCCCCGTAGCTTCAGATGCTGCCCCTTCTACAGAGTCCTTTCTTATCCCCGTTAGCATAACCATCCCCAGGCTGTGAAGTCCCTGTGTGCCTGCAGAACCCATACCTGTTTGCGGAGCCTTTCTCAGCTTCCGGTCTTTGCCTATTTGCCAAATCTGTCTGACCTTCCCTGGGCAGTGCCTGGGTCTCCCCAAAGCTGTCCTTGTATACATGGAGAGCCCCTGTTTGAAGTCCTCCTTTCTCTCTGAGAGCTTGAGTCATTCAGTGCTTCCTCAGTCTGAAGAAGGCATGGCTGTTTGTGAAGCTCCCGTCTACACAGCCTGCTGCACTGCGCAGGCCCGGTGTCTACTTACACGCTTGTTTCTAACTCTGTCAGACCTGTGTGTAGCCACTGCCTTTCCTTGAGGTCAGAACCTGTCTTTCCATACAGCCTTGAGCCCCACTGGTTCCTTTTGTAAGAGTCTAATTTGGTACTATCTGCAGTAACTGTCCAGAGTCTGCAGACCCTAGGTCTGGCTAAAAGCTGTCTGCCTGTTTCTTTTTCCCTTTGATTCTTTTAGACAAGATCTCCTGTAACTCAGCCTGCCTCAGATCCTCTCTATAGCTGAGAAGAATCCTGAACTTCCGATCCTCCTGCCTCCACCTCCTGCATGTGGGCATTAAAGCCATGCACCGCCACACCTGGTTCTGTGTGGTGCTGGGGGTCAAACCCAGGGCTTCCTGCATGCTAGGCATTCTACCAGCTGAACTTCACCTCAAGCGCTTGGTGGCCAGTTTCTAACTCTGTCTCCAGATGTTGCTGCTAGCTGAAGGGTACTCCTGGCCAGAGAGCTCTGCCTGCTGGGAAGCTTTCCCACAGACAAACCAGGTTTCTGTACGCCCGTCACCGCGCCTCTCCCGGTTTGCTCAAGTTTACCCAGGCCCCCGTAAGCCCATCCACTGTACCTGCCTGGTTTGCTGAAGTTACATGTTTAACAAAGGTTACATTCTCTCGTGAAGGTATTTGGAAAGCTTCGGGTGGCAGAACTATTGCTTGGAGCCTGTAACACACACCTGTGTTAGCAGAGGCTATCCCCCAACCTCTGCATCACCATCGTCCTTGCCTAGCCTAGGATGGACACCAACCAGGACCTCCCAGCCATTGACAGCCACAGAGCCCTCCAAATATGGGTTACTGAGGTGAGGGGCAAGACCAGATAGCACAGCCTGCAACATGGAGTAGTGTTGCCATCCTGTCCCTCCTCCCGGCTAGAGCTCCCTCCTCCACCCTATAGCTGGCCGTCATAGGTAAAGGTCCCTAACTTGCTTCTTGGTGACCTTCTCTCTCAGAACCTAAAAATGCTGCCACTGCCTGAGAGGGCTCATGGGACCTTCTTCGAGGAATGCTGCTATATCATCCTTCACGTAAGTCACTCGGGGAGTCTTTCTGAGGGCTAGCATGGCCCAGAGCTGAAGAAACTCAGGCCTGGAAATAAACTCTGTCTTGAGATCAGAAGCCCCCATATCACATGCCACCTACCAGGGGCTGCTGCCTTGGGGCCTTCTAGTCCCCATTTCTCTCATAGCTTCATCCAAGTGCCTGTCCACTGGCTCCTCGACCCCTGGCTCCACATCACTCACTCTCCCACCATGCCTTGGAGTGAGCCTGGTCCCTTCCCCCTCCACATATACAAATGCCTGAACCCTAGGTCCCTCGGAGCCCAAAGGCTAACCGGAGAGGGTCCAGCGACCTGCACTACTGGATTGGAAAGGAGGCCAGCGCAGAGACCCAGGGGGCTGCAGTTACTTCTGTGCAGCGCCTCCAGGAGGTTCTAGGAGAGCAGACAGTGCTGCACCGAGAGTCGCAGGGCCATGAGTCGGACTGCTTCCACAGTTATTTCCACCCTGGAGTCGTGTGAGTGCTGAGGAGAGGGGGACAGAGAGAGGGGACGCAGTGTGCGAAATACTCTGGTGAGGGTACCCTGAAATGCTGTCTTTTCTTTGGCTAACCAATAACGTCCGTGCGTGAGTGTGTGTGTGTGTTAGTGTGTGTACTTTGTTAAGATATGTAAGCTCACATACATTCATATCTACCACACAAATATGCCCTTCCATGTACTCACAACTATCTCACCCAGGGAAAAAATCATGTCTGAAATCCCCAGATTTTCCAGTCTACACGGTTCTACATGCTGATAAGCAATGCACACCTGTGCTTCATGCACCTCATGTGCTCACGCATACATATGCTCACATGTACACAGACACATGTGTCACAGACACGTACCTTCCCACACAGACTTGCACACGAGCCTTTGCTCACTCCCACACTCATTTCTACACAAGGTGTGTTTTCATTCACGGGTCCCAATCCCTTCCTCAGCTACAGGAAGGGAGGTCGAGCCTCTGCCCTCAAGCACGTGGAGACCAACGTGTACAATGTCCAGCGACTGTTGCACATCAGGGGAAGGAAGCATGTGTCTGCCACCGAGGTGAGAGCAGACGGGGACACGGTCTGACCTCCCTCCAGACTCACAGGGCCGAGTATCCTGAAGCATGAGAAAGGCGGAGAATGTGGGGAGTGTGTGGAGGGGTGAACGACAGCTCCCCAGAAGGCCCATCTCACTAAAGAGACGCAAGGCAGCCTTGGGTTCCCGCCCCACCTCTGCTCTGCTGCTGGTCTCCTGTCTTCCCTCATGCCTCCTGGGAGCTTTGAGAATGTGGGCAGAGGAAGCAGAAGCCGAGTGTACTGGGCCCTTGAAGGGAGCACGATGGGAGTGTGATAGCCTCATACTTACACACACACACTCACACACACACACACACACACTCACACACACACACACACACACAAACACCACACACACTCACACACACACTCACACACACACACACACAAACACCACACACACTCACACGCACACACACTCACACGCACACAAACACCACACACACTCATACACACACCACACACACTCACACACACACAAACACCACACACACACTCATACACACACACAAACACCACACACACACTCTCACACACACACAAACACCACACACACACTCTCACACACACAAACACCACACACACACACTC
>NC_022012.1:91160053-91177512 GCF_000317375.1 Microtus ochrogaster
CACACACACACTCACACTGTCTACCCCTGTCATTCCGGGGTGCACCCTCACTCCAGTCCAAGCAATGCCCTTTCATTCACGCACCAGGAAATTAACAGAGAAGCAAGGCATTCTGCTCGCGGCCAGAGTTTGCGCAATGAACATCATCCACAGTGTGGTGGGGGGTGACCCCTTAGTCCCCCCTTTATGTGACAGTCAACCAAGCTTACAGCAGCCCTGGGAAGCACACAATCCTTCCCAGGCTCGGCACCACAACCCCACAGAATCCTGGTCAGGTGGGGATGGGCGTCATGTAGTCCTTGGTTAACCCATTATGCCATTGGGATTATTCAGTGTCCTCAAAATGTGTCTGTTTCAATAACCATCCTTACGCTCCATTTCATACTGTCACCACACAGACACATAGATACTGTTCCCTTGAGAACATGCTCCTGTCCATACATGATATGTCCCATATACGCATGTATACATGTTCATACAGAGATAAGCAATTGCCTATGTCCCGCTTCTGTATAACCACATGAAAGGTCACGTGTAGCTATGATGGTGCAAGCCTGCATGCTGTGGCAGGCACTATCTCACATACACACATAAACAGCTGCACACAACCTCACGCATACAGGCGACACACCCTGCCTCGCTCTTCCCCCTCTCCCCCTTCCCCCTTCTTCCTCCCCCAGCCTTTGGTTCTGGTGGTCTGACACCTTTTCCCTCCACACCTCTCTCCTGACTCTGGAAGGTGACCTTGTCCTGGAACAGCTTTAATAAGGGAGACATCTTCCTGTTGGACCTGGGCAAGGTGATGATCCAATGGAATGGACCCAAAACCAGCATTTCTGAGAAGTCACGGGTCAGTGTCTGCCCTAAGAACCGGGAGTACAGGACTTGGGGAGAGGAAGCTCTTTAAGTGCCCATCATCTGACCACCTCAAGGGGTAGTGGGCTCGGGCCTCTGTTAGGTAGAGCACAGCAGACCTGGGAACACTAAAATGACAGGACACCAGCTCCCCTGGCCCTATCCCCGTGCCTATGGGTACCAAGAAAGACCTGGCTGGGCTGTGTGTGGAACGAGGAGCCGCTCCCAGCAAGCTTTGAGCCCCGGCTCCTCTCCGGCAGGCACTGGCCCTGACTTGCAGCCTCAGGGACAGGGAGCGCGGTGGCCGTGCCCAGATCGGTGTGGTGGAGGACGAGAACAAAGCCACGGACCTGGTACACATCATGGAGGCTGTGCTGGGCTGCAGATCAGGCAGCATGAGTGCTGCTGTGCCCAGCGACAGCGTTAGCCAGCAGCAGAAGGCCAACGTCCGTCTCTACCAGTGAGCAGAACTGGGGGAGGACACGGGGATAGTGAGGGTTCATAACTGTGTGTCGTTATTAAAACAACAAAGCTTCTCCACGGAAACCTCTAGTAAATACACGGAGGTCTCCAGGGAAGGTCAAGTGGGGTGATGGGCCCATATGATCTGCACTCTTGCGTGGCATGTGGTAGCATCAGTGAAAATCCCATAGTACAGATGGGAAAAACTGAGGCCCTGTGGGGGGTCAAGGAGCTACCTAAGCCCCGAGGAGAGGCACAGTACTTGAGTTGACAACTCATGACTTTAGTCTCTGGGAAACCAGAGGAGTTCAAGGGTACTAGGCTGGCATCAGGCCAGGAAGAGACCAACTGTCCACATCTGGATGCCTGCCCCACAGTGTCTTTGAGAAGGGAATGGACCTGGTGGTCCAGGAATTGGCGACCCGCCCATTGACCCAGGACCTCCTGCAAGAGGAAGTAAGAAAAGCCCGGATCTGGTACCCCACCCTTTCCCCTCATAACCCCGGTCCCTGCTGACCAGACTCAACCTTTTTCCTAGGGCTGCTATCTCCTGGACCAGGGTGGCTTCAAGATTTACATGTGGCAGGGACGGAAGTCCAGTCCCCAGGATAAGAAGTCTGCATTCACCAGGGCTGTGGTGAGGTCCTGGGGCCCCTCTGGGGAAGCAAGACAGATCTGATTCAGGATGCCCTGCCTGGGGTTGAAGGGAAGAAATGGCTCTCCTGGAACATATTCCAGGGTCAGGAAGTGAGTGTGTCTACCCCGAAACCTTATGTGACGGGGAAGATTCCTGAGAGCCAAGATGTCACGTGTGCAGGTCTCAGCCTGGCCTTGAGGCCTGAGTACCCTCTCCACTTGGGGCAGAGGAGATTTATGGGACAGTAGGGTATGTCATGGCCAGTGCTTCACCAGGCTTGGACTAAGGGGCCTCTGCCTACCCTCAGAGACCGGAAGATCAGTGGCGAGGGAGCCAGCTTGTAAAAAGCGTCACATGGTTAGTTAAGTGATGCAGTTCAGAACTTGGATGTCTTGGTAGCCACAGTTGACGGATGTTTCTGGGGGCTGAACACAGCCTAGAGTCCTTGGGCCTCAGGCCTGCCTGACAGAGTTGTGTCCCAGGGCTTCATCCAGGCCAAGGGCTACCCAAGCTACACCAACGTGGAGGTGGTGAGCGATGGTGCAGAGTCAACCGCCTTCCAGCAGCTGTTCCAGACGTGGTCGAAGGAGCCAGATGGGGAAAAACACCGAGTGGGCTGTGAGTAGGGGGTGGAGCCTGGGGATGCGGGGGTGGAGCCTGGGGATGCGGGGGTGGAGCCTGGGACATGGGCAGACCTGGACGGAACCAGAGGTTGCTGGGGATTCTAAATCAGGAGGGGGCAGAACAGGTGAGGAGGATGAGCAGAAAGAGGGCGTGTCCTGGGCCCGTGAGAAGGGTGAGGAGGGCCTGGGCCCAGGGACACTGAGGAATGTCACTGACTCTAAACTCCATACACAGATAAACGGATGCAGGCAAAACTGGATGTAAGCAAGCTGCACACCCAGCCTGAGCTAGCGGCCCAGCTCAGAATGGTGGATGACGGCTCTGGGCAAGTGGAGGTGAGGGCACTGGCTTGGGGGTGGGGGTATGCACACACGGATAGAGAACAGCTGATTGAGGAACAGTTGACTTGGAGTCACACCTGCAAACCCAGCACGCTGGCCAGGCTGAATGACAAGAGACACTGTCTCAACAGCTAAAGCGACCCAGGAACCCCCCCACGCATACATTTCCACTCTCCAACAGCTGGCTCGCACACACCATGGACACTCACTCACAGGCACACAGCTGGACAACACCTGGACAATGAACCATGCCCTGTGGCCAACTCTGGTGCAGACACATAAATCACGGACCCTGCACACCTGTTACAAACCCCTCATCTGGCCTCAGTCCAGTGTTCTCATGCTGACCTGTTGGGTATTAAGGCAGAACCCTTAGTTCCCTCAAGCCTGTTTTAAGTCCAGCTGGAGAGATGACTCAGAGGTTAAGAGCACTGGCTGCTCTTCCTAGAAGTCCTGAGTTCAGTTCCCAGCATGCACATGGCGGCTCAGTCATCTATAATGAGATGTGGCGCCCTCTTCTGGTATGCAAGCAGCCATGCAGTCAGAACACTGTATACAGAATAAATACCTGGTCTACAAGAGCTAGTTCCAGGACAGGCTCCAAAGCTATAGAGAAACCCTGTCTCGAAAAACCAAAAACAAACAAACAAACAAATAAATTAATTAAAAAAAATGGACGCAGAGATTATGGTCCAATCTGGCCCCCAAGCATCTCCTAATGTGGGGGTGCTATGAGCCTCTGGGAAAGGGAACAAGGCTACTCAACCTGTGTGTGTCTGTGTGAGGAGACAGGGGTGGAGTCTAAATCTGTAGGAAAACTGAGGGCAGAGGAAATAGAAGTCCTGCCTACATTTGCCCTTATATGGATGACCAGAAGTGATGGGTGAGAAGAGATGGAGAGAGGAGAAGAAACGGGAGAGGGGAGAAGAAGAAGACAGAGGGAGTGGGCGGGAAGACTGAGAGGAGACAGGGTGATGGAGGAAACCCGGGGAGAGGAGAAAGGAGGAGGCTGGGGAATAAGCAGAGGCAAAGGAAGGGGCCAGGTGGACGGAGCAAGAGGGAGGATGGCAAGGAAGTCGCAAAGGGGGTCTGGGATCAGCTCCAAGCACAAAGGCGAGGGGCCTGTGGAAGTAGGGAGTCCTCCCACCCAGGTAAGTGTACCTCTAGGGAGGTTTTGGGCTGTGGCAGTCTTTTCAGAAAAACACGGGGTTCTGATGTCCTGGTCTAGAGGGAAGGTCCTTTGGTGACGCTCGCTGTCAGTCTGTGTGGGTAATGGACAGCAGGTGCAGGTTCCAGGCTGCCATATGTGCGGTGGGGTTTGTGGGTCAGGGACACCAGGCGCTGTGGTTGGTGTGCAGCGGGGTTGGCGCTATGATCCCCAGCTACAGGCGGGAAGAACTGGGGCTTGGGAGAGCCAGCCTGCACAGACCCGTACTTCCACCAGTTCTGTCTGGTTCTAAAGCTGAGGTGTGGCTTCCATAGCAACAAGCCATCACTCAGACAAATGTGAGCAAGCGCTGTCCCTTCAGCCTGAGCAGTCGCTGGTTTTCTGTTTGTTTTATTACACAGGGTCTCACATATCCCAAGCTGGCCTCAAACTCACTAGACTGTCAAGGCTGACCTTGAACTTCTGATTCTCCTGCCTCACTTCCCCAGGGCCAGGCTTACAGGCAGAATGCTGGTTTTGAGGGGTTCCAAGACATCGTGCATGCCAGACAAGCACTCGACCAACTAAATCACACCCCAACCCTGTTTTTTTGCTTATTTAGGGGTTTGTTTTGTTGTTGCTGTCAATGACACTACAAAGAAAAGAGAAATTTTCCCTCCAGAGCGCCAAGGCCTCTCTTTCAGCTTCGCTTCTGCCCTCCTGGCCTGAGCAGAGCACCTCTGCGCCTGGGGGAGGGGTACTGTCTGGGTGCTGCCTGCCCCTAGTCAGGGCCATAGCTAGTGGGGTCTAGACGGAGGTGGCCAGGGGCCAGGAGCTGGGTCCATCGTGTAGATTCCAGTCTTCCGCTTATTTTCCCAGGTGCAGAAGGCAAACTAAATCCGTGCTGAGGGGAGGGGAGGCCAGCAAAGGCGTGGGGTTGCTAAGGTCTGTGGGGAAAGGGTCTCTCACAGGTCCAATGTGAAGCATGAAGTCACAGAACTGGGCAAGCACTTGCTGACACAGAGCAGCCAGTGAGAGCTTCCCAGCTGGGTGCGGGTGGGCAGGCTGCTGCAGGTAAGGTTCATCTGTGCCCACGGGTCCCTCGGTCCCCAGGTGTGGTGCATCCAGGACTTACAAAGGCAGCCTGTGGACCCCAAGCACCATGGCCAGTTGTGCTCAGGAAACTGCTACCTTGCCCTCTACAGATACAAGGAACTTGGCCGCGTCCAGTACATCCTGTACCTGTGGCAGGTATGCACACCTGCTGGGCTGTCAGCTGCCTTCCAGCCCGAGACCTAGACTTTAAGAGTGAAAGAGGAAACCCCAGGCCATTAATGTCCCCCTCCCTTCTGCAGGGCCTCCAGACCACCATAGAAGACACCAAGGCCATGAACGGCAATGCTGAGGAGATGGACCTCATGTACCATGGAGCACTGGTGCAGGCACATGTGACCATGGGCAGAGAGCCCCCCCACTTCCTGGCCATCTTCCAGGGACAGCTGGTGGTCTTCCAGGTAGAGCCCACGTTGGACTTCCCCTTGACACGGGGGCTGGAGAGGTGTGCAAGCCTGGGCGTGAGTGACTCCAGCCTCCACACAAAGATGCTGGGTGTGACGCTGCGTGCTTGCGATCCTAGCCTGGGGGAAGTGGAGACAGGAGGATTCCCGGAGCTCAGTGGCCAGACAGTGGCCAGACAGTGTAGCGTCACTGGTGAGCTCCCGGCCATGAGAGATCTTATCTCAGAGGAGGTGGAGAGCATTCCTGAGAATGACAGAATGACATCTGACATCCCAGGACCTTCGCGAGCGCGTGTACACATGCATGTACTCATAATAATAATCAATAATAATAACAATCATCATCTATCTAACAAAAACCACAAAAATGAAGGTCCAATTCAGAGGTCTCATGACCCCGTACTCATAATAATAATCAATAATAATAACAATCATCATCTATCTAACAAAAACCACAAAAATGAAGGTCCAATTCAGAGGTCTCATGACCCCGTACTCATAATAATAATCAATAATAATAACAATCATCATCTATCTAACAAAAACCACAAAAATGAAGGTCCAATTCAGAGGTCTCATGACCCCTGGCTCTGTTGGTTCTGTGCCTAGATGAGGTGGCACACCATGGTGGCAGGAGCTTGCTCTGGGCCCTCTGAAATGGGTGACAATCTAATCTGAAAGGGGCCATAGGACAGTGGTAGCCTTTGAAGCAGTTTGTTTACCTCTAGGGCAGGGAGGTTGCTCCCAGGAGCCCTTGCCTCAGCCGGGGGCCCCCACCTTCTTCTAGGGGTGTGCAGACAATGGAGGGAAGAGGCCGCCAATCTCCAGCACAAGGCTGTTCCACATGCAAGGGGCTGACAGCCTCAACACTAGAACTATGGAGGTGCCAGCCCGCGCTTCCTCCCTCACGTCCGGTGACATCTTCTTCCTGGTCACAACAGATGTCTGCTACCTCTGGTTTGGGAAGGTACCAGTGCATCACCACTTGGGAAAGTGTCGCTGGGTCAGAGAGGGATCCCCTCCACCCGAATGCAGGCTTGAAACCCACCTAGATAGAGGCCAGTGGGATGGTTCTGTGGGTGGTGTGAAGTGGCCCAGGAACCCTGATTCACAAGTGAACTGGGGTTCCTCTGAGCAGAGGCAAGCCTGGCTCTGGCTGCCTTCCTTCCTGCTTGCGGACTTTCCCCAAGTCTCTCTGGGAAAGAGAGAGAGGCCTAGTCTTGTTTGCTTGTGGGTTTTGTTGTTGTTATTGTTGTTTTATCTTTAGCATAAACCGCAAACGACTCCCAAACCTGAGTGTCTCTCATCCACACTCTGGGCCCAGAGAGACTCAGCCTTGCTCACAGGAGTCTCCCGCATAGCTTAGGCCTCCCTTGGCTCAGGTCCAGCTCCACACAGACCCCAGTGAATGGACATGGGACTGGAGGTGGAGCCCTGCCTGCTGTAGGGTTTGACCCAGCCTCTGCTTGCCAGGGCTGTAATGGGGACCAGCGTGAGATGGCGCGGATGGTGGTCACTATCTTCGCGGGAAATAACACGGAGACGGTGCTGGAGGGTCGGGAGCCTCCCCACTTCTGGGAAGCCCTCGGAGGCCGGGCCCCCTATCCCAGCAACAAGAGGTAATGGGATTACAGGAGAAAATATTTATCTTGAGGAGGAGCTGAGGCCCGGAGGTGGTGACTAATGAATCACACAGAGAGCTGGAAAGATAAGCCTAGAACTGAGGGACTCGCCCTCCTCCACCCGCAGGGACATGGGAGCCTGCCTTGCAGTCTCCAGCCCTTGGTAACTTGGATGGGGTCAATGCCAGGGCAAATGGAGAAATGGCGCCCTCTGCTGGCAGAATCCTCTTTCTGCACCACCTCTAGGGGCAATCCCTAGCAGGACAAACCCAGGGGTAAGGGCAGACTAAGAAAGGAGCTGAGTCCCTGGGCGCTGCCCTCCACCCAAGTCTTCTGGGCTTTCATGTACCAGGCTCTCTTTTGGGCCACCAACCAGCTCCCAAATCACGACACAGAGACTTCTTATTAATTTTAAATGCTTGGCCTTATCTTAGCTCTTATTTTAATCTGTTTCTTTTTATCTACAGTTTACCTCGGGATTTGTTACCTTTCTTTCTGTATGTTCTACTTCCCTGTGTCTGGCTGTCTAGCAGCTGCCTGGTTGCTGGCCCCTACATGTCCCGTCCCTTTCTTTCCCCCTAGCTCCCTTCTCTCTTTCGAGCCTGGAATTACCCTCCTACTTTATTCTCTCTGCCCGCCAACCCCTCCTACTCCTCCTTTGCCTAGCTATTGGCCATCCAGCGTTTTATTAGGCCAAATTAGGTGCCGTAGGCAGGCAAGGTGAAACCAAATGCAACACATCTTTACGTAATTAAACACAGCACACACAAATGTAATGCATCTTTACGTAGTTAAATGCTCTACAACCCTCCCAGACTTGCTCCCCTCCTCCCACCCTGGACCTGAGGCTACTCCCTGGCTTAACTGAATGCAGGTGACTCCCGTTCTAAGGAGGACAGGGCCTCAGCTCAGCTTCTCCCCACTAGGTCTCAGGTTCCCTTGCCCCATCTATGGAGCAGCTGATAGACTTTCAGTCACCTTCTCTATTTGTCCCCTGGAAGAAAGGCACCCTGGCCCAGAGCAGGCACTCCCAGACAAAGCCAAGGGGTGGGTGGAGTCCAGAGGAAAGCCCAGGTCTCCTGTCCCAGAGGACGGATTTCCCTGAGGTGGGGGTGGAGCACACATGCCAAGGGCCAGTGTGGCCCAGATGGCACCCCTCACAGCCCCTCCTCTGGCCAGGCTTCCCGAGGAGGTCTCCAGCACCCAGCCCCGACTGTTTGAATGCTCCAGCCCCTCGGGCTGCCTGGTCCTCACGGAAGTGGTGTTCTTTGACCAAGAGGACTTGGACAAGTATGACGTCATGTTACTAGACACCTGTCAGGAGGTGAGGCAGTCGCTCCAGCTCAGCTGGGCTGGGAACGCTGGGCGTGTCCGCATTGGTGGAGTTGGGTGTGAAGGTGAACTTAGCCTGTGACTGATTGTTGCCATGGATTGAGAGTCTGGGTGTGAGAAGAAGAGCACAACACACTAGGAACAAGAGCTGGGCTGTGTGTGATCATAACCTTGCATGCTGTATATATTACTGTGTGTCCTATGATGCCATGTATGACTCCCCATGAGGGCCTGTGACTGACTGTGTGGTAATGGCAGTAAATGGAAACACTGATTGGATAATAGCATGCATGCAACGATTCTCTGAACCTGCACATTTGACTGGGCAGACGATGACAGCGATTGTGTGGTCCAGTACTATACAGAACCGGCCAGACCAGTTGTAGCTGGTGGCGCTGCCTGTACACGTGTGTCTGTGTGAGACGGAAAGAAAGGACACATGAAAGGCTGTTGGCGTGGCTGAGCAACTGCATGTGTGGGGCTGTGGGGATGTGAAATTCTGCGTGGCTATGAGATGGTGTATGTAGCCAAATGTGACATCACTGTGTGTGTCTGTGTGTCACTGTGTGTGGTATTGTCTGAGTTCCGAGGAGGTTGAGCTCCCAAGCCCAGACTACATCTCCCCGCTCTTCCCCACTTCACAAGCTCCCCTATTACCTAGCCAGCGCTCTCTGATCAAATCTCCGGACTCCACCTCCTGCCCTTTTTCCAGCCGTGGCGGCTCTCACCGTCCCGAGCATGCCAGGCACATCCTGCTTACGGCCTCGGCACTGCCTGATCCTTCTTCACTTTCTTCTGAAACATACATGTGGCCTGCTCTCCCATGAAGACTCTGAGAGCAGAGATTTTTCCCAACTCTTTGCTTCTTTTGAGACAGAGTCTCTATAGGCCAGAATGGTTTTAAGCTCACTACGTAACCTGAACTTCCTCTGGCCTATGGCTCTGCTGGGATTTTGGGCCTGTCCACCCCCTCTAGGTGTCAGCCCAGGACTTGACTAAGCAAGAAACCCCAGGCCCTCTTTTTTTAGCCTCAAACTCTCTCTGGTAGCCAAGTATGGCCTTGAACTAACTGATCCTCCTGCCTCTACCTTGCCAGTGTCGTCATTACAGACACATGCCACACTACCTGGTTTGGGAACAGTAACTTGGATTCCTTTCACTGTTGCGTGTTTAGTTCCTAGCACACGCTAGTGATTTGTAACTATTTATATTAGATGCATGTTTGCATGCCTGTGATGGCAAGTGTTCACAGCGTGGGAGCATCTCAACTTGCTGGGCAAGTGCTCTTGGCGAGGCATATGCACGCAGGGTTTTGAGGCTTCCTGGCAGCATGGAGTCGGGAGGAGGTGACCAAATCAGGGGGGTCCTCCACCTGTCCCAGCCCAGGCTTTCTCTGTGGCCCAGATCTTCCTGTGGCTTGGGGAAGAAGCAGGTGAGCAGAGGAAGGAGGCAGTGGCCTGGGGCCGGGAGTACCTGAGGACTCACCCAGCAGAGAGGATCCTGGACACACCCATCATTCTGGTCAAGCAGGGCCATGAGCCTGCCACCTTCACTGGGTGGTTTGTCACCTGGGACCCTTACAGGTGGATGGTGAGGCCTAGCACCCCTCCCCCATCTGTCTTGGGGAGCATTGTAAGAGCCCCCCCCCAGGCTGAGGATCTCCCATGAGTAAGGGGGAGACCTGACCTTGTCCTTTAGGCTCCTGCCTGGGTTTCGGGGAGCTCCTTCCCTTGCCAGTCCCCCCAATCCTGCCCTAACTTCTGCCCCCCCCGAGAACAACCAGTCCTATGCCAACTCCCGCCCCAACTCCTGCCCCCCCCCAGAACAACCAGTCCTATGAGGAGGCTGTGGAAGGAAGCCTGGGCCCAGCGTCTGCCATCTCTGAGATAACAGCAGTAAGTGTCCAGCAGTTTTCCTGGAGGCCCCACATAGTGGTCTGGGTTCAGATGGTGCCAAGAGGCCTGTGGGTTCAATGTGATCTTTAGTGGGCTCCAGTCCTTCATCTTCTGTGAGCTTTTCTCTGGACAGGAAGTACATAACTTCCAGCTAACTCGAGGGCCGGTTGACAACAAGGCAGGTCCCTCGACCCTACTGGCCTTCAAGAGTTCCCAGGAAAGCCCAGAGAATGATCTAATGCTGGGCCACAGAGTGGATGGCAAGAACCCCAGCAAAAGCCCTAGCGAGGGCTGCAGCAGCTCAGCAGCCAATGGGAGCCTGCCCCGGGAAAGGCTGATGCACCAGGCTGTGGAGGACCTGCCACAGGGAGTGGATCCTGCCCGCAAGGAGGTAGGTACCAGACACTTGTTGTCAACACTGGCCTGCGACCTAACTCTGCACTGGAGGGGCCCCAGGTACTCTGCCCCCCGTAGTGGTCACAGACAGGCAATGGGCAGCCTGGAGAAGTGTGGATGGATCACACCTCTGGGTGGCACAAGAATCCTGTCCCTCCCACCGCCACTCCTACCCCCTCCCCCAGTTCTATCTCTCAGACTCTGACTTTCAAGACATCTTTGGGAAATCCAAGGAGGAGTTCTACAGCATGGCCAAGTGGAAGCAGCAGCAAGAGAAAAAGAAGCTGGGTTTCTTCTGAGCTGGGGGAGCCCTGCTCGCCACACCCCGAGTCTCCTGGAATACCTCCCCATTCCTAATAAAAAGCCAGTTGGTTGGTGTCAGGTGTGGCCTGTGTGCCTTCACCTTCTCGGCAGCAGGGCCCTGTGGCACTCTGGGTAATACCCTCCTGGGTGGAAAGGGTTCCTTCTGCCTGCTCACTCCAGACAACCCCATGATGGCGGGAAGGGGTGTGCATGAGGCCTTGACGGAGTCTCTGGTGTCTATGTAAAAAGACTCTAAAGCTTTACCTAGTGATTTTTATAAAAACTCACAACCTTCAGACAGCTAGCGGGAGGGCTGCAGTGTTGTTCCTAACGGAAGTCTGGCCACTCCAGGGACTGGACTGCTCCTGGGTCCCCAGAGAGGCAGGAAGCACAGTTGATGTATTAGAGCTAAAGACAGTTCAGGCCCTCGTGCTCCACATCAGAAGTTGGTGCAACAATGCCAGACTTGCCCCGGGGGTGGACACAGCATGGCCCACTCAGAGTGGACCTCACCCACCCCCAGGCTTAGTCCTGGAGGGAAATCTTCACAAACAGTGTGGCTGACGGATGCTGGTCTCCGTTCTTAGACAAGAGGTGGACGTGGCGGTACCCTGGTGGGAAGGACAGTTCTGGTCACTGGGAGAAGATGCTCCAGGTGGAGTGATCTGCAGGCTGGGGGAAGCCAGGACCTGTCCGCTGCTGCTGGCTGGCCCCTTCCCATCAACACTCACCCTGCTTGAGGCTGCTCCAGGGGATAGTACTCTGGCCAATAAAGTCGTTCTTGGAGGAGGCATCGTAGTCCTCTACTACAAAGCGTACAAGGGCAAGGTCAGGCACGGCCACCTCAAACTCAAACTCCGTGTCCCACCAGGGGTTGAAACCTAGAAGAACAAACACCATGTCAACAGCAAGGTCACCAGCATCATCGGCCTGGCCCAACCCAGCCTGTGTACACTATACCATTATTGGTAATCACTGCGGTCTGGCGGCTGGCCACGTCCCGGCTCACACCGTGGATCTCCACTATCACCTTGGGGTCCACGATTGAATTCTTGCTCTTGTTGACTTTTGGCAGCTGCTGTCCTGAGATGATCTAAGGGAAGGTGGGGACAGTGAGCATTCGCAGACAGCAGTGAGCAGGACAGATCCCCACAGGCAGCTGTTCCTTCTGTGTCTGGCCATACCCGGACACGGAGCCTCTTCCGAGCCCACCAGGGCCCCTGAGTCAGGGCACGTGAGTTGAAGGTGGTGTTGGGGTCTCTCAGGAAGGCAGGTTTCAGCACATACCCACAGGCCCCATTGTCCTGGAAGCGGCCCAGGTATACATCCATCTCTGGCCCAGGGGTTTGGAAGTTGAGAGCCACTGCAGGTAGATCAGAGTATACACAAGCTGCAGGCTGGCTCCAGAGTCCTCAAGCCCAGCCTGTTCAGAATGCACTATAGTCGAGTTCCTGCGTTCATTGGGAGCAGGATCCAATGATGCTCCAGTGTCTCCTGTCTTCCCATCATCCTACCTGACCCACCACACTGATCACGTCCTATTTATTTGTGTGTGTGTGTGTGTGTATGTAATATAAGTGTGTGTTCACATGACTGTGTGCATGTGTTTATACATACATGGAGGCCAGAGGTCAATGTCTGACATCTTTCTCAATTATTCTTTATTTTGGGGGACAGGGTCTCTATAGAACCTGGAGCTTACCAATCCACCAGACGGGCTGGCTATGAGCTCCAGAGAGCAGCCTACCTCTGCCTCCTCAGTGCTGGGGTTACAGTGTGTGTACAGTGTGTGTATGGTGTGTGTCATCACTCCTGACACGTTACATGGGTAGGGATCCCAATGCAGGACCTTGTCTGTATTGTTTGGATGGCAAACATTTAGCTGACTGAGTCATTTCCCCAGCTTGTTTTGTTGGGTTTTGAGGCAGCATCTCCTGTAGCCCAGTCTGGCCTTGAATTCACTATGTGGCCAAGGAAGATCTTGAGCTCCAAACCCACCTACCCTACCCCATCCCTGCCTCCTCCTCAAAAAGGCTGGGAGGATGCATGATACCACTCCTGTTCTCTGCAGTGCAGAGTTTTGAACCCAGGATGATGTCCTGCAAGCCAGGCAAGCACGTCAACGGCTGAACTACCTGCTCCATTTCGGGCACAGACTTGCTGGCTGGGCAAGTTCCATGCTCAGCTCTTGGTTGGCACCCAAACATTCTCAGGTTCTCAGACCTTCCATCCTGTGACCTTCAGGGCTCTAGGCCACTGGACATCAAGGTCAGGTGCTCTTTCTAACCCCCCCCACCGTCCATCCCAGCTGGTCCGTACCGATCTGGCAGCCCCCATTCCACATCTCCACAGGACTGTAGTTGGAGGAGTCTGTTCTTCTCCCAGCTGGGTAGATCCTGCTCAGGTGGTTCACGTTGTGGCGGACAAAACTATTTCCTGAGGAAAGGTGGGGTCAGCAGTGAAGGCCTTGGTGGGCTAAAGACACACCTACCCACCCCATCCCACCCCACCTCACCAGTTCTGTCCGGGCATAAAGCAGGGAGTGCTAGCTTAGGGCCTGGGCAAGGGTGGAGGGTAGCCCCGGTCTAGACCAGTCCAGATGGCCAGGTTCATATGCCTGCAAGAACAGGTGCTCACCTGACTCCTGGAGCAGCCGGAGGGCACGGTTCTCAGAGAAGGAAGCCATCTCATAGAATGCCTGCCCGTAGGTGCTAGGATTGGAGAAGCCACCAAAGTGGACACTCTTGCAGTAAACGACCATGTCAGAGAGCTCAGGCGCCAGCTTTAGCTTATCCTCCTGGAGGCCACGGGGAGGCCCAGGTTAGAGCCACAGGGTAGGACAAGGTGGGCACTGAGTGCCAGAAACCCAGACAACAGTGAGAGAGAGGAGACAGACAGAGAGAGGGGGCAGAAGGTCTGAATGGCAGCCACAGAAAAACTAAGACAAGGCAAACCTCCCATGGGCAATGGGAGCGGGACGGACCTGGGGCCACCCCACCTCCACAGCTTCCCCTAGAACCTTGGGCTTCTGCTGCACTTGGCTCCGCACGGTCTCGTCCTCCATTTCCGCGGCTTCATCTTCGTCGGACACATCAGTGGCCTCAGGCCCGTTTTCCCCTCCAGCAGGAAGCAGCCCTCCAAACTTCTTCCCTTTCAGCAGGATCTTGCCCTTCAGTTGCTGAGGATAAACAACTCCCTGGTGAGGACCCACATAGGCCTCCCAGCCAGGTTCCCTTCCCTGCCTTCAGGGTACCCACTCGGTACCTCAGGGGAAGGCAAGCTCATGGTAACCCCCTCCAGGGGCTGGTCCAACAGCATGGGCCCCAGGATAGCCTTCAGGTGAAGCGCCATCACTCGCTGCTGCTCCAGACTGCAGTGGTTCTCCAGGGACAGGATGACTGGGTAGGGGGATGCCTAGAAGCCCCAAGATGAGTTAGATGATTGTCCTCCCCTAGTGGCCTCTCCTCACTCCCATGGGCACGACCAACCTTGAAGGCATAGTCCCGGATGGCCCTGAGCACGTCACAGAAAAGAATCTTGGAGGTGAAAGTGTAGCCGTGGTAGATGATAGGTTCCTGATTGGGACCATCCCAGCAGTCGAGCTCCAGGCAGCGACAGCCTTTGCACAGAGCCCTGCAGGGGGTGGTGACAGCTGGGCTAGGACCCTCTAGATCCTGTCCTGGATCCCACCCTGCCCCGCCCCTAACAGCTCCGCCCCTGGACCGCACCGGATGTAGGCCTCCGTGCTGCTGGGCCCTCTGAGCTGGTCTTCCAGCAGGTAGGTGTTGTGGGAAGAAGACACTAAGTAGTGGCTGAGTGGCTGGCCCATGTCCTGGTAGACACGGCGGTGCGCCAGGTTGAAGGCGCTGCCGTTGGCGGACAGCAAGTACATGAGGAAGCCGTCCTTGGTCATCTGCCGCTGCGCCTTGGCTAGGTAGGAAGAAGCCACCATTTCCAGTCAGAGACAGTTGCCTACCGCTGTGGAGAGAAGTCTCTTCTCTACTCTGCCTGCCCACCCGCCTTCAGCTGGTGATCTGCAGCTCTGGGGAGCAGACGTCCTGGGCTCCCCGTGAGATTGTGGTCACAGTGGAGTGAGGCCCTGCCTCTTTCCCTTCCTTCCCTTCTGGGTGACATCGCCTCCGAGCCCCAGAGTTGACTGCAGGGTCTTTCATACTACCACTGAGCGGTATTCCCAGTCCTCTTTAACGCTACACTTTGAGACGGGTCTCACTACGCTGACAGGCTGGCCTGCTAAGCGGTGCTGTGTCTTTTCTAGGTCGTGACTCAATGCTGATCCAGGATAGACTCAATGAGGGAAGTAACAATGACCCTGGCTTCCCAGGCACTTATGTCTTGGGATAGGGACACTCAATGCCCCTGCAGAGGAACAGATGGGACAAACACTGGGGCTCTCTCTCTCAGGCACCTGCTTACACAGGAGAGTCACACACTGATCAGCGACCCTGGGGCTGGCTCCCTGCAGCACGTCTGTCTGTCTGTCTGTCTGCAGTTCCATCAGAGTCTCCCAGTCATATGTGGCTCCAGGATGGCTGGGCCCTCACCAGTCTCACTGGGTTCGTAGCGCTCAATGAGGGAGAGGGCCAGTGCTGGCCCTGCGGCCTCCTCCCGCTGCTGATGCTGCAGGAACGTGACGAGCTTTTCCACGGACAGGGTCTCCGCTGATCCTGCAGCCTCGGCAAAGACTCGGTCGATCTCCGCGCGCTGGGTCAGCATCTTGTAGAAGGTCTCAATCTCCTCGTCCTCCAGCGAGTCTGTCTGGGAGTGGTCACATTCCTGCAAAGCCAGGGCAGAGCACGGGCTCAGACCGGGCTCAGACCCGGCTCAGACCCTGCCCCGACCAGGACCGAGGCCCCGCAGCCACCTGGCCAGCTCACCCTGAAGATCTTCCTGGCATAGCTGTCGTCCACCTGTATGTTGAGTTCCTTCAAGAAATCCTTCAGTTCCTTGAAGTTCATTTTGTTGTCCTTGTTTTTGTCAGCTTTTCGCAAGCAGGAGTGAATCCAGCTGGGCAAGCCATCAGGAAAACACACAGCAGCCTGATACCCACAGGGTCCCAGCCACATGAAGCCGCAGCTGCCTGTGGCCCAGTGTCCTGCAGGCCAGAAGACCAGGAAGCAGGAACCCGAGGCCTTCCTTACTAGGCCCCTCCTTTTCTTGCTCTGGTTTGTTTGCTACAAGGGACTGAAGATGGGGTCTTACACAGTAATCCACCTCAGTCCTCTTTGTGTGTTAAATCAGGAGTTCCCGAAATTACCCAGAGTGACTGTAAACTCACTCTTTAGTTCAGTTAGGTCTTGAACTTGTAATCCTCCTGCCTCAGCTTCCTGAGTAGCTTGGATTACACTTGGAGTACCACTAGAGGTCTTTTTCTGTTTGCTCATTCTAAAACCTGATGATGTCTGAAATAATCACCATAAAAAGCCTCACTGAAGACAATTTCGACTACAGAGAAGGAAACCAGCCATTCGCTCCCCACCTGATGGGATCATCTCTCCCAGGGCTGATGTCACTACAAAGCAGTTCCCCCAGTTTGGGCCAGCCTGCCCTAGTGCCTGAGGGTTAACACACAGAAACACAAATTCCCAGCCACTGATCAGAAAGTGGAGATAGCCGACAGAAACCCAGCCAACTCCAGAGTAGCCTGGGCTAATAAGAGACTGTCGCCAAACAGACAAATCAAAACCAAAACCAAACAACAACAATCTAGGAAGTGCTGGGTGGTGGTAATGGTGCACACCTCTAATCCCAGCACTCGGGAGGCAGAGGCAGGAGGATCGCTGTGAGTTCAAAGCCAGCCTGGTCTACAGAGTGAGCTCCAGGACAGCCAGGGCTACATGGAGAAACCCTGTCTCAAAAATCAAAATAATAATAATAATCTAAGAAGCAATTCAACTTACAATAGCACCAAAATAATTAAAATTATTTATTTATTTTTAGTTTTTCGAGACAGGGTTTCTCTGTAGCTTTGGAGTCTATCCTGGAACTCACTCTGTAGACCAGGCTGGCCTTGAACTCAGGGAGATCTGCCTGCCTCTGCCTCCCAAGTGCTGGGATTAAAGGTGTGCGCCATCACCACCCAGCTTGAAATGATTTTTTTTTTTGAGACAGGGTTTCTCTGTAGCTTTGGAGTCTATCCTGGAATGCCACCACCGCCCAGCTGAAATAATTTTTTTAAGTATAAAACTGAAAATTCTGAAAGTCGCATGCCACTGCTGAAAGAAATGGATAAAGACTAGGGGCTGGGCCGGGCGATGGTGGCGCACGCCTTTAATCCCAGCACTCGGGAGGCAGAGGCAGGCGGATCTCT
>NC_022012.1:91177836-91179687 GCF_000317375.1 Microtus ochrogaster
ATGATCGTGGGTCAGAAAACATTTCCATGCAGAGAGGTCTCCAAATTAATCAGTCTATGATCCTTATCAAATGCTGTTAGTTTCTTTGCAAGAAACTGACAAATAGATCTTAAAATATGGGTCGGAAATCAAGGGACCCAGAGCAACCAAACCAATCTTGCAAAACAAAGAACAGACTTGGACAATTCACACTTCCTGGTTAGGAAGCTTACTACAAAGTCACGGGAGCTAAGAGTATGGTACAAGGACAGTGCCCGAAAGGACAGACAAACAGACACATGGAATAGAACTAAGTCCAGAATAAATACCCACTTTTGCAGTCAATGGACGATTAAGTGGGAATATTCAACAGAATCCTATTTTCGGGACCACGACGTGACAGAGCACCAGAGATCCCCGATAACTGAATTTGATCCCCAGGACCCATATGGTAGAAGAAGAGAACCAACTCCTGCAAGTTATCCCCTGACCGCCACACGCACTAGGAGACAAGCATGCAAACACACAATAAATAAGGTATACAATAAAAAATAACTGAAAAATAAGTCCCAGAAAACAGTGCTGGATATCCAAATGCAAACAGAAAAGAAATAGATTTCCTACCTCTGCCACACACCACAGAACAGAAAGTTAATCAGAGATTTACCTCACATCCGAGACAGTGTCTATAACAAGAAAGAAAGACGAGAAACTAATGCTGCGATTAACGGAAAAATGCGACCCCTCCCCCACTGCAGGTGGGATCTAAACCGCTGGACTTCCTTTGGGAAATGGTTTGGCAGGTTTTCAAAAAGGTCAAGCATGGAGCTGGAGAGAATGGCTAGAGCCCAGAGTTCAGTTCTTTGTACCACTTTGGCCTTTTTACAACGGCTTATAACTGAGCTATAGGGTCCTCTCCCAACCTCTGCAAGCATTGCACACTAATGGACATATGCGCACACGCACAGACAGACACATGATTCAAACTAGAACAAGGGGCTGGAGAAATGGCTCAGTGGGTAAGAGCACTGACTGCTTTCCCAGAGGATCTGGGGTTTAATTCCTTAATAATCCACATGATGGCTCATGATTGTGTGTAACTCCAGTTTCAAGGGATCGACATTCTGGTCTCCTTGGGCACCAGGCATGGACATGGTACACGGACATACATGTAGGCAAAACACCCATATACTTAAAATGATAAAAATAAAATATATTTTTAAAAAGTAAACATAAAAGTTACCATATAACCTAGCAATTCTGCTTCTAGTGTGCACTCGAGTGAAATGAAAACATAGTCACACAAAACATGTTCTAGCTTTTGCCACTGAGTAGAGTCCTAAAGAAGAAGCCACTCAGGCGTCCATTAACTGCTAAGTTAGGAGTTACAGGATACAGTGTAGCCATACAGTGGGGTGCTTTTAGGAAGCCGGAAAGTACAGAGTACAGATCCACACTACAGGTGAAGGAATGCTCACACACACTAGGAGTAAGAAGCTGTTAGGGAGGGGCTGCGGGCTCAGCTTATATGGCAAATCCTCAGAGGACAGAGAACAGATGGAGGCTTCTTGGTCTGGTGTCGGGAGAAAATATGAGAGAATCACTAATGCGTTTTTTTTTCCAGGGGCGGGGAGGAGAATGGAGCTGTTCAAAAAATGACGGTGGGGAGGCAGCACAAGTGTAAATACGTGAACACACACTGCATCGGCTCAGCAATTGCATGTGCACGTATGTCTGTCCACGTGGGTGCAGACGCACACATGCTTATGTGGAGATCAAAAGCCAACCACGGGCTCTGGTCCTCAGGCGCTGTCTACCTTGTCTTCTGAGACAAGATCTCTCAGTGGCCTGGAATTCACGTTTTAGTCTCGG
>NC_022012.1:91179858-91188607 GCF_000317375.1 Microtus ochrogaster
GTGTGTGTGTGTGTGTGTGTGTGTGTAGATACCCTTCAGAAGTCAGAGGCATCAGGTTCCCTGGAGCTAAAACTACAGACCATTGCTAGTTAGCTGACCTGGGTGCTGGGAACTGAACTGGGGTCCCCTCCCCTCTGCTTCCTGACTGCAGACACAATGTAACTACTTGTATCACACTGCGGCAGCCATGCCTCTCCACCTTGACTGACAGCATTCTTTCAAACCGTAATAAGCCCTCCCTCCTGATTTGTTTTTATCAAGTATCACAGCAACCAGAAAAGTAACTAATACATTCTGGTGTTTAGTGACAGTGGCTCTAAACTGACCGTCACACATTCCACACCCAGCCCGGACGCCCTGCCCAAGAGGATACTGCTGTAGCTTCTGACGCTGGTCCATGGAGCCCGAGTGATGGATGATCTTACGCAGGCCCTGCACCCAGTGCTGCGCGTCAGCCGATGACGGGGCAATGAGGTCTAGTGTATTGCGCTGGTCCTTGAAGACGATGGAGAAGCAGCGGTCTTCGGGTATGTCACGGGCAAACTTCTCCAGGCCTTCGGTGCGGTGCCCCATCCGTACCTCCTGAATGTCCTCAATGGAGACTGTGGGGGGTGGGGGGGATGGCAGTGGAACAGACCATGAGATGAACAACTGTCTCTGACACAGCCAAGGCCACCAGGGCAAAGAGCACAACCTAGTGTCTCAGTGTCACAGCCAGACTGGGGGCTCAGACTGAGGGTCCAGGCAGAAGGGCAGAGCAGTGGAGAACAATAAATAAAGACACAATACAGGCAGGGCACAAGACAGTCAACAGTGGCAGAGTGGGAACACGCAGGGAGATTTGAAGACAGACATCTTAGGATAGAATGGGCAGCGAGGACCTAGGTCCATGGTCATAGTAAGGAATCAGGTAGTAGAAGATTACACAGAACGGGCCTCTTAGGTAGAGACCATTCTGGAGCTTGGCATCTTTGATGAGAGAGAGGTCATGTACCCTTCAGGCCAAGCTGGACTTTGGGGCCCCAGCATGAGAGCCTCCTGGCCCCTCTACTGACCACTTAGTAGATGGGTGGCCACTCTTGGTCAATCCTGGCCCTGGGGTCAGAGAACAGAAACCCAAAGTCAGAGAGAAAACTAATGTATTTACCCTGTGTGAGTTCTGGCTTCAGGGAGCCCTCTGGCAGAAGGGTGTAGAAAGGCCTCAGGGTCCCAAGAGGCAGAGTAGAGGCCAGTCTGCATCACTAAGAGCAGGGAGGAAGGGGATAAAGAGGAGGCAGAGTTCTATCCTCCTGGGCTTGTCTCAGCTCGTGAAAAGATTGAGCCCTGCGTTAGAGCTACCATACTCTGAGGGATCCCAGATCTAGGGGGCTCAGCAGTAAGGAGCAGGCAAGAAGAGGGAGGACCATCCCAGCAGGTAAGACACAGTGGGCTCATCATGTTCTCCTCGGGTCTTAGAGATTACATCATTCTGCTCTTAGGAGGCTGGTGAGCTTCCTCCCCGCCCCCCCTGCCCCAGCACAGCCAGTCTTCCAAGCTTCAGGGACAAACAAGACCTTATACACTGCCATCCCAGTGTACCTGCTACAGCCTGTACCCGCCAGCCTTTCCACAGTGTATTGCCCCTACCCATATTTAGTCATTCTGGGACCCAGAATGGGCCTATCTGTACATCTTCGTGTCCTTTCCCAAACTCTGCCTACTCCGAGGCCCCAGAGGCCTCCCACATACCTACAGGACCGCATGTGTGCCTGGGCCATAGGCTCTGAACCCTGGGACACGTGACCCCTGTAGCATCTGGGATGTAGAACATATCCTTAGTTAAACCTTCTTTGCCCCACTAGGCAGCTGAGTCGCCCTTGGCCAGAAAAGAAAACCGGAAGCCTGGGTCACAGAGCCCCCAGGCTCACACCTCCACTGGCCCCTGAGAGAAAGGCCAGCTGCCTTCGCTGCTGATAAGATGCCTGGGAACAGTGGGTGAGCTGTAGGGGAGCCTGGGGAGACTTAGCATAGACAGAGGAATGGGGGAATGGACTCAGTGTCCCCAGGGTAAGGTGCCACTGGGCACAAGAACCTTAATTCTTGCCTGGAAAGAAAAGAAGCGGAAAGAAGGCCTGCTAAGCCTGGGACCTGTGGCAGCCATCAAAGCAAGCCTCTCAGAGAGTCCCCTGGGCTCCTGCGAGTCTGAGGGACAGTTGCTGTTGAAAGGGCATAGGGAGGGGCCTTCTCTTTTTTCCTGCCTCTTCCCTACCCATCTCCAACAGAGGCAAGCAATTCCTATGTATCCACTTTCCAATGGAAGTCCTCTGTTCCCACCACGCCCCCATCCACCAGTAGCTAACAGGAAACCCTGTATCAGGACAGGAGACCAATGTAGGAGCCTGTCTGGCGCCACAGACACAGGCATGGTCAGGAGTCACTCCTGTGCTGGGAGGCCTTAGCTGGGCCGGGGCAAAGTCTCAAGGTGGTCTTCTTTTTTGTTTTTGTGAATTCACGGTCCTAAACTGGCCTTAACTCGCTGTGCAGACAAGGGTGACTTGAACTTCTGATCTTCCTGCCTTTCCCTCCCAATACTAAGATTACAGGCAGCTGCTACCACACCCAGTGTATGGAATTGAACCCAGGGCTTCATTTATGCTAGACCAGTGTTCTACCAAATGAACTACAGCCCAGCTCTCAGAGTAATTTCTCTCAGAGTAATTTATTTTTTTATTTTTTATTTTATTTTTATTTTATATTTTAATTAATTAATTAATTTATTTATTTTGGTTTTTTGAGACAGGGTTTCTCTGTAGCTTTGGAGCCTGTCCTGAAACTAGCTCTTGTAGACCAGGCTGGCCTTGAACTCATAGAGATCTGCCTGCTTTTGCTGGGATTAAAGGCATGCACCACCACTGCCAGGCTCTCAGAGTAATTTCTGAGACACTTCCAAGTCCCATTCTCAAACTGAGCATTCGGGAGTTAATAGTGAAGTGTCAGGAATTCACCCATAGCAAGGGTAGGACTGCCTTCCTCAGCTGCAGCAGAAAGTTCAAAGCTAGCTCAGGCTGTGTGAGATCCGGTCCTTAAAAACAAACAAGCAGGCCGGGCGGTGGTGGCGCACGCCTTTAATCCCAGCACTCGGGAGGCAGAGGCAGGCAGATCTCTGTGAGCTCGAGGCCAGCCTGGTCTACAAGAGCTAGTCCCAGGACAGGCTCCAAAGCTACAGAGAAACCCTGTCTCGAAAAACTAAAAAAAACAAACAAACAAACAAACAAGCAAACAAATACCAGACGTGGTGGCCCGTGCCTTTAATTCCAGCAGAGGTACGCCCAACTCTGAGTTCAAGGCCAGCCTAGTCAACAGTGTTTTTCAGAACAGCCAACAAAAATCCCACAAACCCCTACATTTGTGGGTATAAAGTGAAACAGGGATTCCTCAGTCAAAAGTCTAGAGCCCACTGGCCTGTAGGAGCTGATGGCCCCTATACTGGACAGTGCAGCGGTCCACTGTTGTGGGGTTCCACCGCTGGAACTGGTCTCTGCACGGGGCGTCTCGTATAGAACTGTCAGAGAGCGTGCACTGAAGGGCGTGTCTGCAGAGTTACCCCCAAGGTCTCAGGAGGCTCTCCTTTTGTACACCCATCCCCTCAGCTTTAGGTACCCAGGCCTTTGAGAACCTTCTGGAAAGACAGTGCCTGGCCCTGCTCACTCTCACTTTCTCTGTCCCTCCCCTGCTCCACCCAAGCCTCCCACGGCTCTAGTTCCAGGAGAGATTCAGCGTCCTGAGCCCCACCTAGGCCACTGATATGGAAGTACCTTATCTGTCCCCGGACTTTGGGCTCCTCTCTTGGCCCCAACATGCCTGGAGTGCTGATTCACCACTTTTCTCTCCTTTACAACGACCTGGGTGGCACCTACCCGTTCAAACAAACCTGCCCAGCTCCATGGTAGCTTCTGAGCCTGGCTGTGCCCATCGGTAGCCATGGTCATATATCTTCACCCTCGTTAAACACCCATGACTGCCCTCTGTGGCCAACCTAACCTCATTTTCCCAACAAACAACTGAACTCGAATATTTTCTAGACCCCAACCAGCCTAAGTTTCTTCTTTTTGGTCCTTATTTCGGGTGTGGCCCACCTGTGGTCACAATCCATGACTGGCCTCCACCCTATGCCTCCCCCGCCACAAGACCCAGGGCACTCACACAGCTGGGACTCTGGGGACCTCATGACCTTGCGGGACTCCTGCCAGATGGTCTTACAGTCTTCTTGTAACTTGTAGAACCGTTCTCTCCGCCACGAGCTGGACTTGACCTTCAGGAGCTGGCTGCCTTTCAGAAGGGCCTGGAGGTCCTGGTCATCCTGCAGCCCTGGGAGAGTCAGTACTGGTGAGAAGTGGCTTTCTCCACCCGTGACCCTCTTATTGTCCCTCTCTGCCCCCTCAGAACCCACTTCTGCCAACCTCACCCTTCTCAGTTAATACATTTCTCCCCCCTTGACCCCGCCAGCCAGCCCAGACCCTTGCCTCCATCAGGGAAGACTGCTACCCACTGAAGATTATGCTTTTGCCCAGCACTGGATATGGATTGAGCCCAGGGCATCTGTGCATAGCGTCTGACTACTGTGCTACATTCTCTGCCCGACCATACAGACACTGTGACTTGTCGAAAATCTGAATGAGCGGAGTTCAAAAACCTGTGCTTCCTGGGGGACCCGGGAAGTGGCCTGGCTCAGAGGGAGATGAAGGGAGCGGGCACTAAAAGAGGAAGTAGAGGGACCACACAGGGACCACACAGCTGGAAATGAACCCAGGCCTTCAGAGCCAAACAACCTCGAGTCTCCAATGGCTCCAACGTTATCTGTCCCTGGGTTCCAGCACACTTCCTGACTAGCTGTTTGTGTGACCTGGTGACTTCATGATTTACTGCGACGGGATCCCTGGGCCTCTGCTACTCCAGCCACCCTCTTCCCTGTTCCTATCTTTGCCCCAGAAGAGAATGATGAGCCCACCGTGGACTACGTTTAGCCGGCTGAGACGGCCCGGCCTTTCCTACTGGACCGCCAACTACTGCGTGCCCTGGGTCTGGGCTCCTTCAGGGAACAGTTGCTTTAAGACAGAGCTCAGTCTTTTCAGAAGGTGAGACGGGCCCACAGGACAGAACTCTGCCCGCTTGCCTGGTCCCCGCAGAGAAGCGGGCTTGACCTCAGTCACGGCTCTCTCCCTTGACAGACCCAGAAGAACACCAGGCCCCTCCGGAGTCATCGTCGGCAAACAGATCCTGCACTGATGATAACAAAGGAGACACCGTGTGCCTTAATAACTCTCAGTGCGATACAGAGATAGATACACGTTTATGTCCTACACAGCTCTATAGCCAGATCTATCCAAAGCCAGATGGACACCTAATTATGTCCCTAAAACTATGTGACCAACAGAAAAGTGGCATCAAAGACTCCTACTGTCCTGTTTTGGACCAGGGCCTAGGCCTAGGCTTCTAGTCCTCCCAAAGTCAGACACAGGCTTCTTTCCTGAGCCCACACCCTCCACCCATGACAGCCCCTCCCAGTTCATCCATGATGCCCCCTCTTACCTTCTACACATTGCCTAGAAGCCTATATGGACAGGCCTCACTCACACGCCTTATCCTTCACCAGCTTTCTACTTCCACTGAGGGAAGATTCCAGGGCCACCATCCATGGCCCCGTCGTCCCTGACCTCCTTCCCTCCCTGTGGGCTCCCTCCTCAGTCCTGGGGTAAGAACAGCATTACCGCCAGTCCTTAGATAGTCATGCCACATGCCACCACCCTTGTTCCATGTGTCCACCCATTGCTAGAAGATGCTCTACCTCAGTATGGGCGGCTTCCTCTCAGTGTGGGGGATCTGGAAGAAGAGAAGGGACTCACACAGAATGTTCTATGTGGAGGGAAGGTTAGGGAGTTTCCAGACAGTCAGAGCAGAGGGCCACCTCTGGCCTCTGCTGGGAAGAGCCCACTGTCTCTTCTGAGGCTAAGGTACAATTAGGAGGGGCCCCTCCTGACCATCTGGCAGCAGCCTTCCCCCCAAGCTGGACACAGCTAAGCAAGCACCTGCTAACAGCTCGGATGGGCATGGGGGCTGCTGGGAAGTGGAAGGCAAGCCCCCTACCCTCTCGCTCTGGAAAACACCATGAAGAGATGACAAGTTCATCCTGTCCTGGGGCCAGCTGTGGACCTGTATGCGGGGTCAGATATGATAAGCTCCCACTGATCTCCTGCTTCCTGGAGGTGGATCTGAGTCCCAAGTGGACCCAGATAACTTCAGCAGGGCCACAGCTACCACCCTCCAGGAACTGGGAAAACTGGGCAGGGACCTCCATGGAGTGGGAAGGGTTTCCTGATTCTGAGGCCTCTGGGTGGCCTACACAGGACCCTCTTGTCTTATCAGGCAGAAAGTGTGGGAAGCCTTCCTTCACCCAGCTCCACTCACTCAGCCTTGGAAGGGCAGATGGGCTATTAGCTCAGGGGTTTCACCAACCGTTTCCAGGCTAGCTGCCCATTAGGGAAGCGACCGTATAGAGGACATGGAGGGTACTACAGGTGCCAGTGGGAATGCCTGGCATTCTGTCCGTGTTTCCAACATGGTGCATGAAGACAGTATTGGGCCTGGAACCCACATCAGTACACAGCCACACAGAGACATGCACTGAGATTTACAACCACAGACTCACAGACATGACCTCGCACCCAGGGACACGGTGCCTCCCACACTACCTGTGTCTCACGGAGTGGGTGTCTTTCACACACAGTGCGGGAATGCTGCCACCATAATAACAGCAGCCACCATAATGATAGCTAATATTGGAATAAGATACTGTTCATAGGACATCCCCTCAGCAACTCTGTGAAGAATGGCAGTCATATCATTATCCCCATTTTACAGATGAGGAAATCGAGGCTGAAGGAAGTTGCACAGAGGAGTTGGGACTCACAAGTAGGAAGCCTGCTCGCAGGATGAGAGCTACGAAACATGTGGCCACCACTCAAAGACACAGAGCCACTGAGTAACCGAATCAGAAAAACCCACACCATAACGTAGAATGGCAGCCAAGCCATCACCTTAGGTCACGTCACAGTCAGGGGCATACTGTCACACAGGGCTGCACACAGACACCTTAGTACCACAATGTCACACTTGGCTACACAACATGACAAACTATCACCCCCATACTATGGTATCACAATACCACAAGTGTGACAGAATCACTTGCCTGGGGTCACGAACTGTCACCTGTCCTGGTACACATTTGCCACCCTCATACTGGATCTCATTGGTCCAGCTCTAAGAGACTCACACACTCAGGGATTAATCTGTAACCAGAAGGGAGCATGAAGATCGGGTTGCTGGAGAAAGGGTATCTGGTCCTCCCAGTCCTCGCTCCTCCACGCTCATACTCTGAAAACACAGCCCCGTAGAACTAAACAGTCTAATCCAAGGCTCAGGGGAGGAGCGTCCTATTCCAGCTGCTGTCCCATTTCCCACAGTAAGCTCTCAGTGTCCCCAGCATCCCTTACCCAGCCTCTGACCATTGAGCGCAGCCACTTTGCGACTCTGCTCCTGCAGATAGAGCTCCCGGGAGCGGCTCACGCTTCGCCGCCTGCAGCTCGGGACCCCCAGGCACTGCATGGTGTCCTCCCAAGACTCTGCCCGGGTAAATCCTAGCTTAGGCGTCCGGCGGTTTAGCCCTGAGTAGGCGGAGCCAGAACCTCAGAGGAGGGGCGGGTCAGATCTCAGGGGGCGGAGCCAAGCATGCGGGCGGGGCCGATGGTCTAGAGAGGTTGGAGAGAGCAGAAAGTAGGCGGAGGAAGTGAAACCCAGAAAGTAAGAGGCGGGACGGGGGAGGCCCGGTGTGGCCCTAATGGCCTTGAATTCCGATCCTTGTGCCTTCACCTCCAGAGAGTGTTAGACTAGCAAACAAGGCTGGAAGGTTGGAGAGGCAGAGCCTGCCAGGCATAACCCAGGCTCAGAGGCTGGCCGTCACCGTCTGGGACGCGACGTGGAGGAATCACAGCCAGGAAGCACCCTGGAGAGAGAGGCGGAGCCCAGGAGAGGGAGCTTCAGCACGGGAAAGGCGTAGCCCAGGATGGAAGGGAGAAACTTCGACTTGGGAGGGTGTGTGAGGGTGGGGACTGGGCGTCCGTGTGCTTTCCAATCCTGGCCGGGAACTCCCCTGCCAGCTTTGCAAGATCGTCCAGGCACCAGTGCAGACACTAAGTAAGCTGCGCTACAGAGGGAATTCTGGTGCCTGCAGAGTTTAACAGAGATGCGGAGATGGTCAGGCGAGCCAGCCGGGGCTAGTCAATCGAGCCCGCCAAATCTCTTATCCTTAGTTCCGCAACTGATTTGTTATGACTAGGCATGCTACCGGCTCTCTGGCTTTCTTCTTGGTTTCCTATTTAATCAGGGAAATCCCCAAGGTAACAGATGCAAATGGAATTCTTTATGTTATTTTTTGTTTGTTTCTTTTATTTTTGTTTGGTTTGTTGTTGTTGTTGTTGTTGTCTAGGATTTTTCAAGGCAGGGTTTCTCTGTGTAGCCCTGACTGTCCTGGAACTCACTCTGTAGACCAGGCTGGCCTTGAATTCAGAGATCTGCCTGCCTCTGCCTCCAGAGTGCTGAAATTAAAAGCGTGTCCCACCACTCCCCGGCACAAACACAGTTTTTTTTGTTGTTGTTTTTCTGTTTTGTTTTGTTTTTGAGACAGGGTTTCTCTGTAGCTTTGGAGCCTGTCCTG
>NC_022012.1:91188734-91200528 GCF_000317375.1 Microtus ochrogaster
AAAAAAAAATGTTGACCTCAAAAGGCGTCCACGGGCTTGCCTAGAATAAATTAGAAAGACTGCAAACTGTGTGCAGAACTGTGCTGCCAGAGTGCTCGGGAACACTGGACCCTTTCATGTGTACAACTTCCCTTTCATTCACTCTGCAATTACTGAGTCCCTGCTGCAGGAGGGTCAGGGCACCACCCAGAGGCCTGACTCAGCCCTGCTTTTCCCTCCTCCATCCTGAAGAGTTCCCCACAGGGTTCACTGCAGCAGCCTCAGCAGCAGCAGTGAGTCATATAGGCACAGCCAGTTTGGGGCACAGACAAGCACAGGAAAAACAAAAACCCTGAAGCACAGAGCGAGTGGGTTGCCTACGGTCACACCGAAGAATGAATATTGAGCAAGGCACGTTAATGCCGAGGAACCGAACTGTGGACACAGAAGAGCTTTGAATTTGGAGTGGGGATGAGTAGTTCTAGCATTTCTTCCAAATGCTAGCCTACCCAGACTGTAAAGAAACCACCATAGGGGCTCTTAACCAGAACAGCGACCTCCCCTCCCCCCGGACCCGATGTGGTCACATCTCAATATGTGTGTTTTCTTTGAATTCTTCACCACATGATGTTATGTACCTAAAAACATGATCCTACGTTTGTTATGGTGGCTCACATCTGTAAATGTAGTACTCAGGAGCGCAAGGCAGGAGGATTGCTATGAGTTTGAGGCCAGGCTGGGCTACGTAGTGAGCCCCAGACCAGCCTTGGTTATAAAGTAAGACCCTATCTCAAAAAAAACAAAACAAAACAAATAAACCCCTCAAACAACAGCAAATGCAAACAACCCACAGGAACAACGAAATGCAGTTTTGAGAAGGTCTACAGACTTTTCCTGACTCCCCCCACATGGCCTGGGACCAACAGGGGTCAATGTGTGGATATCATGGGCCCAGAACCTCAGAGCCAGACAAACTGTGAGACATAACTCCTGTTAGTGGGGAACAGGTCACCCCTTTTTGCTGTGATGGCTTTTCTTGGGGGCTCTGACTTTTTAAGCAACCCAGAGTTCCTAAGCCCACTAATTTTGTTTGTCTGAGATAGGATCTTGTGTGTCCTAGGCTGACCTCCAACAGCCCGTGTAGCCGAGGATAGCCTTGAACTAATGACTGTCGCCTTCCAAATGCTAGAACTGTAATCACGTGCCACTATGTCAGGCTTAAAAGGCCTGAACCCAGGAATGGGGCATGCCAGGCCAACACTCCACTGAGTTAAATCCCCAGCCCTCACTAACAATTCATCCTGGCAACATCCTCTGTGGAAAAAATATATTGTAATTCCCTGGATGAGAAACGAGCTCAGAAAGGCAAAAGGTTATACAGCAAATAACAAGGCTGGGATTGGAGCCTGTGTTCTCAGGGCTAAGAAGAGGCCTTCCCCTTCCCCTCTTAGAGAATGCCAGTTCTTGCCATAGGGCAGGGGCTGGGTGTAGGGAAAGTCAATGTGGGTGAACATCTTCAGGGAAGGGAAGGGCCCAGGAGGTGATATCTTTTCAGGCACAATTTTGGGAGGTGCTGAGGATGCCAGTCCAGGCTTAGCTAAACTAAGAGTGGAGGATATGAGGTTGGAGGAGAAGATCAGAACTGCCGTGCCTCGGAGGTAGAAAGAGCCCCTTGGTTCATGCATCTGATTCCAGCCACACTTGCCCTTGGTAGTGTTCTGTCATCTACCCACCCCTGCCAGACACCTTCTGGGTTGTGTGTGGGGGTGGGGAGTGGCTCCTGTGAGATTAGGATTGGATGTTTTACCTGTCTGATGTTATCTCTCCCCACCCCCACAGCACCCCTGTGAAGTCGGTGGTGTTTCCTCTCACTTTGCAGATGAAGAAACTGAGGCACACAGAAGTCAGACTGGGGAAAAAAAAAGGTCTGGAGTCTGCCTTTATAATTTATGCCTCTGCATGAGTAGGAAGTATGGACCCACCTCATCTCTAGGTGAGTCCATTGGTCTCCGGCCAATGGGAGGGACTAGGGACATCCCCAAAGCAGACCCCAACTGCCCAAGCCAGACAGTGTGGTCAGGCAGCATGTGAGCAGTGCTGGGGGACCTGCACTGTGGAAATGGGTCCAGACCCCCCCATCAGAAGTACCGCTAACAAGCGCACACCACAGTGACCACACTGCCCCCCTAGTTCCCCTTGGCCACTCTTACTTCCCTATCTTGTTTGCCGTGTAGACAGAACGTGCTTGATGGAGCTCACTGTGGAAGACATGCTAGCGGCGGTGGGCCCACAGGTCCATCAACTTGGCCACAGCGTACATTCCAGTCTGGCAGGAAGGGCCCGGCTGAGTCACACGTTCAGGGGGCTGGTCTCAAACAGGACAGACCAGGCTGGCCAAGCCTATGCGTTTAGACTAAGGCACTGTGTCTTTCCCTATGGGGAAAACACCAGGGCTGACCCAGGAAAGAAATGGGACGAGGGCGCAGACACTGAGGCTCGGGCCTGTTACAACACAACCGGAGGCTGTGTGGTGTCAGAGGCAACCAGAGGTCTAGGAGGCAGGCAGGGAAGAGGTGCAGCCTGGGAGCCTCCGAGCTGCCAGCCCCCTGTTCCCACCATTCTGTCAAGAGTTAAAACGTTACCTCTGGCCTCTGGAGAATGGGGGAGCAGGGGGAGGGGCACGAACCCAGCCTGGCAAGGTGATCTTGAGGAACCCTAGTTTACTGGGCTCTGGCCACAAGGTCTAGGTCAACTAACAAAAACAAAACAGATTGGGGTCTGGCTGCACGGCACATATCCAGGGGGAGTGAGCACAAAAATCTACAACCTAGTCAGCAAGACATCTCGGGGTGAAGGAGATTGCTGCCAAGCACAGTGACCTGGGTATGAGCCCTAGAATCCACGTGGTGGAAGGGGAGAACAGATTCTGCAAGCTATTCTCTCTCTCTCTCTCTCTCTCTCTCTCTCTCTCTCTCTCTCTCTCTCTCATGCACGCACGCACACACTACATGCAATTTAATTTTAAAAATCCTACAATCTCAAGGATACTAGAGTAAATTGAGAAGTACTGTTAAGAAGCAGATTGGTGTGAGAGGGGCAGGGTTTGCTGAGGAGGAGACACGAAGGAAAGCCCCCCCAAAAAACCCCTCCCCGAAGTATGCGTGAATACCCTTCTCTGGAGGCTTCTAAGATTTGCAGCAGGAACCTGGGCTTTCTTCTCTGCTAGAGTGAGAGAAGAGGGAGAGGAAGCTAGCCCAGATGGGAAAAAAACAAAGCCGGCTGGACAAAGGACCAAGCCTCAAGGCAGTCCTCGCTGAGACCTGACCCACTCCGACCAGGAGAGTCAGCAAATAGGATCGCGCTGGTGCTCTCAGCCCTGGCATCGTAGTTTTCCGTTCTAGGCAGTGAAGGCTGCCAGACCGACCTCAGCCAAACTTGCACACCTCCTCCTCGCCCCACCCCCTTACACCCACATCTGCCACGCCCGCGCGGCCTGACGCGGTCCAGGCACTCCCGTGTTTTGGGAAGCCTCTGAAGGGGCAGGGAGAATTCGGTGGTCCAAGGATGCTGCTCTTTTCCTTCCCCGACTCCTTCGCTGCCATCTGGACCGAGGAGCCCGACCTTTTATGAACAGGATAAGGGGAACCCCCAAGAAAAGTCTGCACCGCTCCCCGATCTCTTGGGCCAGATTTGGGGAAAAGTCTGGAAACGCCCAAGGTTGTGCCCAGCCTGAGCTGAAGTTTTCCGAGATCCCGCAAGAGGCCAAGGCGTTAGTCTGTCTGGTGGTACAAATACAGCAGAAGGATCTACTACCCCTGTCACCGGAGAGGGATAGGCTTTCCCGAGGGTCCCCACTGCGGGCGGGACACTCACCGTGCAGGGTCAGGAAGTCCCGACCTGAGTCCATGCCCGTCGGGGCCCCGGCGGAGGGGACGCGGCGTGACTCACGTGAGCAGCAACCGAGCGACTTGGGGTCCCAAGCGCAGGCCGGTGCAGGGACCCGACTGGACTGCGGTGGGAGGAGGCCGTGGGGGTGGGTCCACGGCCCCGCCCCGCCCCCCGAGCCCGCCAACCGGCGCTTCTCCCCGCCCCTCCAGGGGACCGGGAAAGGACGCAAAGCGGGGGGCCGGGAAGCCTGGCCAAGCCTGGCCGGAGCTCTAGCCAGCTGGGTGCGCCCGGGCCAGAAATAGTCAGATTCCTCCTGCTTCCTCCACCGCCGCCACCCACAGGCCCTGTCATTACGGCGGGCTGCCGGCCCCACGCCCTGCCTGTGGGCGCCTCGCCTCTCTGGGGTTGTGGGTGATGCGGGAAAGAATCAGAACCCGGTCTTAGCGGGGACAAGAATCACTGCTTAAGCAGCATTCTGGCCGGGCAGTCCGGGTTGTCTTCTGAGAAATGGGTGCATGCACGGTCACATTGCGAGGTTTAGGGAGCGTAATATCTAAATTTTTGTCAGGAGAGGCTCCCCTCCCTTTCTCTGGGAGACTTCTCACTTCTGGAGGGTTGGAGGGCAGGGGAGGGGGGAGGGCGTGCGGGTTGTTAAGGCAGGGGTGATAGCAAGCAGGTGTTGGCCTCTCAGTGAGGCTGCCATGAGGCTGCCTGGATAAGGGTGCTCTAGTGAACTCCACCCCTGATGGTGAAGGCAGTTAGAGTCTGGCAGGAGTTAGCATGGCTCACCTCAGCCCCTTCTCTTCTGGCTCTACCAGGCCTCTGTGGCTTCGGCCATGACATGTAAAACAGCTGGAAGGGTGAGATTGGGCCTTAGTGAGCCAGGTACCTGATGTTCGTGTACCCCCAACACACAGTGTGTGTGTGTGTGTGTGGGGGGGGATCTTTGTTTGGCACTCAGCCTGCGTCCTGATGCCCTAGGAAGGCCTCCCGTGTTTCCTTTCCACGAACTGGGGTGATCAAAACTCCACTGTAGACAGAGCCTGGGAGGGGAAAGATGAGAAACTCCCTCCTCTGCTCTCCTTCCTCTCCAAAGTCCTCTCCCGATTCTTGAGCCTCAGAACCTCCCACCTAGATCACCTATCCTGCCTGGGGGCCTGCCAGATACTCTCATCAGTGAGTCAGGACTCCACAATCCAGCTCCTCTCCCAGACCTGAGACGAAGATTCCTGACACCAGCAGTTGGCGTGGCTTCGTCTCAAGCGTCACCGCTCCTTTTTGTCATCCGTGTCTCCATTCCTGGGCTCCGAGCCAGGCCATCATCCAGCACTAGGGCCTCTCCCTCTACCACAAATGACCGTGGTGGGGTTTACAGAAGGGTCACCCTCTGCGTACTACAGACTCACTTGAAACAGGCCCTTTTCTGGCTTCTGTTGCACACGTAGGCACTAATGTCCCCTCCCTGGCCTGGGGTTGCCAGACAGAAAGGGCATGCTGACTCAAAGCTAGCCCAAGCAGCCAGGTTCCGCCAGAAACGAGGTATGCCACACCCTGCTCCAAGTACTGACCTGTAGGATGGTACTCTCCGCCTCTGGACCTTCCCCCTCCTTTCTCTCTTCCTCTCTTATTGGGTGGGAGGCCCTCCTTCTGTTCTTTGCAACTAGTATGAAAGTATTGTCCACCTGGCAGGGGAAGGCTTGGACATGTAAGGCCCAGCAAAAGATTTTGTACTAAAGGGCTGGACTGTGCCTCTCTCTACCCTCAACTTCCAGGGGCAGCTGTGTGGGCCTTGTCCTGGCTGGGTGTCTCACTTACCCTACTCAGAACCTTCGCAAAACCTCCCGGGACCCTGGTGACTCACAGGGTGCAGTGGCAGACTTTCTCTGGAGCATAGAGCTTCTGAGACCTGTTCTGTCTGGGCAGAGTTCCAGGCTTCGTCCAACCCCTAAACCCTGGCTGTCCCAGTGTCAAGAGTCTGTGCAAAGGTGGGTGTGGGGGAGGGGCTTCTGAGGTGACTGTGCAGGGTGTGCAGGGGAAAGAGGTCCAGGATTGGAGCCGGCACTGTCAGGAGTCTGTGAGCCCCCACACCACGCCTCACTCAGAAGGTGGGGCATGCACACATGTGCATTTTATCAGCACAAGAATGCTAAATTTCAGGATGGTCAGGCTCCAGGGCTGGCCTTGCTCAGCTCCACTTTTCCCCATGAAACTCAAACCAAGACTAGCCTGGGTGGGTGAGGCCAATGAGGTTTATTCAGTCTCCTCCCAAGTTCATAACCCAAGTCCCCGAGCATCAGGGTGAAGGGTTCTTCAAATCTCGGCTCTGCGGTTCCCTGATGTGAGGATCTGAGCAAGTCTCTTTGCCTCTCTACAGCTGGGGGTGACCATGGGTTCCGGGATAAACAGAAGCAAGAGAAGTCGAGCCAGTGGCACCAATGCTTGCCGCCAAAGCACCTGAGCTAGAATTCTCTATATGAGCCACGGTCATTCTCTACATGGCCCTCTCTAACGTGTGCTGCTGGTCACAGAGGCTCTTGGTCTAAGAGCGCTCTCCTGCTGTCTGTGAAAGCAGGAGCTTCACCTGGGTTCCATGCAGAAGGTCCCCAACCAGGTCCAACCGCATCAATAAGAAACGGGAAGGTCACCTGTCCAAGGAGGTAGTGATGGCAAGGAAGAGTCTTCAGACCATACTGGGCTGACATCAGTCAGGGATGCAGGGATCTAGATGCCAGTGTGGGCCACAAGGTTGCCATCCTCCCAGTAACCACAGGACAGTACAGGGTTCTTGGGGTTTCTTTTTTCTGAGACAGGGTTTCTCTGTATAACCCTGACTGTCCTCTGCAGCCCATGCTGACCTCAAACTCACAGAAATCCACCTGCCTCTGCTTCCATGTGCTGGGATAAAAGGGGTGCACCCCCATGCTCGGCCATTGAGGGTTTCTTTTCTGTGATTGTATTTATTAGCAGTCATAGGAAATGGAACTGAGCAGAGTTTAATGTGGACACTCACTGCTCACATCCCCCCTCGCCAGTCACAAGGAGGTGGGACGCTTCATAGGTATTGGGGAGAGTGTCCTGTAGCTATCTCCTCTAAACTGAGAAATTCCCTATTGGAAGGAGAGGGAGGGCCTGAGGACTCAAGAAGCTAAGGAAACTTGCAAGGCTCAGGAAGTTACAATCTGCAAGGCCTCTTTGAGGCTTCCCTAATCAGGAAACAGACCTGTGGATGGAGACGAGGCTCCGGTGGAGCTGCCTGCATGTTCTTCAGGGTTTTTTAAGGGTGACTCTTTATACATCCTCATCCAAGCTAGGGTGGGTTTTACAGTGACCCCATCGCCTCTGACTCACCTGTGCATCTCTGTGTTACCACACTAGTCCTGAGTGGAGTCATTTCTTTCTTTCTTTCTTTCTTTCTTTCTTTCTTTCTTTCTTTCTTTCTTTCTTTCCCTTTTTCCTTTTCCTTTTCCTTGTTTTTTTTAGGTAAGATTTTTTTTTAATGTGCATCAGTGTTTTTCCTGCACATATGTCTGTGTGAGGGTGTCACATCTTGGAGTTATGAACAGTTGTGAGCTGCCATGTGGGTGCTGGGAAGTGAACTAGGGTCCAGTGCTTTCAATGGCTGAGCCATCTCTCCAGTCCCTGGAATCATTTCTTTAGTCTGCCATGGGTGCCCTATCTGAGGTGACTAGAAGGTTGGTAGGGTCTCCCCAGAAAAATGTCACATGGCAGGGAGACACAGTCCACCTGAGCTGAAGAGAAGAATGTCCAATCTGAAGAAGGCACTGGAACCCCTGTCTGAAAACTGTTCTACTTGGCTTTGCCAATAAATATTTCTTTAAGAGATTCCTGCCATCAATCATGCATGTGGGGGTGAAAGGTGCCCCAGCCTGTCCATAGCAGGGCTCTCTATAAGGGAAACGGGACAGAAGTCCAGCAAGTTTCCAAACACAGAGAGAAGGCTTGGAGACATGACAGAAGGTGCTGGAGAGACAGCTTGCTGTCTGAAAGGTTGAGAGCATGTGGTCCTCCTTTGGAGGACCTGGGTTCAGTTCCCAGAACCCACCTCAGGTAGCTCACAATGACCTATGACTGTAGGATAATCCAAAGTCCTCTTCTGGCCTCTGCAGGCGTCTGCATAAACACAGCTCATGCAGACATTCACACACGACACATAAATAAAAATAACTGGTTTAAGTAGAGCCAACAGGATTGAGGGAGGGAGCTGTAAGGGAAACTGAGGACTCAAGGATGAGCGCAGGGCTTTGGGCAGGGATCTGGAAGACAGATCTGCCTTTAGCATTTGGTTTGGATACCTTGGAGGCTTTCAGACTTTCAAGATAGGATGCCCAGTACGAGGCAGTTCAGCGGGGAGCTGTGGGGCTCATGATGAAAATCAAGATATGAGAAAGCTCAGCCATTATTTGTACAAACACGAGGACACAAGTTAAGACCCCAGGACCCTTGTAAAAAGGCCACATGTGGTAGCACATGATTGTAATCCAGTGCTGAGGAGGCAGAGATGGGGCTCACTGCAAGGCAGCCTAGCCTGCTTGGAGAGCTCAGGCCAATGAGAGACCCTGTCTCAAGAAACACTGTGATCTCAGGCCAACGAGAGACCCTGTCTCAAGAAACACTGTCTTCTCAGGATGGCAGTGCATACCTTAAACCCAGCACTCAAGAGGCAGGGGCAGGGCAACTCATGAGATTGAGGCCAATATGGTCTACATGATGAGTTCCAGGTCTGCCAGGGCTGCATAGTAAGACACGATGATGTGGGATGCCCTTCTGTGAATATGTTTTATTACCATTGGTTAATAAAGAAGCTGATTTGACCAATAGCCAGGCAGAGTAGAGTCAGGTAAGAAATCCAAGCAAAGATAAAGGGAAAAAAAAGGTGGAGTCTGGGAGATGCCAGAAGCTGCCAGAGAAGCAAGATGTGAGGTAACAAGCCACGAGCTTCGTGGTAAAATATAAAATAATAGAAATGGATTAATTTAACTTGTAAGAGTTAGTTAATAATAATCTTGAGCTAATAGGCCAAACAGTTTGCAATTAATACTAAGCCTCAGAGTGGTTATTTGGGAACTGTTGGGTGGGAGAGAAACCTCTAGCTACAACACGATCTCCAACAAGCACACACATAAACAACAAGAAAACATGATAAATGACTCCTGAGGAACAAAAGCTGAACCTGACCTCTGGCCTCGACATACACGCATACACCTGCACACACAAACACGGTAAGCAAAAAAATACCCAGAAGCATTCACATAGTGCTGGTGGGTGTCTACTGTGACAAGCCATGTGCTAGAATGGACATGCTTTGGCGGAGGAATTCTAGCACGGTATCACACATAACTATCAGACAGTGGACAAAGTATGTACAAACATGGGCAAGGTTCCTCAGGATGACAGTGTTTACAGTGAAGCCAAAACCAAAACCAAACAAACAAACAAACAAAACAGGTCCTGTAACTTGCTATAGAGTAAATGAAGAAAGGGCATTAACACATAGCATAGTATTTTGTTTTTTAAATAATAAAAAGTTACTTTACAGATAGATATCAGTGTTTGTATAAGCAGGAAAAAATAGCTATAGCAATATGGTAATATCATAATCATGTAGAGAAAAGGGACTGACGATACTTTCACTAAGTTATTAATTTATCCTTGGTCCTGGGGATCGAACCAAGGCTCGGTGAATGTCGGGCAAACCCTCTCCCACTGAACTGCATCCCCAGCATCATCATGGTTATTTTGAGACAGCATCTTGCTAGGTTGCCGGGGCTGACCTTGAGCTCTCCCTGAAGCCTAAGCAGACACCGAATTTGCAATCCTCCTGCTTCAGTTTCCTAAGTAGCTGGGATGTCAGGCCTACGCCACCAGGCCCAGCATTTTCTTTTCTCTGTACAGTTTGAGGTTTTGTTTTTGTGAATCATGATAATAGAGAATATTTGAGATATGAAAGTTAAAAAAATAATAAAAGAAGGTGTGCGAAACCAGACAAACAAGCTGCAGGCTACAGAAGAGACCACTGAGATGGACAGACGAGCTCACCGGGAATTCCCTTTGTGCCCTTGGGGTGGTGACGGGACTCTTTCAGAAACTGAACAGTTACTGACTGCTCTGCACTGCAGGGTCAGGAGTGGGTGCAGTTCAGCCAGGCACTGAAACCCGAGAATAGAGGCAGGAGGCTGAAGAGGGGTGAAGAGGGGGAAAGGAAAGCCAGGGAGCCAGAGTGGCAGACAGGGAGCCGGTGGTAGAGCCATGTTAGGACTGCAATGACCTTTGCCAACAGAGGGACTGGACGTGGTGAGAGACACTGTCTCGGACAGGTCAGCTGAGCAGACTGCAGTAAGACGGGGCGTGCAAAGCAAAGAGGTGGGGAGTATTTCTGTGACAGGCTGAGACTCCCTGTGACCTTCTCTGAGGAAATCTGGATGGAGAGTGGAGAAACAAAATAATGGTAAAAATCAAGTGTCCTGCCTTCCTGTAAATCACGGGAGGACACCGGGAGCCTCCACAGCGGAGCAGTTGCTAAGGACAGGGACGCCGTTCTGGAGAAACCCTCCCTTTGCAGCAGGGATGCACACTCGGGCCATGCACACCCTGCTACCATTCTGCAACTCTCCCATGCAAAGCACTAACCTGCACCTTGGGGAACCTGAAAATTGGACAGATGGCCTATTTGCCCATGTTCCTCCCACGTGCAAGCTGCCCTTACCACACATACCAGTCAGCACTAGAGCAGGGAGCTCAAGGGACCTTCCGTGGTCCTGGAAACGCGCTTGGGATATCTGGGCAAATGCTTCCAGGGTTGCAGGTGCCTGGAGGGCAGGCATGGGCATTTCGTCCGCCTGGATGAGCTCTTTACCTGTAGGAAACAGTGTAGAAGGAAGAGACCAGAGCCTGGGCCTTTCAAACACACCCCTTGACACACACGCTCTGCTTGACCTACTGTCTGGATCGAAAGGTCCCTTAAAGAACAGATGGGGAGTCACCCAAGGGTGGCGGAAATGTCTCAGCTCTGTGGGCGAACATCCTGGGACTCAACTCAGGAAGTGGGTTTGGGGTTGTAAAGCAAGCGCATTCGTACCTGAATAGAAAGTGATTGTTTCGGCACCTGTGTTAGGCAAGGGTATCTGGAGGTACAGCACCACCAGCATAGGGTCCATACATACATGCAGGCAAAACACCCATACACATAAAATACATGATAATCTTTTTTTAAAAAATTTTTTGAGAGAGGGTCTCACTACGCAGTCTTGCCTGCCATGGAACTTGCTATGTAGGTCAGGTTGGCTTCAAACGCGGAGATCTGCCCACCTCTGCCTCGAGCGCTGGGATTAAGGGCATGGGCCATCACGCCCAGCTAGATGTCACGCCATGTAATGGCTGGGGTTCTCCAGAGGAATAGCATCAACAGAATAAGCACAAATTACAAAGGAGGTTACGAGACTGGCTCACACACAGTGGCCGTCTGTGCCTGGTAGCAGCCCTAGCCTGGCAGTGAAGAACTGGAGGGTTCTTGGAAAGCCGCAAAGCAGGTCTCTATAGTAACTTCCAAGATGGCCTGATTCTAAACACAAGCAAAAACAATCAATTGTTTTTTAAGAACCAATATGTGTGAAGAACTTCTGAGCAAATAAAAGAACGGATGGAGGCACTTAGTAAGGAAGAAGTCTTTGCAGTCAGACCGGACGAATCCCTTTGTTCTTTAAACTTCATAATATGCTCACCTTAAGAAGGGCCATGCTGGCTGGGACTGAAGAGATGGCCCAGCCTTTAAGAGTGCATATAGTGCTCTGGCAGAGGACCAGAGTTTAGTTCTCAGAACCCATTCAGGGGTCTGATAATTGCCTATCACCTACTGGAGATCTAACTCTTCTGGCCTCCACGGGCGAGAGAGAGAGAGAGAGAGAGAGAG
>NC_022012.1:91200628-91202303 GCF_000317375.1 Microtus ochrogaster
AGAGAGAGAGAGAGAGAGAGAGAGAGAGAGAGAGAGAGAGAGAGAGAGAGAGAGAGAAATCTTTACCAAGAAAAAAGCGTGCTAACTGGCACAGTCGCACACACGCGTCTCGGGAAGCTGAGGAGAAGGCGGGAGGATGGTGCCTTTGAGGCCAGCCTAGAATATCTAGAACACGTTAGAAAGGCAAGTCTTTGCGATGACGACACGAATGACGTTTTACTAGAAAAACTAGACGGAAGGGGCGGAGCCGGAAGCAGAAGTGGGACGCGAGTCTGCAGCGTCTCTGTTGCCATGGAGCCGGGGAGCACAGAGGAGCCGCAATCCGCAGTTTCTCAGGTCGATGTGTCCCCAGAGACAGTGTGTACATCCACTCCGCACAGGGCCGACTCTAGCACCCCCAGCTGGCCTACCAGGAGGTCCTCCTTGCCGTCCTCGCTCGCCTTCACCGATGGTTTCCAGTACAGCTTCCCCATACGGTCACTCCGCGCTGGGTTCCAAGCGCTCCCGCCGCTCCCGGAGCCTCAGATGCTGCGTCTGCGCCCCGCCTCGCTGCGCACGCAGGACATCTCACATCTGCTTGCCCGCGTCTTCCGAAACTTGTACACCGCCCAGGTGATCGGAGAGGACGTGAGTGACAGCTTGATCAAGGCCCGAGGCAGTGAGGATGCGCGCCACGAGGAGTTCGTGGACCAGCTGCAGCAGGTATATAGCGGGTGCTGACTCTCCCTGGATGCTCTCGGGATGCAGCCGTCCGCCCAAGTGAAGGATACTATCCAGACTTCACACGTACACATGTAAATCACATCTTCAGCGCCTTTCTCTGCACACATGCACGTCATATGTTGCAAATATAAATGAAAGGACTGTAGCAGACAGCTCGGCAGCTTTTTCCATGGCAGTGATGAAAACCCAGTCACCCTCCTCCCTCGGGGTGGCTCTAACACTAACCACAATCGTGGCTGAGGTGTTCTTGCCTACATTTTGGATCTGTGGATCAGCGGTGTGGTTTCCTCCTCTGTACCCAGCTGACCTGGGTCCTGCTTGTTGAGCCTGCCTTTGCAGGCTCACCGCTGAGGCTTCCCTTCCCAACTCTCCCCTACCTAAGTCTCTCGGTCCTTTTTCTTTTCTGCTCCTTTCTGTCTCCTTCTCTTGCCTTTTACATGACATGCTCCCAGCTTCATTCATTCCTTGCCGAACACATTTATTAACTACCTACTGTGTGCCTTGCTCAGTTCTAGGCAGTGAGGATTCAGTAGCCCCGAGTCCAACACCAGTGGCTTACAGCTCGGAGGTAAAGTGCTTGCCTGGCTGAGGCGAGGCCCTCAACCCCCAGCAATGCAAACAAACAAACAAACAAAACTTTAAAAAGAAAATATAGAAGCTGGTAAGATGGCTCGGCAGCTAGAAGTGCTTGCTGCTAAACTGTGACACCCTCCCCTGAATGTTAACCCCCCCCCCCGCACTGGCAAGATATTGACGGACTATCTTGGGCAGGTGATCACGGCAGAGTGAGGTCAGGAGTGAAATAGCCAACTCGTTCCGTCTCATTCCACCCTTCCTGTGTTGCTTTGTTTGTTTGTTTCTACCCAGTCTTCTGTGGTTGTCCCTGAGCCTTGGAGAGAGAGAGAGAGAGAGAGAGAGAGAGAGAGAGAGAGAGAGAGAGAGAGAGAGAGAG
>NC_022012.1:91203101-91225336 GCF_000317375.1 Microtus ochrogaster
TAGAAAGCAAATGGGAAACAAATCAGAATGACCAAATAAACACCCTTGAGCTCTAGAAAAGCAATGAGGATTGCTCTCCCTATATGCTACTGTCTTAGTATTCCCCACTCCTGTGAATACTTTCCTTCCACTCGCAAGAATATGGGTAAGAAGCCTGGAGGGTTAGCTTGTCAATCTAACTAGTCTTGAAGTTGAAGCATATGTTGGGGTAACCAAATTGGACTCTCTCGATGCAGATGCTGTGGCAGAATTTGGGGTGTACTAGAGTTAAAAAAAAAACAAGATTAAGTTGCAGAACGTAGACTGAGATAGAGACCCAGTAACTTGGAAAAGTCAGTAGGTCGGGTCTGGAGAGAAGGTTCAGTGGGTGAGAACTTGTGGCACAGTTCAGGTCCCAGCACCCACATAAAACACTGGGCATGGCTGAGTGCCTCCCTGTAACCCCAACACTGTCTAGGGTCAAGGTAGGGGGGGTCACTGGGAATGTCCATCAAGTTTGCATCCAAGTTCAGTGGGAGACCCTGTCTCCATAGAGTACAGTGAAGGGCAATTAACAGAACACCTAATATCTCCCTCTGGCCTCTGCATATGTGTGCACGCACACATATAAACACACAGCATTTAAAATGTTTCTTTTACTTTTATGTACATGTATGTATGTGTGTCTATGTGTGTGTGAACATGCGGAGTTGGGGCAGAAGAGGGTGACAGATTCCCTTGAGCCAGAGTGACAGGCAGTTCTGAGCTCACTGGTGCGGGCGCTGGGAACTGAACTCAGGTCCTCTGGAAGGTCAGCTGCTAACAGCAGAGCCATCTCTGCAGCCTCCACCATCCCCTACTGCCCCCTACACCCTGTCAAAGAATGCAACAACTTTCCCTGGGTACCATACCACATGACCATGTTTCTCTTGGGGTCAGAATAGCCACGGTTTTATGTACACTAGATGTGGATGCTACAAGAAAGATGCTGTCTCAGGTGAGTCCTTTCCAACAGCTTAAGCAGACGTAAGAGGCTGGCGGCTGTCCACCGGCTGTGCGTGATGGGGCAGAGAGCAGGGCCTTTCCTGAATCGAGACTCGGGTGGCCTCACGTTGGTGTACCAAAGTGGGTCTGCGTTTCACCATATGGGCAGCGGCTCTCTATTGTGAAACCCAGGAGGCAGTGCCAAGCTTGACTCTGACTGACCACACTAGGAAACGGTCCTTTCCTTGTGTTGACCTCGGACTTGACATCCGGTAGGCTGGACCAGAGGGTTTCACTAGTTCTGGAGCTCTCCTGTGCTCGGCTGAAAGCCCTGGTGCGGAAGGGCATAGGGCAGTACCCCTAGTGCGGAAGGGCATTAGGGTAGCACCACGATATGGGCTCTCATCAGATCTCTGTGCATTCAAATGCCCACTCGCCAGGTTCGAGCCATCTATAAACAGCGTCTGGATGAAGTTACCATGTTGGAGAAACATATCATCCAGGCCCGTGCACGGGATCTTGCAGAAACAGAGCATGCCACCAAACAGACCCAACTACATGTCCTGGAGACCCCTGTCAAGCTGCCCCCAGGTAGGTGCCCCTACTTCCCCAGCTGTCGGTGCTGAACTGCCTGCTCTTCTCCGAACATCGGGAGAGCGAGTTGCAGATGTGATAGCTGACCAGTACAGAACACTCCAGTGTGTTTGGTCTCTCCAAAAGCGCAGGGCTCCACCTGGGTGGTTTAACTCTCCAAGTCAGGGACTTGACATTTAACTCTCCAAGTCAGGGACTTGACATTGGCATGACTCTTGAAGCAGGGGTCCCACTGAGATCCCACCAGTCTGCTCACCACGGCTTCCTCTCTTCTGACCTTTCATGCCAGGTTCTCCCCGTAGGCTGGGCTGGCTGGCCAGTGACCCCAGGAATTTGCCTGTCTCTGCCTCCCAAGTACCGGGATTACAATTGTACATCACCACAGAAGCCTAGTTATGATCAGACATCGCCCGCTCTGATTTCTCCTTCCCCTGCTAGTAATGTGTTTTCTTTTATTTCAAAAGTGGGAGAGAAAAGAAAAAACCTAGGCCGTCTTTCCAGACATCATCTGGTCCCTGCATCTCAGGGCAGGGTAGCCAACCCCAGGATGTCTTTCCCCATTTAGTTAACTGGTGATGGAGACATCCTGGAAGGAGAGCCTCAAGTAGCTCGCTGGGTGGTGGTGGCACACACCTTTAATCCCAGTATTTGGGAGGCAGGGGGCAAGTGGATGGATCTCTGAGAGTCAAGCCCAGCCTGGTCTACAGAGTGAGTTCCAGGACAGCCAGGTCTACACAGAGAAACCCTGTCTTGAAGACAAAAACAGAACCCAACAACAACAACAACAACAAAAACCAAGCAAACAAACAAACAAAAAAGCTGTGTGGTGGTGGCGGTGCACACCTTTAATCCCAGCACTCACGAGGCAGAGGCAGGTGGATCTCTGTGAGTTAGAGGCCAGCCTGGTATACAGAGTGAGTTCCAGGACAGCCAGGGCTATACAGAGAAACCCTGTCTGGAAACCAAAACAAACAAACCAACAAGAAGCAATAGCTTACAGGTGATTTGTTGACTATCGGTTTGTTTTGTTTACTTGTTGATTGATTTTTAATTATTTACACATGAGTGTCTGTGTGGGTATAAACACGTGAGTGCAGACACCTTCAGGGCCAGAAGAGAGTGTCCTGATCCCCAACAGCTGGAGTGTCAGGCAGTGTGTGGGCCACCAGATGCAACCCTCTGCAGGAGCAGCAAGCCCCCTCAGCCACGCCCTGTCTCCAGCCTTGGCTGTTGGTTTTGGATCTGCCTTCAGATGACTTATTGAGAAACTTCTGCTTCCCCTGGCCTCCTCTTCCTTAGCCTATAATACCCTGTACGCCATCCTTTCTGTCTGCTTCTGCTTCAGGCTCTGGTGGTTAACTTTAGGCCAAATCTTAAGATCCTTGTCAGCACCCATGAGGGCAGAAGCAGTTATTCCTTCTTCACTGGGTGTTGGGGACGGGCCCCGGGCTTTATGCATGCTAGGCCATTACTCCACCCACTGAGCTACATCCCCAGCCCCTAAAGGAACGTGTACTATAACACAGGAAGGCTCCACCCACACCTAGCATTACAGACTTGGTGTGATGGCGCTAAGCCAATGTAAGCTCATCGTGCGTAGCAAGTGTGCTGTCCAGTGGGTGCCAGCACTGGGGAAAGCTGTGCACGCACGGGCACAGGGATATGGGAACCGTCAGGCCTTCTCTAGCTACTCTACCGTACAAATCTAGCAGGATGGCTCAGCGGGTAAAGGCACTTGCTGCCAAGCCTCACAACTAGAGTTCAATCCTCGGAACCTGTGTGATAGAAGCAGAACAGTGGGCGCCTGCCGCTTGTCCTCCGACTTCCGCACAGGCGCCATGGCACCTACCTGCGCTCCTCCAACACACAACAAACAAACCAATGTAGCCAAATTACAGTGCAAGTCCTTTTAACAAAAACCCTTCTCTCATTCCCAGAGAGATATGGCATCTCCCTCCATTTCTAGTTAATGTTTCTAGACACTAGTGCTATAATTTATATATGAGTAAATTACACATGTGTGTGCTTACTCTATTTCTTGACTCAACCACAAACACCGACTCCCACTCCGTGAGATGACTTTCTCTGGTGTGTCACCAGGTCAGTGGCAGTCAGCTGACACCGTGTTTATTGCTTGCTATAGACTTCGCTCAGCTGTTTTCCATGTGGCTTTTCTGCTGGTGTCTGAGATGAAGGCGCAAGGAAGCTCTTCTCTGTTGATGGCCAGAGCTCACCGTGCAAGCACATCTCGATCTCTTACCGCCATCAGAGCCACAGGTGGAGAGGCAGGAAGCATAGGGAACACCTAGCCATTCAGAACTCTTGCTCAGGGTGAGCGCTTCCACCTTCTTCAAGCTGCACTGTACACCCCACTTCGAACAGTGCAATAAGTTGTACCCACAACAATAATTCCCCATTGCCACATGTGTCTTGGAACATGTCCAAGAACGAAAGGCTACCTGTGACATTATTGGGTGCATGTGCAGTAAGGCTAATTGTCTTCGGAGCAAAATTTCCCATGGACCATCTTGCTCATATGCATAGTTAGGCATACATACGCTAAAAATCAGACACATTGCGGGAAAGGACATGCACAGTGAAGAAAAGCTTCCATAATCCAAGTCTATCAATGAAAACAGACCCACTCACAGGACACCGGCTAGCCACCAACACGTCCTCCTGGACTTCATAAAAAGAAGCCCCAAACAATACCAATCCACTTGGGCATTCTAGCTCAAGTAGCCCTGTGTGTGCGTCCTGTACTGTCTCTTTAAATAAAACTTGCTGCTTTGCTACTTATGTGTGCTTTTCCAGTTCTTTTCCAACATCCTGGAAACACCTGGTGAAGGCTGGGACCATCGGCAACACTGTCTCTAGTGACATTGCAAAGAGCAGGCATACACTGAAGGGTGAAGGACTGGGGCTGACTTTGCATTTACGATACTTTGTCTTACGTCATCCGGGACTCCATGTAGAGTAGTTTACCTCAATAACCCCCTGCACAGCTTTGCCCAGTTGTTGACCTGGACTGAGTGGTTGAGAAACCTTCGATCGTTATTTCCTAAATCTCAGTTTCATCATCACAGCTCTAAGAATTTGGTGGGGAAGTGGAGGTGTGGACCCCAGAGGCTTGGGTTCGGCTGCTTCTCCCTGGGTCTGGCCTAAACGCCTTTGTCCCGTCCCCTTCTCTGCAGTGAAGACGGTCTTCCGTTGGTGTGTAGACAGCGAGCTGCTGCAGAAACATCGCTTAATCAGCGCAGAGGACTACTACAACGACCCCGTGCCTTTCTGCTCGGCACCCAAAGGTATCTGTCCTCAAACACCGTGGTAGGGGGCGGGGGCATCGCGGGGGACCTACGGGGCATGCCGCGGTGGCTGCAGGGGCATCCCGGGGGACCTACAGGGGCATCCCAGGGGGAGCTGCAGCGGCATCCAGCAGTAGCTACAGGGGCATGCCGCGGTGGCTGCAGGGGCATCCCGGGGGACCTACAGGGGCATGCCGCGGTGGCTGCAGGGGCATCCAGCAGTAGCTACAGGGGCATGCCGCGGTGGCTGCAGGGGCATGCTGCAGGAGCTACAGGGGCATCCCATGGTAGCTGCAGCGGCATCCCACAGGAACTGCAGGGGCATCCCACGGTAGCTGCAGGGGCATGCTGCAGGAGCTGCAGGGGCATCCCGTGGTAGCAGACCCACCTCATCCACCCTTGCTGCTATTTCCTCATGACTGGCTTTCCCTCCTTTCCTTTAGTTGTTTAGCATGTTGGACTGGTCTCGTCTGAGTTATCTCTTCTTCACTAGCTCAGTGCTTTCAAGGCGAAAGTCACATCTCCCCCACACAGGATTTGATGTCCTTGTTGGCTGCCCAGCACCTAGAAATCCAAAAATGTTTAGGTGTAGTTGAATGCATCAGCAAGGGGCAGGGTCTGGAGACTCAGGTAAACGAATGATCGAATTCCTGATGCAGGCTGAGTGAGTCAGGGTCTCCCCCACTCAGGAAAAAAGAGTAGCTTTTTCAAATATTGAGAATACAAAGGGTGGGCTATGGGACAGACAACGAGGGAGGGGAAGACGTGTGTGTGTGTGGGGGGGGGGAGAGACTATGATGCTGGGCCAGCTTCCTCTAATCAGAAGGCAAGACCTGAGAGTAAACAGGCCTCCACAAGGAGGCAGATTTTGTAAGAGTCACCACGAATCCTGTGTGCCAGCATCAGCCCTGTTTAACCGTGCCAGGCTGGAAAGACAAGCTCCCAACAGCCCCAGGTCCTGGGATACTGCGGTGATCTGTTTGAAGCTTTGCAGCTGCCCCTGTTTGGGGTGGGGAGATTCAGGTCCAGGGACCCAAGGGTGGCAGTATGAAAAAGAGAACACAGAAAGACAGAACACGGCCCAGAATCAGCTGTGCCAAGAGGCTGCGCCGTTTAGTGTTTTATAGTTGGATACTCCCCGCCTGTCAGGTAAATAGAATGACACTCGCTCCCTGAAGGCTTAGTGTGTGTTGTGTAAAATGTGTGTCCAGGTTGTTTTGTTATACCCTCGCTAGCCACAGAGGTCTTCATCCAGCCTTGGGGGCAGGATCTTAGATATATAAAAACTAACATGATGCTGGTTCCTCACGTGAGGCTTTGGAAGAGCTGCTCACACTTGGGGTACGTGTTTAGTAATGGTCTGCTTGCTTCTGTTAATTAACCATGCTGGAAAACGGAAAGATATTTTAACCCCTAGCCCTGTCTCAAATGTGTGGAATAAGTACCAGGAACTACTCATACGCTGAATCGTAACATTTGGTGTTGTGAACATGAACACGAAGAAAATAGGACCCGACGGTGGCTCTGGTTTTATGGGGTCTCCTTAGAAGCATCCACTTCCTTGCTGTGATATAGCTAACATGTGTGTTTCCTTGGTGCCATAGGCACCTCCATCCCTGGATGTTCAAAACTGACATTTAGCTGTGAGAAGCGTTTGATGCTAAAGGCCAAGCCGGACAGGAAGGGTGAAGAGTCCTGCAGGAAGCTTGTTGAATTTGACGAGTTTGAGTATACAACAGACAGCTTGACCTCAGTATCTAAGGCCAGACAAAGGCCCAAAGACACTGTCAAGGTCAGACCTGAATGGCGTAGGACACCGGGTGCAGGGAGGTGGTGGAAAGGGAGGTGGCAGAAAGGGAGTCGGCCCCATGAGCGCAGTGGAGTGAGCACTGGTTGGCTGTCCCTTTGCTGTCCCCTTGCCTGTTAGTAACTGTACTTTCATGGGCTTTGAAGAAGGCCAGCACACCACAGAACAAGAAGTGGATGAAACACCTCCGGGTACCGCAGAGGGACCTGGAGAGACTGCTGCTCGCCAGGATGGAGAATCGGAATCATTTCCTAAAAAACCCACGGTTTTTCCCGCCTAACACACCACATGGAGGCAAGTCTCTAATCGTCTCTTCAAGGAGGCCAGCGAGAAGAGGAGGCTCCCAGAGTGCGGAGCCGGAATGGAGGTGTGTTCTTCTCTTAGAGTCCCAGGGACTTTGACCCATAGAGTGAGGTGTCAAAGTTCTGTGTCGGTCTAAGGAGGTCCCTAGACTTTGAAAAGTCAAGGCAGTATCTCCGGAACACACGCCTTCAGGGTAACCCACAGGTATGGCCTTTGACCCCCCAGAGGCCCAGGCTTGTGGCTTTCTCACCTATCAAGAGTCAGAAATAGAGGACTAGAGCCCTCGGCTGCTGTGGGCTTCTTATGTGCACCAGAATGAACTGGGCCGGGAGTCCATAGTCATGTGACCTTTCCACAGTGCATTGGTTACTTTTATCATCACTGTGATGAAATACCTAACAAAAACAACATGGGAAAGGAAGGTTCATTTTGTCTCCGGGTTCAGAGCGTTGAGTCCGTCCTGGCCAGGAGGATGTGGTAGACCAGAGCAGTTCACTTTGTGGTCACTAGGCATGGGGACAGGGGTTGTTCGGCCGGCTTCCCGCCTTGGCCCTTTTCTTTCCGCTTTAGTGCCCCAGCCTGTGGGACGATAGTGCCCACGTTCACCATGAGCCCCTCCTCTTCAGCTGATCCTCTCAGGTGGTTGAGAGCTGACGATGTGGGTACAGGAAACCAAGCCTGGGCCCTCTACAAGAGCGGGACGTGCTCTTAGCTGCTGAGCGATCGCCAGCCCTAAAATATGCTATAACCTGCTTAGTAAACAGCAGCCAGCAAACCCCGGGGAACAGCTCGTGTACACCTTTGACCTTTGGTGGTGTAGATGAGTTATTTCTTTACTTCTGGCTTTTTTGAGACAAGGAGTGGAGTAACTGAGGCTGGCCTTGCATTTCTGGGGTTCTGGGATTATGGAACTGGGATTATGGGAGCGTGCCGCCACCCCCCGCCCCCCATGAATGGATCAGGCGCTGCTTTGTGTGGGTCAGACAGATACTCACGGCCTTTCTTCCCCCTCACTCACTCCCACAGCTGTGCGGACACCCCTGTGTTTCTGGCTAAACCGTCAGTTGGATTTTTCACAGACTATGAGATTGGACCAGTTTACGAGGTAGCAATCTTGCTTTCCGTGGCGGAATTTCTGAGCCATACACTAGAGCTGGGGAAAGACTAAGGCCCCTGCTGTCGCCCGGCCTCAGCAGCTGGTCGCTGTCAGTCTCCTCTACGGTGTCTCCTCTAGATTATGTTCAGGGAGACGTACACAGCACATCGTTAATTATCCCTAGCACACAGGACCTTAAAAATAAGTGATAAACTGGTGAGGCGGTGTACTCCTATCATCCCCGTGCTTGGGAGGGGGAGGGGAGAGTCCCATGCCACCCCAGCTACATGGGATATCAGATGCCAGGCTAGGCTACATGAGACCTTGTATTCAAGAACAAAACAGGGCCCGAGAGATGATCAGCAGTTAAGACCACTAAAGATCTTCCAGAGGACCTACGATCAAATCCCAGACTCCAGGTAGCTCACACTGCCTGTATCTAGCTCCGAGGGATCCCAATGTCTCTGACCTCCACAGACGTCCACACTCACATGTGCATACCCACACATAGACACATGCACAATACACATAATTAAAAAATAAGTCCTGAAAACAATATATGAATTTCTATGTATATGTGAATGAGGATAGCATGTCTTATAGCTGCCGGCATTTATAAATAAGGAAAGAGGGGAGGCAAGAATGAATTTGTTGACGCTGGATTGTGGTGGAGATACAAACATGGATTTATGGTGTAAAAATAGTGTGTAGAGCCAGGCTATGGTGGCACACGCCTTTAATTCCAGCACTTGGGAGGCAGAGGCAGGTGGATCTCTGTGAGTTCGAGGCCAACCTGGTCTACAAGAGCTAGTTCCAGGACAAGCTCCAAAGCTACAGAGAAACCCTGTCTCAATAGTGTGCAGGCTGGGAAATGACTCGATGGGCAAGGCGCTGGCTGTGCAAGCATGAGAACCGGCGTCTGGATCGTCAGCACCTGTGTGAGCAGCAGGCATAGTGGTGCAGGTTGCCTGCTTGCTTTCGTCTAGCCGGCTCCTTTCCTCTACCGTTCACTATCCCCTGCCTAGGGAATGGTGCCACCCAATAGGCTAGGTCTCCCTTCATCAACTAACAATAAAGACAGTCCCCCCCCCAAAGTCAGCCCACTGGCCAATGGGATCTAAATAAGCCCACACTAAGACCCTTCCCAAGTCATCTTAGGTTGTGTCAGGTTGTCATTTGAAAAGAACCACCACAGCAGGTTATGTGGAAACACTGTGCTGTTTCATCTAAAGGGACTTAAATGACAGATCTGGGTTCCTGCTGGGTTCTTAGCCAATCAGAAGCCCCTTGAGTCCTGACAGTCAGGACAGCTTCAGCTATCACTTTAAATATCAGGAAGACATGTTGCATTGGCTCCGGTTCTCATTTGACTTTGTGTTTTAACTGGGGAAGGAAGGCTTTAAAAACCTTCCTCAGACAGGGTCTTACTCTGGTCTACAACTCACTACATAGCCCAGGCTGGCCCAAAACTCACTGCAATCCTTTGGCCTTGGCCTCTCAAGTGCTGGAAATACAAGTGTATGCCACCCTACCTGGCTTTGTATTTTAATTTTACTATGCAGTTGTCCCCAAATAAAAGTAATAGACGAGTAAAACAAATCCCTCATGTACCTGTCACCCTACGTCAGAAATTACCAACATGTGACCCCTCTTCCTTCCCGATGGCTCAGCGGATAAAGGCGCTGGCCACCAAACCTGGTAGCCTGAGTTCTATCACAGAAGCCATGCGGTAGGAGAGAACTGCCTCCACATGTTGTCCTCCTAAGAAGCATGTGCGCACACACACACACACACACACACACACACACACACAGAGAGAGAGAGAGAGAGAGAGAGAGAGAGAGAGAGAGAGAGTCACTCAGTCCTGACCTCACTGAATGACCCTATGGATTTCCCCCTACCGTTGCACAGATGGTGATCGCTCTCCAGAACACCAGTGCGACCAGCCGATACCTGCGCGTCCTCCCACCGTCCTCACCGTACTTTGCTCTGGGACTTGGTAAGCTCATTCACTACAGTATTACTACAGCAGCGCTCTCGACTGCCTCAAGACAATGTGCAGGACTGGACACTGGTCTCTGAGGAGCTGGCTCTTAGGCCCTGGCCTGAACTCTGTCCATGCCTTCTTCAGCAGTCCCCGGGGCCCCTCAGGCTCAGCCCACAGCCTGCCACTCTCTCACCTCAGGGTCCCAGAGTCACTTCCCTCAGTGCGCTGGGTCCACCAGATCCCCACCCTTCACACTGTGGCTACCCTCCATCAGGTCCTTTTAGTGCTCACATCACCATGGCAACCTTCCAGCCAGCTGGGTCTCAAGGTCTTGGTCGGGTGTGGTGGCTCCCACTCTATCACCCTCACTGGCCACTTTTATTGTACACAGGGATGTTCCCAGGAAAAGGCGGAATGGTGGCGCCGGGGATGACTTGCCAGTATGTTGTCCAGTTTATTCCAGACTGTCTCGGGGATTTTGATGATTTCATCTTGGTCGAGACCCAGTCTGCCCACACACTGGTGATCCCCCTGCAGGCCCGGAGGCCGCCCCCAGTGCTGACATGTGAGTGTATGCATTGCACCTTCAGTGGGATTAGATTAGGGCTGGGGAGCCCCTGTTAGGGCAGACTGCACCTGAGGACTTCCCGGAAAGGGCACAGACCTTGTATCTCTTGGGTAGAGGCTTCAAGTCCCGAAAGGAGCCTTCTAGCGGCTTCCACACCAGTGGGCCTTCATTTTCCTGTCTGCAGGCGTTCCTTCTGTGATGTGGTAGGGGAGGGTGGAAGTCTCTGTAGGTGTTGACCCTGAGGCTGGGGAGCCAGGAGGCTGGCTTCCTTAGGAACACCAGCTTCAGTTGGTCCCTCTCAGGCATGAGCTCCTTCAGCTGGAACTCAACTTTCCCTGATTTGTTCTGCAGTGCCCAAGACCCTGTTGGGGGCTCACACAAGATTATGACTATGTGACCTGGCAGCACCCTGGACAGATCCTGAGGGATGGCGGTGGAGGGGAGGTCAGGGCATGCCCTACTTATCCTTCTTTCTCAGTATGGGGGTACTCTGAGCTCTGTCTGCACCTCAGAAGAACAATGGCAGCAGGGCCCACTCAGAGCAATGTGTTGTCCTTTCTTAATTAAAATCTGTGTTAGATTTATTTGTTACACTTGTATGTGGGGAGGGGGCACATGTACCGTGGTGTTCACGCAGTTGTCAGAGGATGACTTGTAGGACTAGGTCCCTGCTTCCACTGTGTCTATCTGGAGGATTGAAGCCAGGTCACCAGGCTTGGCAGCAAGCCCCCTTACTGCTGAGCCATCTCACCAGCCCCATGTTCCCATGGCTGCAGTGTCACCAGTACTGGACTGTGGCTACTGCCTCATCGGAGGAGTGAAGATAACCAGGTTCGTCTGCAAAAATGTGGGCTTCAGTGTTGGCAAATTCTGCATCATGCCCCAAAAGAGCTGGCCGCCACCAAGTTTCCGGGTGAGTGGCCATAGATTGTGCCCTGGGGAAAACAGAAACCACCCAAGGAAGTGAGCTCCCTGGAGGAGGCTGCTGCATAGTGCCGGGGGCCAGAAACTCACACAAGGAGAGCATCATGGCCCCCAGATTCAACTGCCGTGGTCTGAGAACAAACGTGTCAAGGTTAGGGTGTGCTCCTGGTTAGAGCACCAGCGCGATCCTGGGTGAGATGCAGCCTCTCTTGTTTGTAATGTGGTCGCCAAGGTGACCACATGGTCTCACTTCACCTAGCTTTATTATAGCAGATCTGAGCATTATGAGAGAGAACAGGACAGACAGCTTTGGTTGAATTCTGCTGGTATTAATTTGGCACCATACTTAAAAATAGTTTTGGGGTGGAGAGATGGTTCAGAGAGTGAAGTGGAAGAGCCTGTTTGAGTCTCAAAACGCACATATAAAATAAAAAGCCATGCTGGCATAACTCTGAGGATGTGAGAAAGAGCGAGCTTGGCTCTCGCTGGCCCGTCAGCCTAGCCTACGTGGTGACTTCCAGGCCTGCGTTGTTGGGAGACAATATCTGAAGCTGTCATCTGGCCTCCATGTGCACACATGTACATATGTGCACCACCACAGACATGAACACAGACACGCGTGCATACACACAGTATGTTTTGAACCAACCGCTGAAAGTTCGAGACTGCACAAGAGCGTGTGTACCTCTGGGCTCTTCGCTGAGACCCCGTGCAACCAAGGAGCAGAGTTCTGTCCTGTTGTCTCAGCTCCCCACTGCCCAGGTAGCCGCAGCCTGACACCAGAGACATCACACGTACACCGTAGTTTCTGTTATGATGGGTAGATTGCCCCATGCCTTCTGGCCTAGAAATATGAGACAGTCCCAGAAACCTCCCTTCCCGGCACGTCTGCTGCTGGATAGGGTCTTATGAGCACCAATCTGTGTCCGGAGCCCAGAGGTTTCATGTGAAATCCACAATTCTGTTATCAAGATGAGAGGTGTCCTCATGACTCAGAAGCTGAGAAGCACTCGGTGGGGTGGGTGGTCAGGGACAGAGGCAGAAGCAGTGGCCACCACAGGCAGGACCAGGCATTCTGGGAAGCCCTTCTCGTGAATCTTGTGTCCCGAGCACTTGGCAGTAGGATTGCTTCCCAGCTCTCAGTGACTTACAACCCCCTAACCTTCAGAGCCTCACCCAGTGCCTGGTAAAGGTGCCTGGGCCCTGGTTTCCTCACTGATGGGGCACTTGGAGGATCCTTAAAACCCTCAGACAGCAAACTGAATATTTGGAGGCGTTTGCAGTGTAAAAGCTGGATTTTGCAATTTCTGCCACACCATTGTGTCACCTTCTGCTTTTTTGAATTATTATTATTATTATTATTTTAGGCTGTTGCCACCACTGGCTTTGTGGAGCAGCCTCCCTTTGGAGTCATGCCTTCGGTGTTTGAGCTGGCTCCAGGGTTCGCCATACTGCTGGAGGTGGGTAACCAAACCTGTTCCTTATGCTCACGCTTGGTGGTTTCCTCAGAGTTCGCAACATCGAATCCCCATCTGTGCCTTCATAGCTCACCGCCACACCATTCCGCCCCCGGTGCCAGCACTGGCAGACTCGAGACAGCTGTGTGTGCTTGCACTCTCCAGGGCGGTGTGTTCGGCCAGCTTGTGACTTCCTCAGGTTGTGCTCTGAGCTCCACGTTCCTGCTGTGGCAAACCCTCCCACATACTCCCCGCCCCCCACTAAATAAATCAATTTAAAAAGCCGATACAGGGCATTGCGGTTTGAACGTGAAACATCTCCAGTAAGTTCTTATTTCACAGTCCTGTCCCTCGGCTGGTGGCCCTATTTCCCAGAGGCAGCAGAGCCTCGCTGGCAGAAGGCTTTGCTGGCAGAAGCAGGTCCTCAGGGGCAGACCTCTGAAGGTGACACCTAGCCCTCTGTCCTGGTCGTGTTTCCTGGTCAGCCTCTACAATACGCGTCCTTTTCTCTCCTCCAGGTCTTGTTTCTCCCGACGGGCCTCGGAAAGGCGAAGGAGACCTTCATCATCGTGTGTGACAACTGTCAGACACACGAGCTGGTTATCTCAGGTGGGCAAGCGGCTCCAGGAGCTGCTTTGTTGCCCTGACCGGGAGGGTGGCGGTCTGAGGGGGACACAGCCTTGAATGCCTGACCCTCCTTCCCCTGCTTTCCTGGTGCTGAGGTTACAGGTGCAATCTCTCCTTTCCCTCTGAGTCCACTTTGATCTTTGAGAGTCTTCTGTGACTCATGCACCGGTCACACTGCTAGTTTTTTGCAAGGTCGGGGAGGGCGCTTTCCTGAATTGTACCAGATGCACACAATCCAGCTTTCCTTCTCTTCCTTCCATTTGTCTGTCCAGCTCCACTCGGTAGCTGAGTATCTGCTTGCTGCATGCAAGGCTCTCTTTGGTCTGGGAAGACCTGACCGTCCCATGGGTGCTCAAGACCAACTTTCCCTTTCTGTGTGCTTTGGGGACCCGAGTAAGGTCAGCTGCATGGGTCTCCATGGCAGTCTGTGGCCCCGGGGTGCTGACTTCAGCCTGGTGATACCTGACAAACCCCACTACTCTCCTTCGTCAGGAACTGGGCAGCTCGTGGCTTTGGATCTGATCTATATTTCTGGTGGAAAGAGTGAGCCAGACCCAGGAGAGCTGAGAGATTTAACGGCCCAGTACTTTATCCGATTTGAGCCTGAAAACCTCCAGTCCACCGCAAGGAAACAGCTCATTATCAGAAATGCTACGTGAGTGGCCCTTGTGTGTCACTGACACAGAGCTCCGGTCCTTCCTCAATTAGCCCCGAGTTCCTCAAGAGGCCGGAGGGCCTTCTAAGAGTCGGAGGGGGTTGGGAGCCCTGAATGGATCCAGACTGCATGGATCCTGGTTCATGTGGCCTACCGTGCAACCATCACACTGTTTCCAATCATCTGGGTGTGAGGTGTGTGTGTGTGTGTGTGTGTGTGTGTGTGTGTGTGTGTGTGCACGCACGTGTGCGCGTATGTGTATGAGTTGTGCGTGTTCGGGTGTACATTTTGGTGGGGTTTGTGATGGGTGTGAGCTTGGCTCTAGTTATTCAGGCACCACCACCTTGTATTTTGTGAAAGAATCATTGTTCTGGAAATCACCAGTTGGCCTAGGCTTGTCTGGCTGGGAAACCCAGAGGATCTGCTCAGCTCCCACTTCCCAGCACTGGGATTAGAAGCGCCTGCCACCACACCTGGCTTTTGTTGTTGTAGCCTTGCTTGGCCTTGAACTCACCTCAAATCTACAGGGATCTGTCTGCCTCTCCTCTGAGTGCTGGGATCAAAGGCCTGCACCACCATGACCGTCTTATACCCAGAGATTCTGTATTTTGTTAAGTGGATGCTGAGATCTCACTCAGGTCCCCTTGTTTGCCCAACAAACACTTTATCAATGAACTATCTCCCCAGCTGGCTATTTCTAGTTGAACTGATTAAAATGAAATCAATGATAAGCATCTCCTCAGTGCATTAGCGGCATTTTAAGTTATTGGTGGCCACTGATACCCACTGGCTACTGTATTGGATAGTGTGGCCATGTACGGTCTTCATCCCTGTGGGATGGCAAACTACGCTGTACGTTGGACACCCCTCCACCACACTAAGCCAGGAATGGATAGGTGGTTTTGTTTCCTTTCATTGTTTTTAATTGAGATAGAATTATAATACTTTCTCCCTCCCTTTCCTACCTCCAGCCTCTCCCAGCCACGCTTCATCAAACCCCTCCAATACCCAATGCCACTTTCAAGCTGATAACCTCTTTTTCTTTGTTTATGAGTGTTCAATAATATACATATGTATGTGTGTATACACACATCTATCTAAATACGTCCTGCTGAGTCCTGTTTGACAACCCACGAGCTTATCCCTGGGAGGGGCTAATTCTCCCTCCCCCAGCAGGCAGTAGTTTCTGCTGATAGTTCTTTGTCTATGGGTGGGACCCCCTAAACTTCCCCCCTTTCAACATTAGCAAGTCCTTACCCCGTCATTGTTCCAGTCTGGGAGAGACTGTCTCATGGCAGACTTGCCGGTGTTCTGGCTCTCACAGTCTTTCTGTTCCTCTCCCATGATGTTCTCTGAGGCATAGATGCAGGAGCTGTGGTGTAAAGGTACCGTGATGTGCGGATCTCTGCGTGTGTCCAGCTGTGGTGCTCTGTGGTGGCCTCCATCCGCCCACTGAGCATGAGCTGCACTCACCTGTGGGATAAGGAAAAGTTTTGGACACTAGTAAGAATTACGCTGATCTAGTGAAGCAACGCCAATACATTCTTTTCTGAGGTCCATGGCCTCACTAACCCCAGGAAGTCAGCTAGGTCTCCAGAGCCTGATGTGATTTCCCTCCTCTGGAGTGGTCTTTAAGGCTGATTAGACAATTATTGGTTGCCATTTCTGAAAGGATTGGATCAACTCTGGGCCCCAAGACCAAGTTCTCAGCACCAAGGAGGTTTATTTGCCCCAGAGGGACAAAGGGCAGGGAATGCAAGACAAAGACAAGAGACTGAGGACTAGGGAGAGGGGGCAGGGGTATTGTCTTGTGGGTAGACAGCAAAGGATTGTTTCTGGATAGCGAGGAGAGAGATGTGGCCCATAGGCAAATGGTGGTTTAGGAGAAAGGGGAAACCCCATGTGTCTTAGTTAGGGTTTCTGTTGCTGTGAAGAGACACCATGACCATGGCAGCTCCTATAAAAGAAAACATTTTGATTGCTGGACTATAATGTTTTGATAGCTGAACGTTGGTAGTCAGTCTCAGCAGGAAGAATAGGCCAAATAAGGGACTAGATCCTGGTGACTAGCTTTAGGAATGTAGTCTAACAGCTTTTAGCCAGGCGGAGGGAATGGCAGAGAAGGGCAAGGCCTGCCAGAGCCACGCTCGCCTGGACTGGTTCCCCTCGACTTCCTTCACCTTTATGCTTATCTTGCCATGATGGTCATTGCGGCTCGTAAGCATTGCAACTGAAGAAGGTTTAGTTGCTCCCCTCCCTTGGTAACTTGCATGGTATTTTCTGGAACCATGGAAGCTAGACCGTAGGGAAGATGCTTCCTGGTCAGGCTCAGCTCAAACTGGCAGTCCTGTGTCCCAAGTGTGCAGTGTCTCCAGCGATAGGGGCCCACCTCAACCCTGAGAGGTGACTAAGGGCCACATCCATCATCTAAATTGTTTGGGGAATCACCTGAACTACCCTGACCAAACATTTGGAAGGAGGTTTCCTGTACCTGGGACTGGGTTGTTATTCTATGGTTCTTGTGGAGAGCATTGCCAGCCCAAGTAGCTTAACTTCCTTTAAGACATAAATAGACCATATGTGTGTGTGCGCGCATATTGTGTGTGTGTGTGTGTGTGTGTGTGTGTGTGTGTGTGTGTGTGTGTATATATATATATATATATATATATTAGGTTAACATAAAATGATTCCTCGAGGCTTTATTAAACAGCTTTGGTGTATTTGGCCTGTGTCTGTCCTTCTTCTGCATGGACCCCTCTCCTTCCCCATAATTCCACTTCCCACTTCATGTCTCCTATGTTCTCCTATTCCCGTTTTGTGGCACTGAGTGTGGGTCTAGGAACAGTTTTCCGGAGAGGACATTCCGTGTCCACGTCATGGAAGCCATTCAGATCCCAGGTAGTGTCTTTTGGCTCGGCCCTCACCGCCAGGTCCTTCCTTGGCCAACCTTTGAATATCCTATTCCATCAGCCTTGACCTCACTGAGCCTCCCAGTCAGGGATGCCCTGGAACATGGATAGGAGGGCACCCCCCTCCATTCCACCATCCAGCAGCATGCCTTCAGTCCTGTCCACTGTGGTGCTACAGAGCTGGCATTGTCCTGTCGGTAGCCAGTGGGCACATCTCTGAGTACAGCCATCCTCCCAGGAGGCCATAGCTGGAGGCAGAAGGCGAGGGTGTGGTGTGTATGGGAAAGCTAGAAACGCTCACGTGGTCAGGGGAACTTTCGAGAATGTTCAGGGACTCCTATAGAGTGTGATATCTCATGTTACGCATGTCCCCCGATTCACCATGGCTTCAAACTCCAGCTGTTGAGGTGGGGACTCTTAGGTCTCCACTCTGGACCCCCTGCTGTCCTTACCTAAGCTGCCCTCAGCTCCACAGCGTGAAGTCTGACCTGGTCACTCCTTGTCTGGAAAAGAGCAGACCAATCACAAGGTACGAGCGAGCCTCAGGGACTGAGGTGTGGCCTTGGATGCACTGCCCACTGCCTCAGTTGCTCCCACAGGCACTTGGGAGCTGGCCTTCCACTTGTCTGGAATAGAGCAGACCAATCACAGGGTAGGAGCCTCAGGGACTGAGGCGTGGCCTTGGATGCACCGCCCACTGCCCACCGCCCACTGCCGCTGTTGCTCCCGCAGGCACGTGGAGCTGGCCTTCCACTGGCAGATCATGAAGCCCAACCTGCAGCCTCTGATGCCCGGAGAGGAGCATGACTCAGACAGCATCAAGTGCCACCCAGACAGGGAGACAGCCTTCTCCATCGTTCCCGAGAAGGGCGTCCTCGAGGCCCACTCAGACCACGAGTTCATCCTGAGCTTTTCACCCCACGAGGTTAGCGATGGGCTCATTAGCTTTTTGTGTGTCCCAACCCCCGTGTTCTTGAAGGCGCCGGAAACCACGGCTGGGCCTGATGAGGCACCTGGGCGCCGCGCTGAGGACAGTGCGCAGCTCAGAGGGTAGCTGGAATGCAGGTGTGGTGTGCAGACCTTGCTTCCTGGTTCTTTCCTCTTGTCCCCTCTGCAGCACAGCCCTCTGCTTGGTGACTTCCACAGTTCAAAGCACTTAACAGTCCCCACGCATCCCCTACGTCCCCTACAAGCAAGGCCTGGGCTCCCGAGTGAGTGCTGGTGCATGGCACCCAGCTGGGCCAGAGCTGTTGTTTGAGAGTCTGAGACTACAGAGCTGTTGTTTTAGAGCGTCTGAGACTACAGAGCTGTTGTTTTAGAGCGTCTGAGACTACGTGTATGGCTACCTCTGGAGCCAGCATGCGGTTACTTGTCCCTAGAAGGGTTTGGCATCTTAAACACAGCAAGGTTGTTGATTGGAGTCAGTGTCAGACTTGGGGGACTGGGGCTTTCTTTGCTGACCAGTAGGTCCCTGCCCTGTAGAGAGGACAAGGGAAAGCAGTGCACCTTTCAGAGCCCCCGCACCGCATCCCCACTCCTAGCTCGGAGAAATCCCTGCCCTGTCCAGACTGGCTGGAAGGCAAGTCTGGGTGTCATACTGTGTTTCTCTTGCAGCTCAAGTGTTTCCACAGCGTACTACAAATGGTTCTGGAAGCTGTCCCTGAGCCCTTGAGGTGAGTGGGTGAGCCTAGGTAAGGGAGGCTCACTGCTACCCCTGGGCAGCCTAGCTGGTAGCCCCCCGGGTGCTCATGAGCACTGTAGGTCTCCAGGGAGCATGGGGCCCAGGGCTCAGTCCAGGCCCCCAGGCTGTTCTCCTGTCACTTTGCACTGCCATAGCAGAGGCATTATCACTGCAGGGTTGAGGGTAGGGGCTAGGGGAGCACTCTGTGTTCACAAGCCCAGACAAGGGGGCTAGAGGCAGGGACTCACAGCAGGTTTGTGTTCAGCTCAGGGGTGGAGAACCTGGAGGACTATTCCTACTCAGTGGATGACGTCATCGTCCTGGAAATAGAGGTGAAAGGCTCGACGGAACCCTTCCAGGTCCTCTTAGAGCCTTACGCCCTCATCATCCCTGGCGAGAGCTACATTGGCATCACGGTGAAGAAGGATTTTAAGGTAGGGAGTGCCCTTGCCAGCTTCAGCTGGCCCAGGTGATGCTGTCCTGAGCTCAGGAGGCCACAACACGGAGCCGGTAGTGATTCCCACTCCTGGGCCAGGTTTGTTTGACTCGCCAGAGCCCTGGAATCTTCTGAAGTCAGGGCTATGGAACTCATTCCCGGGACTTGGGCAAGATATGGAGCCAAGGTGCCTCTTGGGTAGGGAGACCCGGGGCTTCAGACTGTCCGGCGAGCCCACTGTCCCTGAGCAGGTTCTGATTTGACATCCATGTCAAGTGTCAGGGCAGCACCCAGGCAGCCCGCCCTGGCATTGTGTCTTCTAGATGTGGAATAACAGCAAGTCGCCCGTCAGATACACATGGGGCAGGATCAGCCACTGCCACATCATTGAGGTGGAGCCCTGCACGGGTGTGATAGGTAGTTCACCTGCAGAAGGGTGTGGCCGGCCTGGGGCTGGATGCGGGGTGGGAGGGGCACGCAGGACCCAGGCTGTCCTGTGGTCAGAGCCAGCCTTGGTCTGGAAGGGAACTGTGCCCACCTCCAACCTCCTCCTCAGTGTCCTCCTCTTCACTAGAGCCCAGTGAGGTTGGAGATTTTGAGTTAAACCTAACTGGTGGAGTCCCTGGCCCAACCATCCAGGACCTGCAGTGTGAGATCAAAGATTCGCCGTGCCCAGTGGTGCTTCACATTGAAGCCGCCTTTAAGGTACTAACGGGTGGGAACTGGGCAGCTGGGAATGCCTGGAGAGGTTGGTGGTGTGTGTGTGTGTGTGTGTGTGTAGCAGAACCCAGCCCCTTCCCAGGCAGGCAGTGACAGGCCCCCTCTGGTGTTTCAGGGACCTGCCCTGGTCATCGATGTCCCAGCCCTTCAGTTTGGTCTGCTCCGCCTGGGCCAGAAGGCTTCGTGTTCCATTCAGATCCGGAATATCAGCCAGCTCTCCGCCGTGTGGCATTTGAAGGAGAGCCCAGTATGCCTGTCAGAAAGAAATGAGGATGTGAGTGGGACCCCACAGGCTCCCTAGATGTGGCCTCCACATGGGACACTCCCCTTTGGCTCCTCTCTGCACTGGGACACTTGCTCTGAGACAGCAGTCTCCGAGGTGGAATTCATCCCTCAGCCCCAATTTCACTGGCGTTTCCTGTTCCCTTTTCCACCACTGGATGCAGAAGAGGGTGGTGTGGGGGTTCTTCTTCTTGGAAGCAGCCTGAGCCCAGAAGAAAACAGGTAATGCCTTTGGCCAAGGCCACATTCTCTCTCCTCTGGCTCGCCCGGGAAATGTGATTGCAGTTTGAGTACCTGCCACTAGGTGGCGGATAGAGGCGCAAACCCGATTCTACAGACAGTCCCCAGCACTGTACAAAACAAAAGCAGGGCGTGGTGGCACACGTCCACAGTCCCAGAGGGCTGAGCCAGAGGGGTCAGGAGTTCAAGGTTATCCTCCCTCGAGGTTGGGATGGGGTCAATCCAGGTCACGTAGCAACTCCAGGCAGTTGTGGCCTTCACATCCATTGTCCCCGTCTCAGTGAAGGGAGAGACGATGCCCTTTCTGGTATGACTTCCCAGTGACATCCCAGAACCAATGTGGCCCACCTGGAGCCCAGGGCTTCTTAATCCCACAGGTGCCTCTCTCATCAGTGCCGGCAAGGGACAGAGGCCCCTAGCCAGAAGCAGACACTTTGGGACTCTTTGGTTTCTCTTCCCATCTGTACTTTGGGACCCTTTCACTGGTGTCTTTTCTCTTCTGTCCGCTCTTCCCTTGTGTGTGCACGTGGAGGGGTGAGTGTGCTGACAGGTGACTCAGTGGTGGGACGTGGGTGGGAGTGGGGGGAAACCGGGGTGGGGACAAGCGAAACATCCAGTCTGCCTGCAGCGTCTGCCCTCCCCAGCGGGGTGAAGCTGTCGGAGATTGACCCCGGCCTGCCTGGAGCCCCTTCTACAGGGCACCCGCGCTCTCCTCCTGTTCCTCTTTGGTCTTCTCAGCTCGCCACCCCCACTTCCACCCCAGACACCTCCTTCTGCCTCCCACCTTTTAGATCTGTGCCAGGACTGTGGGAACCCCTGTCTTGTCTATTCCTTTACCTGAACACCCAGTTGGTTTTTGTTTTTTGGGGTTTTTTTTTTTGTTTTTTGGGTTTTTTTTTTGTTTTTTGTTTTTTGTTTTGGTTTTTCGAGACAGGGTTTCTCTGTGGTTTTGGAGCCTGTCCTGGAACTAGCTCTTGTAGACCAGGCTGGTCTCGAACTCCCAGAGATCCACCTGCCTCTGCCTCCCGAGTGCTGGGATTAAAGGCGTGCACCACCACCGCCCGGCTTGAACACCCAGTTTTTGTTCTCTTGTCCCGATGTCCTCCTCACGAGCTGTGTTCCCACGCTTGCTGGTCTTCACCTTGGTTTCATGCCCGGGAGAGCCAGCGGCAGCCTGGGGGTGATCCTGGTCAGGCATGGTCAGCCTCCAGCACCCCGGTTGCCCTGGCCTCACTTCTCACTGTACCTTCTGGGTTGACCTAGGTGTCCCCCTTCGACATTGAGCCTTTGAGCGGCCAGCTACACCCTCTGGGGGAGTGCAGAGTGACTGTCACCCTAGAGACCTCGCACTGTCAGCGGCTGCAGACGGTCCTGGAGCTAGAGGTGGAAAACGGGGCCTGGAGGTATGGAGGCCCGGGAGGGAGGATGACCGTGGACGGTGTCCTTACCTTGTGTTGTGGTGTGTATTATCTGCATTTATCTAGAGAGACTTCTGGGCTTAAAACTACAGAGACAGGGGCCTAGGGGGATGGCTCAGCAGTTAAGGTGCTTGCTGCTCTCCTGGACGATCAGGGTTTGATTACCAGAATCCAGGTGAGGCGTCTCACAACCACCTGGAACTCCAACTCCAGGGTAGCTGGTGCTGTCTTCTGGCCTCCCTGGGTTGTTTCCAGGGTAGCTG
>NC_022012.1:91226061-91232318 GCF_000317375.1 Microtus ochrogaster
AAAAAAAAAAAAAGGAAAACTGGAAACACTCACGCTCAGGGCCAAGAGAGTGGGCCCAATGTTAAATGAGCTAAGACTGTTGTATTCTGGTGGGAACACTGGAGGCTTGGAGGGCAGCAAAGCCCCTCCCCTTTCTCCCTCTTCCCTTCCCTCCCTTCTCTTTCACTTCTGCGGTGCAAGTTTCTGCGTGTTCATAGAAAAGTTTTACCACCCCCAACAAACTCATTGTCTACCTTCAGCAATCACCAACTCAATGCAAGCACTAATTAGTCCATATCCATCCCTTCCTCCCTTCCTTTCTCATTGGTTTTTTGAGATACCGTCATGTAACCAGGGCTAGCCTTGAGCTCACTGTATAGCCTAGGCTGGCCTTGGATGCACTGTGCAGCTGAGGAGAGCTTTAACTTGTGATCCTCCTGCCTCGACCTCTCAAGTACTGGGATAGCAGGTGAATACCACCAGGGCTGGATAGAGACTATTTTGTTTTTTAAAAAATATTGTTTCTTAATTATTTTATTTTTTACCTTGTTTGGGTGTGTGTCTTTCTCTCTGTGTCTCTGTCTGTGTGTCTGTGCCTGTGCATATGTGTGTGTGTATCTGTGTGTATATCTGTGTGTTTCTGTGTGTGTCTCTCTCTGTGTGTTTGTGCCTATGCATATGTGTGTCTGTGTGTGAGTCTGTGTGTATCTATGTGTCTGTTTCTGTGTGTTTCTCTGTGTATGTCTCTGTGTGTGTCTCTGTGTGTGTGTCTGTGTCTGTCTGTGGTTCTGTGTGTGTCTCTATGTGTCTATGCCTGTGTGTATGTGTATTTGTGTGTGTCTATGTGTGTATCTCTCTGTATGTGTCTGTGTCTCTGTGTATGTCTCTCTGTGTGTGTCTATGTGTCTCTTTGTGTGTGTCTCCCTGTGTGTGTCTATGTGTGTGTCTGTCTCTGTGTGTATCTCTGTGTGTCTGTCTGTGTCTGTCTGTCTGTGTGTGTCTGTGTGTCTATCCGTGTCTGTGCGTGTGTGTGAGTGTGTGCACAGGTCACTAGAGGATATCAGGTGTCCTCCATCACTCTCCACCTAACCCTTGGAGGCCGCACTGTCACCTGTGAACAGTACTTCTCTGAGGATAGGAGGGCACCTTCCTCATGGCAAAGGACACTGAACATCATTTGGTGCTCACTGGTCATTTGTGAATTCTCTTTACAGAAGTATCTATCCATTTTCAGAACTAGGGCACACTCATGAGACCCCACCTCTCCATAAAGATTTATAGTGATATAACCAGGTTGTGTTCTGAATGACGATCTTGTATTTTGCTGCTGCTTTGCCAAACTCAATTTTTAGGAGTTGTGTGTGTTTTGGGTTTCTTGAGGCAGGGTATCACTGTGTAGCCCTGGTTTGCCTGAAACTCTGTCTGTAGACTAGGCTGCCCTGGAACCCACAGTGACCCTCCTTAGTTCTGGAATTATAAATGTGCTACCCTTAGCTGGGTTTTTTGTTTGTATGGTTGGTTTTGGTTTTTGTTGTTGTTTTGGTTTGGCTTTTGCTGTTTGTTATTTTGTTATTATTACATTAGTGGATTCCTTGGGGCTTTCCCCATCCTCACACATGGGGACAGTTTTATTTTCCTCTTCTGATCAGTGTGCCATGTGACTTCCTGTGTTCCAGCTACCTTCCTGTGTATGCTGAGGTGCAGCAGCCTTATGTGTACCTGCAGAACAGCCACGTGGAATTCAGCAACCTCTACCTGGGTGTGCCCATAAAGTCAGCCATCATGCTTGTCAATGGCACCCTCCTGCCCACCAGGTTCCACTGGGGCAAGGTAATCTGCAGCTCTCAGATGTGTGGCTTCATCCCCTGAGTGGCCACCCTCCAGAATCCCCCCAAAGCCCGCGGCTCCGTCCACAGTTCGCAGCAAAGCATGGCTCCTCAAGTTCACCTTGTCTGACTTTTCATGGCTCCATCTTTAGGAAATTCTAGTTCCCTGCCCAAGAGGGAGTTCCTGGTGAACACAGCTGAGGCCTCCCACCCAGCACAGCCCATAACTGGTCTGCACACCTGTTCAGAACCTACTCATAGCAATGCCCCTGTGGTTGACAGTGGAGCTTGCTCTGAGCGCCATGAGAGAAGCCTCAAGGCAGCTGCCTTCTGCTGTCCACTATAGTGGGTTGCCCAGTTAGTCCAGGAGAAGAGGAGGCTCTGTGGTTTATTCCTGAGGTGCCCAGCCCTGTCGGCTTGCTGTGTTAACACTCTGTAAACCCTGAGCCACCTGGTAGCCTCACAAGACAACTCCATCCCATGTCTTCCAGCTCCTGGGAGCTCAAGCAGCCTTGTGCACAGTAACGATCTCTCCCAAACGTGGCCTACTGGGCCCCAGTGAAGAACGCCAGCTCTCCTTGGAGTTTACAGCCCACACACAGGTGAGCAGAGCAGTTTGGGAGCCTCTTGTGGCTGGGAAGGTACCCTGTCCAACCACTGATACCGATGCTTCCAGGGAGGGCTAACGGATCCCACTCTTGTCCCTCATGAGTGGGCAAGAGATTTAAAGTGTTTGCATTTAGGGTACTTGCTCCTTCACTCTGGACCTAGTCTTTGAGGCTGCAAGGCCAGAGAGCCTAGAGTAGGCTCAGATGTGGTCTGAGACCCACTGACCACAGTGTCACTGGCCCTACCCTTCTCTAGGCAAGTCTTTGTGGCCTCGGGAAGCCCAGTTTTCCAGTGTGCCCAGGGCAAAGTCATTGCTCAAGGCAGACACTGTTCTGGGTGCTTCGGGGAGAGGCTAACAGGTGGCTGGTATTCTCTCAGGAGAGGAGAGGCTCCTCCCGCTCCCTGGAGGATCCCAGAAGGATGCCCTCACAGCGGGACTTGCTCAGTGTTTGGGTGTTGCTGGCCAACTGTTTATGGCTCTTCTGGAAAGAGAAATATCCTCAACCTTTAAACAGGGTTTCTTTTCTTCTTTCGTTTTCTTTTTTAAAATTTATTTATTTCTATTTGATATGCATTGGTGTTTTGCCATGGGTATTGGGTCTCCTGGAACTGGAGTTACAGACAGTTGTGAGCAGCCATGCAGGTGCTGGGAATTGAACCCAGGTCCTCTGGAAGAACAGTCAGTGCTCTTAACCACTGAGCCATCTCTCCAGCCCTTTTGTTTTTCTTTTTAACATTTATTTATTTATTTACTTAGTGTGTGTGTGTGTGTGTGTGTGTGTGTGTGTGTGTGTAGGTCAGAAGCCAGCTTTCAGAGACTTACAGGGCCAGCTTCCTCACTCCTTGATGGCAGACTTGGAGTCAGCAAGCTTTCTTACACAACCAAGCTTGGCTGCCAGGGTGACGGGCAGATAGGCCCAGGCCTGGCCTGGCATAGCTTCCTATCCCCCATCAAAGAACAGGTGCCGCTCTCCAGAAGTCGCTTTGAGGAATCTCCTGTATCAGTTACTTTTCTCCCTGATGTAACAATAGCAACCTAAGGAAGGAAAGATGTATTTATTCCTAGTCGGAGGCTGCAGGGCATCATGGTGGTGAAGCCAGAGCTACAAGAGCGTGAGGAGGGTGGTCACATCCTCAGACAGGAAGCAGGTGGTCACATCCTCAGACAGGAAGCAGGTGGTCACATCCTCAGACAGGAAGCAGGCAGAGGGGATCCTGGTGCCAGCTCACTGCTCTATACTCAGTCTAGGGCTTTCACCCCTAGAAAGGGGTGCCCACATTTAGGACGCTGGGTCATCCCACCGCAGCTACACCTGTTTCCTTCACAGGTATGGCAAACATATGTTTCTATGGTGATTTAAATCCCGTGAAGCTGACAGAAAGACTGAACATTATCCCTTCCTGTGGATATATATGAATATGTAGGCCCGACACATGTATCCGTGAACCTAGAGGGAGGGTCAGTCTCAAAGAGCCTTGTCTGGGCTGGCAGGATGACTCACTGGAGGCACCTGAGGTCCTTCCTCAGAGAGAAGCAAGGCCTTCATGTTGTCACCCATGGGAGTAGGTAAACATCTGGGCTCATCGCTGAGGTTCATGCCCTGAAACTGACACTTCCTGGCAGGAAACGTTGACCGATTTGGCCCTCCCTTGTCATGTGTCTGGCATGGAGAAGCCCCTGGCCCTGGGCATCTCTGGGAAGCCTCTGGGACTGCGAGTGACCGTCACTGTCTCCTTAGAGGACTCCGATGGAAGGTGAGTCCAGGGTAGGGGAGGCCGCCTGGAGGGCTGGCATTACACGATGGTCCTGCTCTCCCTTCTCCTGAGCAAATTGCCAGCGCTAAGAGGTTACCAAGTTGTCCCAGGCCCTCTCTATCTCTGCAGAAGCCCCCCCCCACTCCACCCTGTGTGGTGTTTCTGTGCACGCTGCGAGGCGGGCAGGAGGTGGCAGGGGATCCTCAGTGGGTTTGCCCATGTTAGTCCCAGAAGCTTGCAACTATGCCATTTTTGACCCCACGGGGGGGGCAATTCATGCTGTTCGATCACTCCTCTGGCATGGCGGATTGGCAAGAAGTTTGGGCCTCGTTTGGGCCTCGGGTCTGGCACTCCATGAGGAGAGAGTCCGTATTAAGCTGGGTTTCAGGACTACTCCCCCACCCCACCCAGGGTGGCTCTCTGAACTGAAACAAGAGCGGCAGGTAACATAGTGCCCCATGGCACGGGGCAGCACTGTCAGCAGCAGTACGCAGTGGCCAGCCCACCCAGAGAATCTCCGCTTGGACTTTGGCTCGACAGTGCCACTGAGGACCCGTGTGACTCGCCAGCTCATCCTGACAAATTGCTCCCCAATACAGACCCCCTTTTCCCTCAAATTTGAGTACTTTGGAAGCTCCCAGGACAGTCTGAACAAAAAGACCAGCCTGTAAGTCTCAATCTCTTCCTGGGGCGTTTCACAGGGTGCGTGGCCTCACGGGGGCCATGTTTCCGCTTGGGAGGCTGGAGGCTGATCGGTGTGGGAGGGCGAGTGTGTGGTTTGAAGATGGCCGTAGGGAACTGCACAGAGGGGATAGCTCCTACAACCCACCCTGAAGACCCCAACTGACCCGTGGGAGAGAAGACCAGGCCGGTGACCCCTCCTCAGCCTGGCCTTGGAGGTCGAGGACCTCTGAGACCAGGTAGGGTAAAGGAGGGAGACACTACTGTAGACAGCGGAACCAGGCGCAGAGGTGTGGGAGAAGCACCCAGAAATGGATCGTGGGTCTGAGGTGACAGGCGCAGGGAGGAAAACCATTAGCTTTCTGCTCCAGCATGCCGGTGCAACGTGAGGTCAGGGAGCAGCTGGGGAGAGTGGAGCCTGTGGAAGAGGACGCCCCAGATCTGGGGACCCAGAGCTGGGTTTGCCTCTGGGATAGCAGATCTCCGGCTCAGAGGCCAGTCCGTGGACATCTGGGGAGGTGGGAGGTGGTTCCTGTGACTTTTGTGGTAGCCTGCAGCTAGAGTTGTGCTGGATGGCAGAGATCCAGTGGGAACAGAGATTTTCGGGGACCTGATCAGCTTCCCTTGAGAGGAGCAGGCTGCCTTCCCCCGCTGGGCACCTGTCCAGATATTTCTGTGGCTCCAGTATGGGAAGGACTGACTGCTCCCATACTATTTTCTGCCTCTGTGAAGCCCTGACATGCCCCCAGCCCTGCTAAAGATGGCGCACATCCAAGAGCACTTGGCCAAGAAAGAAAAGATGGGTAAGAGCCACCAACATCGGAAGTGTTGGGCCCAAGTAATGGCCAGAGTTGGGCTTTTCACAGCCTTCTGAGGATGTGATGTTACATTCTGATGCCAGCATCCACCATGGAGGGAAATGGGGACCAGTGACTCACTCCCTCTCAGTAAAGTCCCCAACATGGTTGAGCTGTGTACAGGACATGTGGCAGCTCATAGGGGAGGGCTTGACCTCATAGGAGGTACCAGAGGCTGGCCCATCAGGGCCAGTCTCGGCTGGCTTCCCAATGGGATAGAGGCCATGAGATGGCTCCAGCAGGATCAAGCTTTGCTAACCCCCGAGGATTTAGCCCTCACTCTCAACCCAGGGTTTGACCCTCGTGTTCTGTTCTCTGCAGACTTTATGGAGAGCATGTTATCCCACAGGAAAGGAGCTGCCTTCTTCCCCCACATTTCCCAGGGCATGCTGGGAGCCTACCAGCAGCTGAGTATTGACATCACGGGCTGTGCCAACATGTGGGGCGAGTACTGGGATGATCTCCTTTGCATGGTAAGGACGTGCATGTAGGCATGGTAAGGACATGAATGTAAGGCATGGTAAGGATGTGCATGTAGGCATGGTAAGGA
>NC_022012.1:91233004-91260200 GCF_000317375.1 Microtus ochrogaster
TGCAGGCAGACTTGGTAAGGACGTGCATGCAGGCGTGGCAAGGACATGCATGTAGGCTTGGTAAGGACGTGAGTATAAGCACACAGCTCCTAGTCTCCTCTCCACCCAGCTGTGCCCTCAGCCTTTCCAAGTGCAGCTGCTGCCACATGCTGCTCGCTCACACTGCCACAGTTTCTGGGGCAAGGCTGACATGCTTCTAGCAGAGAGTCCTTTTGTGTAGCAGAGCCTTCTGCATCTCTGTGATGTACAGGGCTGGAGCCACCATGAGGAGGACAGGAAATGGTAGGCTGGAAAGAACAGTAATGAGTAAAGAGGAGACAGTAACAGCTTCCCAGCAGTCCAGCCTTACCCAGATCTCTGCATTTTGTCATTTACTAAGCCCCCTGTACATACATGCACACACACATACATGCATACATATTTACACACACATAGACACATACACATACACACATATACATACACACATGCACACACATACATATATATGCATACACACATGCACACACATACACACATGCACATATGCACATACATACATATACACACATACTTATATACACATGCACACATGCACACACATACGTACATACACATGCACACAATACATATATACATACACACACGTGCACACATACATGTATACACATATACACATAAGTACCACACACATGCACACATCACACATATACACAAGAACACACGTACATACGTATAACACATTACACATACACATGCACACACACGCACACACACAACACATACACCCACATAACACACACACATGACACTCACACAATCTTTAACAAACTAAAAGATATTTGAACAAATAAATTTGAGCAAAGGGGCCACAAGAGGCCTGAGGCGTTGCGGCTGCATCATCAGTAGAGGGTAGCAGGCTTATGAGGGAAGGAAGGGCAGACAGAAGCTAGGGCAAAACAGCTAAGGATCAGGGTGAAGCAGCCGGGGCTAGGGGTATCTGGGTTAGGAACTGGACAGTGGGTGAGGCTGGATTCAATGGGAACCAACTGGGAATCCTGGACTGGCTGGACACGTGGGAACTTTGCCTGGATGAAATGCAGTGGTCCTCACTGACAAAAAGCTGGTGTGCTTGCAGGTGGGGGACCTGCCAGTAACTGTCATCCCGGTGTATATGGCCGTGGTGGGCTGCCCCATCAGCTCCCTGAGGAATACATGCTACAGTGTGGCCCCATTCCAGAAGGAACCCATCATCAGGTGCCCAGCTTCAGCCCTGGTCTCTGGCTCTTGGCTACCCCTCTGACTGTCGGTCTGGGTTGTCTGCACTGGTTCCTGGTTCTCCATCTGGCTCAGGGCTACCTGAGCCACCCAAAGGAGGCTCTAGGGCAGGGCTGTCCTGGGGAAGGGACATTGGTGTGTCCCTGAGGGCTTTGGGGTGGGTGAGTGAACAGAGAGCGGTCTGAGGAAGTGGCAGACCCTGACGAGCCCAGGGTCTTGGTGTTACTGAGGCAGGGGCAGACAGCTGACACCTCTCTGGCCCTACGCCCACCTGGGCCTCCTGCCCCACAAGGCTGTGCAGTCTACATGAAGGGTGCTAGCTCAGGCTGCTCTCTCCCTCCAGATTTGGGACCCAGATCTCTGGAGGAGACAAAGTCACCAGAACCCTCCGTCTGTATAACTCGAGCCCCTGCGGTGAGTTGCTTGTGATGGTCAGGTATCTGGGAGGGAGAGCAACTGACAGCCGCAAACAGCACCCGGGAATCCGAGTGACCTGTGACCCTTGAGACAGACGGTCTAAAGTAGAGAGGTGACCGTGCCAGTCCAGGCTTACGAAAGAGGAACATCCATCCTTGAGAATGGGACTCATCCTTGCTTAACTTTGCATCACCAGGGTCACTGTGCCCAGGGACAGACACTTCTGGGGACCCTTTTTCTCAGTCCTTTAGTCCACAGTATCTGAGCTACATGACAGGTGCTATGTAAGGAAATGGGGATCCTGAGAGAACAGGAAAGGGGGTTTGTGCCCCAGGGGCTTCCAGTGTGACTGGGTTCTGGGTACCTTCGAGGAGTCTCTGAACTTCCTTGTGAGGGGCACTTGGGCTGCGTCTGAGTAAAGTCAGAGAGGTGAGGGTATCCATGGTGTTTAAGGGAGAATCGTGGACAACTCGGAAGTCAGACATTTAGCCCTCTCCAGGCACAGCCATGGGTAAGAAGCAGGACTCTGTGACCCTGCTCCTTGTGGGATCCCACTATCCTGAGAGGCGTATTGCAGTCACTCTCAGGAGTCCTGAGAGGCGTATTGCAGTCACTCTCAGGAGTCCTGAGAGGCGTGTTGCAGTCACTCTCAGGAGTCCCCTCACTTTGTAGGAGCATTGTTGGCCTGGGTCACATTGTCACACTAGCATCCCTGACTTCCTATCACTTTATTGTGACTTGTTTCTGTTTTTAAGTTTTAAAATTAATTAATTTATTTGTGTATTGTGAAGGGTCACACGTGACAGGAAGCATGTGGGGGGGCAGAGGGCAACATTTAGGAGTCTTTCCTCTCCTGTTACACGTGGTTTTGGTAAACGACGGGAGGCCAAGCTTTCGATGGTCCTGAGATGACCTTGTCTGTGGGATTTGTTGTTGTTGTTGTTGTTGGTTCTGCGGTTGTAGGAGTCAGCTGGATGTCACTCATGCTAGACCAGTGCTCTGCCCACGGCCATCTCCCCAGCATTCTCTCTCCATTTGTTTAGAGACAAGTTCTCACTAAGTTGACTAGGCTGCCCTTGAACTCACTCAGGAAAGACCTGGTCTTGGGGTCTTCCTGCCTCATCTTCCTAAGTGGCTGGGCTTACAGGCCTGTGTCACAAGCCCAGCTATTCGCTGAGCCTTCTCTTTGTCTTCCATTCTCTCCACGGTTTCCTTTTCTTCCTCATCACTCAAGATCTCTACATATTGTTCTGGTCCTCTGGATGCAGGAGGTGACAACAGGTAGAGACAGGAGATCCACCCAAGGCTGGATCCTGTGGCATTCCCTATCGCCAGGACCAGTGACAAGATCCAGAAAGTCCACGCTAATTCCTGTGGCATTCCCCATCGCCATGGCCAGCCGTACTAGATCCAGAAAATCCATGCTAACTGACACATGAGGAGGTGACTGAATCACTGGCCCTGGTGCCCTGCTGTGGAGAGGAACTGTAGCCCAGCTGAGGAGGTGGTGTGGCAGAGAGAAGCGTTTGCATGGTGGGAGAGGTCTGAACTAGCTTAAGTGCGGTTAGGAACAGCCAGGTAGGGTGCACGGACAGGCAGAGGACAGAGGGGCTCCGTGCTTGGCAGGTCACTGCTGGGTGGGAGCAGATTTGCAGGCAGGTACGAGTAGGGGCTGTACTTCTGGCAGACAAAGTGAAGCCACCGGTGGGCGTGGTGGCTCACATAGGAGGCATCAGAGGAGAGCAGGTGCATGGGAAAGAGGGCAGTGTAGCAGCCCAGGTCGGGGAGCAGTGGGGGTGCACTCTCTTCAGCTTGGAGGACTTACCCAGTGCTATTGAGGGATGATGCAGTTGCTTCATCCAGCGTTGGGCTTTGCCTTGTGGGTAGAAGGATGAGGTACCAAGGGAGGTAGAGTTGCTAGGAAGATGGCCACGAAGGTTAGCTTGATTTGGGGACTTGGGGAGGAAGCGAAAACAGACCAGGGTCGATGGATGGGTGTGGAATGGAGGGTGTGGGACTTGGAGGGTCAACCATCAGACAGAAATCAAAGGGACAAGAAACTGCAGGAAGTCAGGAGATCCTAGGCTCAGGGACTTGGATATGAAGACTGGTCTTGTGACCAACCGCGAGGACATCAGGTAACTGAGCCAGGTGCCAAGAAGCCTGCAGAGAACCGCTTATGTTCCTGTATGCGTCTGTCGCACACACGTGTTGATGTGTATGGGTGCACGTGTGTTCAGGTGTGCTCACATGAGTGTGTGCCCATGTGCGGAGAAGCCAGAAGACAGCCTTGGGTGCTTCCTTGGCTCTTCAGGTGCCACCCACCTTGCTGCTTGAAACAGGGTCTGTCACTGTCCCAGGACTCACCAGGATGCCCAGACTGACTCAGCATTCCCAGGGCTGCCTCTGTCTCCTCAGGGCTGGGGTTACAAGCGTGTGCTGCCACACCCAGCTTTTCAAGTGATCTGGTCCAGACTCAAGTCCTCGTGTGTCCACAGTGTGTCTAGATGGCGTTCAGCTGCTTTGATAAAATGCATGGGAAAAAAATCTACTTGGGAAGGAACGGGTTTATTTCACACAACAGCTCATAGTCCATTACCAAGCAAAGGCAGGGCAGAAACTCAAGGCAGGAAGCTAGAGGCAGAGACTGTGGAGGGGCACTGCTTACAGGCTTACTCCTCCTGGCTTATTCAACCTGTGTTCTTATACAACTCAGGACTACTTGTCCAGTGACGACCTTGCACATAGCTGACTGGGCCCTCCCACATCAATCATTAATCAAGAAAATGCCCCATAGACATGCCCATAGGCCAAACTGATGGGGGCTGTTTCTCAACTGGGGTCCCCTCTTCCCAGGCACCTCTAGTTTGGGACGTTGACAAAAACAAACCAGCGCACACAGCAAGCACTTGAGCAACTGAGTCCGCTACCCATTGTCAAGAACTACTTTCTAGAACTACGGCATTATAAAAATAGCAAGGACCCCCTCCACCATGAGAACGGCAGTCTAGGGAGGTGGAAGCCAGGGGAAGACCACCCACTCTCCTTTGTCCTCCTTGCTTCCCCCAGACATCCGCCTGGACTGGGAGACCTACATCCCAGAGGAAAAGGAGGACCAGCTGCTGGAGCTGCTTGTGTTTTATGGACCACTCTTTCCACTGCGGGACCAAGCCGGGAACGAGCTCGTGTGCCCTGAGACCTCTGAAGGCAGCTCACCTGTGTCCTCATGTCCCTCCAATGCGTCAGGGTCTAGCCATGCAGTCCCCTCATCGGTGAGCAGGGATAGGGGGCGTGTGAGACGTGGCCCAGGTCAGCTGAGCCCACATGAACCTCCGGGTCTCATCGGTAGCAGGGTAACTGCAGTGGCGGTGCCAAGGCCCAAGAGCAGATCATCTCAGTCATCCTGCAGGGGCACGAGGGGGTGCCCTCCGGCAACATGTACCATATCAGCCCCAAGCAGGTGGTGAGTAGGCTGGGGTGGGCACTCTCTGATGGAGCTGCCCCGGCAGGCCTGCTGGTGAACACGGGGCAGCGCTGAGGCTACCGTGTTCCTACCAGATCATCCCGGCGGGCGGCCACCGCACCCTCTACATCTCCTTCACACCCATGGTGCTCGGCCTTGACGTTCTGCACAAGGTGGAGTGTACCGGCTACGCTCTGGGCTTCATGAGTTTGGATAAGGAGGTGAGCCTTCCCACCCGGGGTGAGGGTGCCATGGCCAGCTCCTCTCCCCCTGGGAGTCACACTGCCTGCTCAGCCCCCCGGGGACCACCAGTGACCTCTGACGGATTGGGCTCTGCAGTCCGAGAGAGAGATTCCAGGCCGAATGCGCCGCCTTCAGGACTTCGCCGTGGGCCCCCTGAGACTGGAGTTGAATGGCTATGTGAGGCGGGCACAGTGAGTCCAGTGGATCTCCCTCCCTGCCCCCATCTCCTGGAGAGAGGAACCTCACTTCAGAGTCAAAGGACAGGGCCAGGGACGGGATGCTGCGGGACTCGGATCCTGGCTGCTTGAGCGGTGCCTGTCGCTCTGCAGGCTGGACACCGAGCTGGACAGCAGTGGCTACTTGGACTTCCGGTGCCAGGCCAGCGACCTCATCCCGAAAGATCCCTGCTGTGGGGTGAGTGTGATGTCACCCTGCACCAGCCAAAGGACTTGGACCTCCCATGTGCCTGGGTCCTTTACCCAGAGTCCCAGCCTGAGGACTGGGAAGGGATGCACCATGCCCACCCCCTCCTCCCGTGGCCCCAGGTGCTGAGTGACCGGCTTACCACCCGCCATCTGAAACTGATCAACACTACGGAAATCCTGCACTCCTTCCGGGTCCTGGTCTCAAGGCCCTTCTTCATTTCTCAAGGTGGGGCCAGTCACCAGCTGCAGTGTGAAGAGGAGATGGCCTCCTCGGGCCCGCAGCTGGCCCTCCGCCCACAGGAGAACATGCTGGTCAGTACAGGGGCTCACCATCTCTACCCCCACTCCACAGGCAACACACACCCATGTCCTGCTCACATCTGAGCACCAGGTACAAATGGACAGTCCTAGGTGCATGCCCCAGACATGTCCCTTTCGACACACCGAGTCCCTCTGCACAGGTTACACACAGATGAACCTACTGCACATAGCCACATACATCCCAGAAACTTGTCCAGACCCACCAGTGTGTGTCCCTATGGACCACCGCCGACGGCCAGGTGGAGGCCAGTGCACACTGGTGAGCGTCCCCGCTTCACACCACGCTCCCTCCCTTCTCGTGTGCCAGGTGCTGCACACACAACAGACATGTACAGGGCATGGAAACCACATGCTTCATGCGGGGGAAACTGCTGAGCCATGTGCTGGGCAGCAGGGCCACTCTGGGCTCCATAAGCCCCATAAACTGGGGGTCGGACAGGACCTGGCTGGACGGGCAGGCCACCTGCCTTCAGCAACCTGGGGTGACACTGTGTCCACACCCGCTCAGGTGGATGTGTCCTTCTCCCTCTCCCTGGAGCTGCTGTCCTACCAGAAGCTCCCAGCTGACCAGATGCTACCCGGAGTGGACATTCAGCAGAGCGAGGACGGAGAGAAACAGATGGTGTTCACAGGGAATCTGCTCCTGGGCTTCACCAACCAGACCTTCCAGGCACGTGCTGGGCGTCCTCCTGCCAATTCCACCCCCCGGGAAGGAATACGACACCCTGTCCCACGGGTGACGGGCTGGAGGGGAAAATCCAGGGTGCTCCCTGGAGGAGGTGGCTGGTGAAGCCTGGAAATGACACAGAACTAGGGTAGGGATGATTGGTGGGACAGTGAGCACCGAGGAAGCCGTGAGGGACACTGCCTGGCTCCCTAGAGCTTAGAGTGCCACTGAGCGGGTCACACACAGGTCAGTATGGAGCCGAGGGAGTCAAGCGGGGATGCAAGCAGAGAGCTAACGTGTAGACCTTGTGGGATGACAGAGAAACCAGGAGTAGAGGAGGGTAGTGGAGGCCTGCGGTCTGGAAACTGGCAGGAGCCGGGGGCCATAGTGAAGCTGACCACGCCAGTGCCTGAGTAGAGGAGGGTAGTGGAGGCCTGTGGTCTGGAAACTGGCAGGAGCCGGGGGCCATAGTGAAGCTGACCACGCCAGTGCCTGAGTGATTCGTGAACTTCTGCGGGCCTTGGCTCAGGGTCTGATGAACCCCATGGGAGGAGGGAAGGTGATGGAGGTCGGACGGCTGACTGACCATGGGAGGAAGGTTGGTAGAGAAGCCGAGGGTGTCCCCTGGCTCTGCCGGATTCCACCTGCCTGGCTTGGGTGGCAGTGCCAAACCCCTGGTTGCCCACGGTCCTCTACCCCAGCTCTGTTCAGAAGTGTCAGTACTCAGGGGGAGGTGGGTTTCCCTGTGTCCCTCACTGAGACACGGGCTTGGGCTCCCAGGAGGTGCCCCTGCGGGCTCTCGTGGCTGTGCCAGCACTGCAGCTGTCCACCAGCTGGGTAGACTTCGGGACCTGCTTCGTGAACCAGCCACACACCCGGGAGGTCTACCTCACGAACCTCAGCAACTGCCTGAGCTACTGGACAGTGATAATGGGTACGTTGTCACCCCCACATTCTGCTGCTCCTCGATGGGCCTGAGCAAGACCCCTAAGAAAGACAGTAGCGTCCTGTCCATGTAGATTGGCTTCCCAGGGCTGGTGGCACCGGACACTCATGGAGTCCACCAGTCCTCCAGTTTCTGGCTGCCCTGTCCTGGGTTGCTGGGAGGACCAGAGGTGACACCTGAGAGACTGGTCTGGTCTCGGGGCAACATCTGGAGCAGCCTGTGCCCATGTATGGCCTCTTTTCTTCTCGGTGTAGGACAGGAGGAACCAGCTAGGGAGGATAATGCCTTTGGGGTCTCCCCAGGCAGTGGCCTGCTGGAGGCCCGACCCACCAATGCACCCCCAGTTCCCATCCCCCTTGAGGTCTTCTTCAATCCTAGGTAAGAGCTGCTTCCTGCCTCTGGGACACCGCCCATGGGGCCTGGGCACTGGCCAGCACTGCCTAACCTCCCCCCCCCCATTCCCCAGGAGCAGCCTGCTGTACGAATCCACGCTGGTGGTAGAAGGGGTGCTGAGTGAGAAGCCTTGCACCCTGCGGTTGCGGGGCCGAGGCTCTTACGACGAGAGATATATGATACCCCACCAGTTCTGAGGCTCTGCCGTCTCCAGGGCTAACCAGCATAGGTCACCAGCTGGGGTGACTATGATCACCATCACTAGGAAGATGGGCCACAGATTCCGGCAAAGCAAGAGCTGGACTGGGAGTGAAATGACTGACACGGAATCAGATAAGACACATTTACTTTGCCCATCACAACCATCGTTCACGAGGCCACTGTCCCACAGAAATACATGCGGTCCTGCAGTCCAGTTGAGAGGACCAGACTGGATGACCCGATGCCCAATTGTCCCCATACTGCGACGATCACATTATCTAGATTAAAGTGCTGTGATACACCCTCCAGTGCTGAGTGTCCCCTGCAGATGGCTTCTGAAGAGTCCCCCTCTGGCCACCACTGTAGGACTCTCTGGGCAGTGCCCGCAGTCAGGGCTTCAGTACCCAGGGTATTCAAAGACAGCAGCGGCTCCCATCCCTGTCCCGATGCACATGGACACCACTCCATAAGCCCTGGGGAAAGAGCCTGTGTTGGCTGTGCAGCGCCTGCCCAAGCCGTGCCCTCAAGGGCTCATGGACAGATGAGCAGAGATCTGTGGGAACTGAGCCGTGGACAGACACAAGCCAGGCGGCAGACACTTTCCACAGGTTATGCTGCCTTTTAAGCAAGCCATCAGGAGGGCAGGTCTCACCCCTCCATCCCTCCATCAGAATACCTGTGCATGTGTGCACGTTCACCTCCCCAGGCACCAGCCATCAGACACCCCAGCTCCAACACCCCCCACACCACTCCACAAGGAGCAGCCTTACCGTTTCCCACGGCGCTTCAGTTCATTGAGAAGCGTGATGACCTGCCTTGCACCGGTGCAGCCCAGGGGGTGGCCCAGGGCTATTGCACCCCCCAGGGGGTTCACCTTCTCTGCAGGAATTCCCAGCTTCTCCACACAGTAGAGGGCCTGGAAGGAGCCAGAGTAATGGCTGGAGCCTCCATCTGCTCTGAACCACGGGCCCAATTGATCCCACCAGACACCCAGACTCACCTGACTGGCAAAGGCCTCATTGATCTCAAAGATGTCTATGTCATTCACAGTCAGCCCTGCAGGCAAGATACAGAGCAGAGCTGACAGTCATGGCGGGACTCTGGATTTCCTCTGGGCTCCACCCCAAGCACAGCTCTCGTGGTCCACTGTGTGCCAGGTGTGTGAGTCCCAATGGTAGGGTAGGGAGGCCTTGGCTGTGGGGCACTAGCCTGACCCACCTCCATTCCAGAGCACCCACAGGTCAAACCCAGGACACTCCAGTCCCAGATACAGGTAACGAGGGGTCCAGGTATAGGATGAGAAGGGGCTGCTCACCTGCTTTCTGCAAGGCTGCAGGGATGGCATAGGCAGGACCGATGCCCATGATGTCAGGAGGGACGCCGACCACTGCATAGGACCGCAGGACCCCAAGGATGGGAAGGCCCAGTTCTTCAGCCTTGGATCTCCGGGCCAGCAGGATGGCAGCTGCTCCATCACTCACCTGACTGGAGTTTCCTAGGGGAGGAAGGGTGAGATGAGGAGGCCTCAGACTGAGCTGAAGAGAGCCAGCCCTCCACCATCACCTTGCTAAGGGGTCTGGTCAGCTCCACGTCTCAGAGAAGAACTGGTCACCTCCATCAGTGCTATTCCCGGCCCACGCTCACCAGCTGTGGTAGAGCCTCCATCCTTGAAGGCCGGCTTCAGCTTGGCCAGGCCCTCCATGGTGGTGCTGGGACGGACGCCCTCATCCTGGGACACCGTGATGGTTTTCTTGTTGCCTTTGTCATCAAGGACTGTGGTTGTCACAGGCACGATCTCAGCTCGGAAACAGCCCCTGCTCTGGGCTCTTGCGGCCCTGCCAGCACCATGGACAGCGAATCTCAGGCCAGATTGTAGTCTTTTCTTGCCTTTGCTTGGCCTTTGCTAACTCAGCAATACACACAGCCCCTGGCTGTTCCAACCCAGGGACTGCTGTGCACCCCCACACTCCCCCATGGAGCTGTGAGAGACTGCTGAGGGTTCCTCAGGACACCACTTTCCTCCGAGAGGGAGAGGCATGCCCAGATTCCTAGATTCTTCATTGCATCCTAACAGAGAGCATGCCCAGATTCCTAGATTCTTCATTGCATCCTAGCAGAGAGCATGCCCAGATTCCTAGATTCTTCATTGCATCCCATCCCAATAGAGAGCAGGACACGCAGAGGCATCCTTCTGTCCAGCATTCTCTATGCATTGGCCACTCAGCCTGCTCAGTGCGCTCTTCCACAATAATGCTGGTGCTTCCCGCAGAGGTCACCACTCCAGGCCCAGATCTGCCTCTTATGCTAGGAAGACTAGCATACTCCAGGCTTAAGTATCACCAGTGACCACCATGTCGGTCAGAACAGGGTCCTATGCCTTATGTCCCAAAGAACAGAGTGGGGGAGGGGCTGAGGTCCTGCTTGGGAGAGGACACTCAGACCCCAGAGTGTATAGTTTAAAAGGACTGGGAAGACCTACCCAACAGTGAAACGTTTCCACCTCCCACCCAAAGGCATGAGGCTAGCCAACACTGTTGTGCCATCCTGACAGCCCCAGCTGAGACTACTCTCCACCCCATCAATAGCCCACCCCAGCCGCACTCACTTCTGCTGGGAGGCCAGAGCAAAGGCATCCTGCTTCTGCCGTGAAATGCCAAACCGCTCGGCCACATTCTCCGAGGTTATCCTAGACACAAACAGCAAAGCAGGAGGCTATGGGTCTGCTCGCCTGAGGGCCAGGGCCGTACTGAAGGCCTACACTTGCACCTCTGGGCATCCGGGTCAGAGGTAGGATATCTAGTCCCTGCCCCAGGGACAGAGGTAAGTTCTCAGAAGGTGGTACTCCTGTCTCATCTTAGTGAGGAGCACCCCTGCTGGTCAAATCCTCAGAGGCACATACCAAAGGAAACATTCTTTATAGGGGGCCAACAGCCTCTGTGTGAGGCCTGCAGAAGGCATGGCCTCCTACCCAGTGGCATCCCCAGGAGCAGACCAGAGGACATGCTGGGCGCACTAACTGTCCACACTTGGTCAACTTCTCCTATGTCTCCAAGCTGCCTCTGGAGAGAGGATCTGGACAAAGCCAGATCACTGCCCACTGCAAGCTTTTCTCTGTATGACTGGCCACACTTGGTCAACTTCTCCTATGTCTCCAAGCTGCCTCTGAAGAGAGGATCTGGACAAAGCCAGATCACTGCCCACTGCAAGCTTTTCTCTGTATGGCTGTGCAACCAGGGATCCCTGCCCCTGGATGTTGGCAAAGTCCAGAGATCACAGATATGACTGTAGCTGACAGAGGTGTAGAGAACAATTTCCCAGGCTACATCTCAGGGGCCTGAGTCCCCCCAAGTGCGTTCAGAACTTCAGCGCTCCCCACATCCTTCTCAACAGGGGTTTGGCGGGACATCTGGCACCATCCTCCTTGTGCCTGGGCACCTTGGGGTGGGGGAGGGGAAACACGGGATATGTTTGGATACTAAGGGGCTCAGAGAGGACTCAAGCCTTTAAAGAAAGGAAAGCCAAGGATTGTGTCAGTCCATACTCAGTCCCTGCTGATTAGGTACATGGTACTCAAAGGACGGAGGTGAAGGGTTCAAGGCCAGGCATTGCCAGCCACAGAGGGGAAAATCCCATGGTCTCTGGTTGAGGACAGAGTGGTGAATGGGCACACGCATGCACACATGCACACGCATGCACACATGCACACGCATGCACACACGTGCGTTCATACACACGGTCACACACACAGAGACACCTGTGGACACTCACCCCATAGGAATCAGGCAGTCTCTGGCCTTCTCATTCTCCAGCAGGCGTGAAGAAATGTTCCTAAAGTTCCCTCTCTCAGACATGGTCATGGACTCCACCCTGAGGAAGAGAAGTGAGCTCTCAGCCCTACCTAATAGGAAGCCCTATTAGGATGGCCAGCTGTGTGGCAAGTACTGGGCAATAAATAGCGAGAGATCCCTCCAGGCATGCAGCAGGTACCTGGCCAGCGAGCAGGGATTGCAATGGCCGAGCCATCTTTCCCTCCAGCCCCAGACAGCACTGTCCCAGACCCAGACCCAGACCCAGCTCTGGGGTCCTGCTGTATGGTACATTGCTGAGTTAAGTGAGCAGTGGTTCCCAGGGATGTCCTTCTGGTTGTCCCTCTAATGCGGGACATATCAAATCAGCCTGATTCAGCAGCCTTAGTGTCCCCGAGTCAGAGAGAGAGAGAGAAGCAAGACATGATGAACACTAAGTTTACATCAAAGAAAGCCCTGGTCTGCGTCGATTGGCAAGTAGGTGGGATGGCCGAGAAAAAGACGGGGTGGTCCGTGCAGAGGGACCAGACATTGCTGGGGAGGTGGCCATGAGGTCACATGATGACCAGCAGCCCTGGCTAAGTTCTCCCCGACTTTGGCATAACATGAACCTTTTCTGTTCTTTTTTGGGAGGACCGGGTGCTAGTTACAGGACCTCAAATGTGCACTACATTGCTGTGCTTATCTCTTGGCCTTAATTTTCTTCTTAGTCTCATTTTGAGACAGAATCTTGCTAGACAGTCTCAGTCCCAGATTTTAAGTAGCTCCAGTGGGCCCTGATCATGAATCCTGTTGCTTCAGCTGGGATTACAGCCCCGGCTGTTGTCTGAATCCTGTTTAGGCATGAGAACCTGTCTACAGTGTGACTGAATCACACAAGCCCCACAGCCAGCAGTAGCTGTGTCTCTACCTAATCATTCTACAGCGTCCACAGAGCTGAGGTGGGGTGAGGATGTGAAGGCCTGGCAAGGAGGAAACTGGTCATGGTCACCAGTGTGAACCCAACTCGACAGCTCAATCCTGGGCAAGCTGCACTCTCAGAAGCTAGGGGCTGGTCAGGTGATGTGGGCACCTCCCAGGCACAGCTGCTTTGTCTCCGGCACCATGGTCCTCCACCTGTCTGGGACTAGAATCCTGAGGACCTCGTGGAGCCCCAGCCTGTCCCCTCAGGCCACCACAGCTGCTGTCCTCGCTATGGAAACAGGAGATGACTGTGACCCTTGCCTACCATAGTCCCTGTTTGTGGACTTTAACACATGGGTCAGGAAAACCCAGCGCAGGCAGCCCGGACCTAGCAATGCTTCCTATCAAAGCTCTTCTACAGAACCTGGGGCAGCTCGCTCCAAAGCCTGCCAAGGCTAGCTTCTAGGCACGCCTAGGCTGTCTTCCAACAGCGGATGTTCCTTCCTGGATCCACCGTCAGGTGTAACTTCTGGAGCCCTTTTCCCCAGAGGCAGAAACAAAGGGGCAGTCTGCATGGAGGAGACAGTGAGCAGAGGTCTCACTATGTCCCTCAGAACAGAGTCTCAGATGGAATTTCTCCCTTGGTGTTAGAGTGGCAGACAAGGCAACAGGCTAGGAAGATGAATGTTTATATTATAAGCAAATGTCCCTGACTTGAGGGATCCTGCTCTGCCACCTCCCTCGGGAACATAGGACATCAGCCTATGTTTGGACAACAGGCAAAGTCCAAGTGCTGCAGATTTGCAAGGTGACAATCAGATTTGCAAGAAAGAATGAAAGAGACAACTACGCTCATAGCTTCAACAACAACTAGGCTGCAACTGCATGAGTCCAGCCCAGTGAGCTGCTGCGGTGGGCAGGGAGAATCATGGCTGAGGAGAGGAAGATTAGTTTAATTAATTGCATGGGTTAATCAGGTCCGGCAGGAAGACTATCTTACCCACAGGCCATGCCAATGTCATAAGACCCATTTCTGATGCCACCTGCAACGAAAGCCCTTCATAACCATCCTTGGCCAGAGTGGGCCTGCCCTGGAGCAGCACAGCCCATTCCCTCCCTGCTCTTGGGGTACAGTCACCAAAGCCTCACAGAAGACCCAGGAGCACCCAGAAAAGATTTGGGGTGTTGTACCAAGCAACTCAGCTTCCAAATTATGACACAGAGACTTTTATTAGTTTTGAATACTTGGCCTATCTTAGGCTCATTTCTGGTTAGCTCTTTTAATTTAAATTAACCTGTTTCTCTTTATCTACCCTTTGCCTTGGGGCTTCCTTCTTCTTTTCTTTCTTTCTTTCTTCCTTTTCTCTTTCTTTCTTTTTTTTGTATGTCTTACTTTCACTGCTTATTCCAGAGTCTGGCAGGCTGGCACTTGCCTGGCTTCTTGCCACAGGCATCTCTCTCTCCTTCCTGTTCTCCTTTTCTTTTCCTCTTCTTCTCTTGAGCCTACATTTCTCCTATTAATTCTCCCCACCTGCCAGCCCCACCTATCCCTCTTTCTCTCTCTCTGATTAGCTATTGGCCATTCAGCTTTTTATTAGGTCAATCAGGTACCCTAGGCAGGTGAAACACTTTACATAATTAACAAATGCAGCAGAAACAAAGGTAACACACCTTTGCACAGTTAAAGTAATATCCCACAGCATAAACAGACATCACACATATTCCACAACAGGGTGTGGCAATGGGTGTTCCTCCACTCCTCTCTGCCTAGGGTCCTGAGGGGAAAGACCAAGGACAGGGTCCACTCCTGTGCACCCAGCAATCACAACTCACCAGCGATATTGGCCACTGCTTGCAGCCCCGATGAACACTGTCTGTTGACGGTAGACGAAGGTACCGTCTCTGGAATGCCACTGAAATAGCAGGGAAAATGGCAGTCAGCCCTGGACGTGACAGTGACTCACAGGAAGCCCACTACACTTCTGGGCCCCGTGAGAGCCCCAGCAGTGTGTGCACAGATCAGAACAACGTGGGAGAAGCCTGCCCCCACGGGCTCCGCCCCCACGGGCGCAGCTCCATATTTGCAGAAGTGGGTGCTGAGCATGCCTGTCTGCACAGTTGCTGACTCCCCACAGCCCCCAGGCACACCTTCACCTGTCCTACAGTTCCCATCACAGACAATGTTGTGGGCCACAGGCCATCTCCTTCCTCCACCAGCCATTTTTTGGACCCCTCAGGATAAAGAAGTGGGTCTATGGCTGGGCTAGGGCACAACAGCTGCATGCCAACATCGGACTGCCATTCATCCCCATCCCTTGGCTTGCCTAGTAACCACAGAGTTGGTCCAGTGTGTCCAGTTTTCTCCTCTGTGGACTGTTTCCCCACTGGCATGTTCATTCTTCCACTCCTTGCTCTGGGGTGCCCCGGGTTCAATCATTCAGGCCATTGGAGCTGCCTTCCAACATAGCAAAGACCTAGGAGCATCCATCCCAGGCCCTTGACTGACACACCAAGAACCCCAGAGAACAAGCACATAGGAATTAGGATGGTTCTGGTGTGCAGGCACCAAGAGCACTGACTGAGTTTAGTGGACACACCAACAACACAGAGAGAATCAAACAGTAGGGCCTCATGCCAAAGCCACACCATAGGAAGGAACGAGGCCATGTGCTGAGCAAGAACTACACCATTTGAAGTCTGAGAGCTTGGGTATATTTGGGTAGGGTTTAGCCAGGGCAAGGAGAGCTGGCTTGGCCAGCACCCCATGGGGGCAGAATGGGCAGAGGGAAGAGAGAAGCAGGCAGACAGCCCATGGACCACTGAACCAGCTGATTGGAGTCAAGAGTCTCCGGCCATACTGGTGAGAGGCGTGGAGAGTTTGAACCCCAGGCCGAGTCTGACCCTAAGTTGCCAGTCACTCTGCCACTGGTCAGTGTTGCTATTATTTCCAGCCCACGCAGCAAGGACTGAGGGAAAGAGGCCCTCAGTCCCCAAGTGGCAGTGAATGAACCACTGGTTTGCAGTCTTGGGAGGACCAGGGCTCTTCCTGGGGTATAACCCCACCCCATGCTATACCACCCCCAGCCACTGATGATGGACCAAGCCTGGACTTCCAGATGCTCACCTGAGAGGGGACACATATACTGCCCGGTCCTGGTCATGTGATTCCACCCACTAAAGGGTCTCTGTTAAGTCAGCTTCGTTTAAAATTTAGGCCACTGCTCTGCCCCTGTCCCCAAGCCCTGGGTGCCTTGGCCGTCTGCCCAGTGACACAAGTCGGCCCAGTGACACACCCCCTTTAAGTAGGGAAAAGGTTACAGTCACAGGACAGAGTTCAATGTCCTCTGGTTGCCTCAATATCTTCTTCCAGCCCGATCTTCCACTTCACACTCCAGCACCAGGACCCCCAGCAGTCATGGTGGACAATTCGAGGCAGAATGGGAAGGATTACCTCAGGAACTGGGCAATGCGTGCTGTAACGGCTCCGGCCCCTGGCAAAAGCACATTGCCTGTGGACAGAAGAACCCTTACTCAGTGCCGGGGGCTGGGGAGGGTAAGGGTGGGGGGGGTGGTGTCCTGAAGCCTAAGGTAAAAAAAAGATGTCCCAGAAAGGAGACATTCCAGATCTCTCCAGGAATCTAAGGCCTCTGCAGAGAGGTTCATGTGAGCTGTGGTGGCTGAGCTTGAGGAACGAGGAGCCAGCTACCAACCGCCTGTCACCCACCAGCCCAGCGCTGGAGGGCCTCCTGCATGCGTGCCAAGGCATGCTCCTCCACATCAGCAAGCTGGGCAGGTGGCCTGTTCGCCTGGCAACAGGAGAGCGCCTCTAGGGTAAGAGGCACAGTGCAGAGCCTTGAGCTGAGGGAATTAGGGCTGTGGGGGAGGGAAGCGAGTCTGCAATGGCTAGCCTGTCCAAGTGTCCTCCCCCAAGCCCTGTGTCATCGTGGGAGGAGGATCAGGCTGGCATCCCCGAATAGAACCATGTCTTACACGATGTTGTTCTAATTCAGGGAAAAGCGGGGGTTAGGGCAAGGTCGGGTGAACCCTGTCTACACCTGTACCCGGGCTGACAGACAGAATGTCGGTGTAGGTGGAGAACCATGGCCTCCCACCTCCTGGAGTCTCCAGGAATATCTGGGCTTTAGGGCATCTATCTAAGGGCCTTCCTGCTTTTCCATGTCCACTCAGTGGGCAGATGTGCCTCGAGGGGGCGCCCAAGGTTCTAGGTTGAAGACTGGCTGTTAGGAGCAGTTTCATTCAGATCTCTCTGTGGTCCAGCCCTTGCCCTCAGTAAACTCAAGTCTGTGTTGTAGAGAGAAGGGCCCCGGGAGGGAGGGCGAGGAGGACCCGGCGCGGGCCTGGCAGGTGAGCTCACCCACGGAGATGTCTCCCAGCTGCTCAGGCCTAAGGTTCACGTCCTGGAGAACCGCGGTCAACACGGCCGACAGAAGCTCGTCCGGGGTGGTGTCCTGCAGTGCGAAGCGCAGAGGCAATGAGCCCAGCTCCCGCATCCCCACCCGGAGACTTTGCGGTCACCGTAGTCCAGCGGGCAAGATAGCACTGGCCGCCTTCTGCGACTCTCACCCGTCTGAGAGGTCTCACCTTAAAGCCGCCACGGCCCGAACGGCCGATGGGGGTGCGCCGTCCGTGCACCACCACCACGTCGGAGGCCGAGGCCTGCAGGAAGCCCGCGGAGCAGGGCGCGGCTTGCAGCGCGGAGCTCGACTCGGGCCTGCCGGCCAGGTGTCCCAACACTACCTGCAGTCGATGCATCGCGAAGGTGGGTCCCGAAGATTTGCCTGGGCTCTGGGTGCAGAACCAAGGGGATAAAAACCTTGCTTGCAGGAGGGCAGGGCCAGTTTGAGCTTTAAATTTTTCACAAGTCCTGCCTACCCCTTCTGCAACCAATCAGAAGAGGAGTCTTCCTGTGGTCACTCCACCACAACCTCCTGGCTTCTCAAAGCCAGGTCAAGGAACTCCAAAACCCCTCTTTTTGATAGTTCATCCACATACACCTGTGATGGTGCAAGAGAGTGCGGCGTAAGTTCAAGGCCAGTCTGGGCTACAAAATAAGAATTTGCTTCATATATATATATATATATATATATATTTTAAATTTTGCGCACATTTCTGAAGCCTCTCCCAGAAGTGTAACTGGAACTTTCCTGTCTTTCACAGCATTTTGCAGTCAACATTGGAGGCAGGACCTCAAAAGTCGTCTGGGTTTCTGGGCATAAACCAGGATTCTGTCCTCCAAAGCACGGCCTATGCACAACATCAGGCAAAAGGCAGGAGGTTCTGGGACCATGGCAACAGCTTCCCACTATGGATGGAATTGGAGGTTCCGACTCTGATTCCTGTCGTCTTAATTGGCTCTTTTCTCTCCTGGGTCCCTGGACCCAAGCTTGAGATTCCCAGTCCTCTTTTTGGACAGTTTTGGATTCCTAGACAGCAGGAACAAAACAAAACAAAACACCCTTTTGATCAAGCACTGAAGGGGTTCCAAGGCCTCTGAGCGTGGTCTGCAGGTCGTAACACCTCTGTACGCCTGTTTGGGTTGCCCTCATTAGTCCTGAACACCATGCAGTCCCGTCCCCCCCTTCCCCCCCCCCCCCCCAGCAGAGGTATCTACGAAGGGAAAAGGAGCCTGCCGTGACTGACATGAGCTTATCAATGACTTCCCATCAAAGGAATCAATCAGGGCTCCCTGGGGGTAGAACCCGGTGCCCACTTAAAAAGCAAGACAGGGTCTGCTCAACCACAGTGACATGTCAGGCAAAACCATGGCTATCACAGCATTTTTCTCAAACCCCAAGAGATCCCAGAACACAAAAGGAGGGGAAACTGGGAGAGGGCTCATGAGTAGGGTGCTTGCCCCACAAGCCTGAGGGCAGAGAGGCCCAGTGCAGACAGCAATGCTGGTCAGGCTCCACAGCAGCCCAAGACCCTTTGTGCTCAGGTGGGGCAGGCGGCAGCTCCTCTGGGCAAACTACCCAGCTGGACCAATCAAATTGTTGAGAGCCGGGCTCAGTAAGAAACCTGGCCTCAGAAAACCAAGTGGAGAGGATGTCTCCAGTCATCCTGGACGGCACCCAACATTTCCCTCTGGGCTCCACCTGCGTGTGCGCACACGTGCACATTCACCTGCACACGAGCACGTGCCCACATACCAACACACATATATATGAGGGAGTGCGAGAGAAAGAAAGTCTCTGCCTCTTGAAGGCAGATCTAGCTTTCCTATCACCGTCGCTAAAGGCACAGCCTGCCTCCCCGCTTTCCTCGGAGCAGGCTCCTATGCTCTTTAGAGACACCAGAGGGCAAGCTGCAGGTGCCTCCTCCCTGTGCCCTCCCCACCATCTTCCACTGCTGGCCTTTGTAAGCCCAGGAAGGCCTGTGACTCCATCAGCTCACAGGACACACGTCCACCCAACAGCCCACTGATTGCGTGCACCAGGGCAAGAATAGGCATATTTACTGCCCAAGACAAAAATCACCAGCTTATCTAAGGCATGAAAAGAAATGAGATTTTGTGTTTTCTTTGGTAACTTGATGACATGAAGGCTGAGTGTCATCGTAGATGACAATGCCATGACCCAATGTCAAAATGTTGCATACTCTGTGTTGAGCAAGGGCAGAGAGATGTGAACAACAGCAGAAGTACAGGCACACCCTCCTACACATCAGGGATAGTGGATCTCAAAGATCATTTCTGAGTGCTACCTCGCTGACCTCAAAAGGAAGTGTGGGAGTCTCCCGTCCTAACACAGGTGCAAAGAACTGCAGACTCCAAGACAACGGGGTGGGAGGCAGGAGGGCTGGCAAGGGGATAGGATGCAGGACAGAGGAGATGGTACAACTACAAGCTCCAAAGACCCAACACAGCTGTAGGAGGACCCCTAGGTCCACACTCCATGTCCTTCTGGCTGCTGTGAGGGGAACTGTCTTTCCAAAGACTGAACGGTTCACTTGTTTTTTGTTTTGTTTTTTGAGACAATGTTTCATGTATCTTGAGGCTAGCCTTGATCTGTGTATATAATTGATAATAGTCTTGAACTTCTGTCTTCTGAGTGCTGGGGCTTATAGAGGGAGATTGCTCGTTCATTTCCCAGCTGCCCAGACCCACAATAATCACACAGAAACTCTATTAATCATAACACTGTTTGGCCAATAGCTTATGCATATTTCTAGCTAACTCTTACCTTTTTAATTAATCCATTTCTATTAATCTGTGTGTTGCCATGAGGCTGTGGCCTACCTGATAAGGTTCTGGCATTCTGGTACCTGGTGTAGGAGGTCCTTCTGTTTATATGTTGCTTTTATTGGTTAATGAATAAAGAACCTGCCTTGGCATTTTGATAGGGCAGAACTTAGGTAGGTGTGAATGCTGAGAGAAAGAAAGCAGTGTCAGAGGAGAAGCCATGGATCTTCTGCCTGAGATGGACACCAGTTAGAATTTTACCTGGTAAGACACTGTCACGTGGCAATACACAGATTAACAGAAATGTGTTAAATTAAGATGTAAGAACTAGCCAATAAGAAACTAGAGCCAATGGGCCAAGCAGTGATTTAATTAATACAGTTTCTGTGTGGTTATTTTGGGGCTAAGCTAGCCTGGTGGCTGGGACAAACAAGCAGGCCCCTCCCTGTAACAGGCATCTGTCTCTTTAGGTCGCTACTTGGCGTCTCCCAGACTCCACCTACTTTCTCCTCTATCTCTATTCGGATTCCCCACCTGCCTTTATTCTGTCCTTCCATAGGCCCAAGGCAACTTCTTTATTAACCAGTGGTAATAAAATATATTCACAGCACACAGACCAGAATTTGTACCACCACACCCTGATTATTTAATGCTGGGGGTCAGAACCCAGGATTTCGTGTATGCTAGGCAAGCATTCAAACAACTAAGCTATATTTCTAGCCCCAATTTTGCATTTTCTTTTAATTTTTTTATTATTTTATATATTATAGTGTGTGTGAATGTGAGTGTGTGCATGCCACAGCACACCTAGGGAAGTCGGAGGACAATCACCAGGACTCATTTCTCTCTTTTCACGGAGGGACCCAGGAATAGAATTCAGGTTATCAGGATTGCCCAACAAGTGCCTGTACCACTGAGCCATTTTGCCAGTCCTCAACTTCTCACTTTCTAAGTGGTATTCTTTGAAGCATTAAAAAAGTGATATATATGCCGGGCGGTGGTGGCACACGCCTTTAATCCCAGCACTTGGGAGGCAGAGGTAGGTGGATCTCTGTGAGTTCGAGGCCAGCCTGGTCTACAAGAGCTAGTGCCAGGACAGGAACCAAAAACTACGGAGAAACCCTGTCTTGAAAAATCAAAAAAAAAGTGATATATTTTTTGTCCAACCTCTTTTATTTATAAAAACATCTTTGTACAGGGTTCATCAGACTTTCTGAGTTTGCCCTCTGTGTTCTATGGGAAGGTATACCTCCTTTTCTCGTTCAGTATTGAGTCAGCTCATTATTATTTTATATTTATTTTATATGTGATTTTAAAATTTTCCCTCATCATCATGCTTTCTCCTCCTCCTTTTTACATCTCTCTTTATCCTTGTCTTTACCATTTTCAGTTTCTCTGTATGCTTGAGGCGCATTGCTTTTCTTTCTGTATATGTGCATATGGATGTATTAGTTGTGCGGGTGCACGTGTGTGTCAGGCGTGCATGTGTATGTGGGAATGCATGTGATAGCCACAGGTCAGCCTTGGCTGTTGTTCCTCAGGTGCTGTCTTAGTCTCATTTCTGTTGCTGTGTTGAAAACACCCTGATGAGACGCCTTGTGGAGTCATTTATCTTCCGACTCCAGACTACATTCCATCGTAGCAAGGGGCCATGGAAGCAGGAGCTTAAAACAGCTGGTCACTGGGTTGGAGAGGTGACTCAGCAGTTCAGGGCACTGGCTGCTCTTCCAGAGGTCCTGAGTTGAATTTTTAGCAACCACATGGTGGTTCACAACCATTTGTAATGAGATCTGGCGCCATTGCCTGCAGACAGAACATTGTATACATAATAAATAAATAGATAAATAATTTTTTTTAAAAAAAGCTGGTCATATCACACCCACAGTCAGGAGCAGACAGGAGCAAATTCATCCATTCTTACATGTGCTTAGCATCCTCTCTACTTGTAACACAAGATCCCCTGCCTAGGGAGTGGTGCCACTTACAGTGGGCTGTAGATCTTCCTGCATGGGTCAACACAAGACTATTCCCTTTGGATATGTCCACCGGCCAATGTGTTTCAGACAATCTCTCACTGAAATTCTCTATTAGTTTGATTGAAAAGCCAAGCATGGTGAGCCATGCTTGGGAGGTGAAGGCAGGAGGATCTGAAGTTCAAGATTATCTCACCTACTTTTCAACTTTAAAACCAGCCTACGCTACATTAGACCCTGCCTATTCTTCCTCCACTGACACAAAGTTTAATGGAAAGCAAGGCTCTCAGGAGGTGGGCATTCTAAATGCCTAGTGCTGCTAGAACATTCTAGGAGCAGCATTCTTGAGGAAAGATGAGTTTTCCAGCCCCATGATGTGACAGGCGCTGCCCAACAGGACAGAAGACAGGTGCAGCCATCAGGACAGAAGACAGGTGCACCCAACAGGACAGAAGACAGGTGCTGCCCAGCAGGACAGAAGACAGGTGCGCCCAACAGGACAGAAGACAGGTGCAGCCATCAGGACAGAAGACAGGTGCACCCAACAGGACAGAAGACAGGTGCTTCCCAGCAGGACAGAAGACAGGTGCGCCCAACAGGACAGAAGACAGGTGTAGCCATCAGGACAGAAGACAGGTGCTGCCCAGCAGGACAGAAGACAGGTGCTGCCTAGTAGGCATGAGTATCTGTGACTGACAGGGAAGAGACTGTTGTTACCTTAAATAACTACAAACACAGCTTCAAGTGGTTTGTTGTTCCTTGTTCCTAACAAGGGCTTGCACAGAAAAAGAAACAAAATACAAAAGTCACGGTGAGTCATTCCCATAGGTGCCCTACAGTTGCCTTTGCTCCTAATAAATAATCTCATTACACTGCTAACCTCTCTGGCCCAGCCCCAGGAGCTTGGTCATCTGGCGTTGAAGGCGTGTTATTTATAAAGCAACATCCTGAAAACAGGCGGGACCAGGAATGTGTGGCCCTCTGCATCAAGGCGTCCCGTGGTTTCCTGTGTTCAAGCATGTCTGTCCTGGCTTTGGAAGGGATCCTGGGTGCTGTGGAAAGCAAATCTTCTGTTCACTCTGCCACCTCCTGATTGTGCTCATCAGCTGTGTGTACTTCAAGGCTGAGTGCATTGTGCTCCATGGCAGAGGGGTTGCCACAGTTCATTCTATGGCAGTGGTTCTCAACCTTCGTAATGCTGCAACCCTTTAATACCGTGCTTCATGCTGTGCTGATTCCAACCATAAAACTCTTATTTGTTACTTCATAACTGTAATTTTGCTACTGTTATGCGTCATAATATAAATATCTAATAAGCAGGATCTCTGATATGCGATCCCTGTGAAGGCTCTTTCAGCCTCCCAAAGGGGTTGTGACCCACAGGTTGAGAATCACTGATCTGAGGGATGGCACTGTAGTTACTGGTAGAGTGTTTGCTTAGCATGCCCAAGTGCTGGTTTATCTACAGCGCTGCATAAATGAGGTGTGGTAGTGCGCACTTGCTCTTAACCAGGTATCAGGGGGTGGAAGGCTGGGGAGGGTCAGAACCTGGAGGTTATCCTCTATGACATGGGCATCTGAAGACTGCTTATGACAGCCAGTCTCAAGATAATAAATTTTAAAACTTTAAAATTTTAAACTAGAGTCAATCACTGTTTCCAACTATATATATTCAAACAAATAAACATAAATCTCTTTTAGTCCTGCCCCTGGTTTTTAAAAGGAAAGACTGAGGCCCAGTAACTTTGCAGGAGCAATAGGACCTGAATTCAGAGCCTTGATCTTTGACCTAATTTCCTCCCCCATCCTTACCCCTTGAACTTTGTGATATATCAGCATCATAAAAGACAAAATGTCATCTATCAGGTGACTCCCTCAGGTCTGGCACCACATGGCCTGCTCCCTGCCGGAGCACATTGAAGGATCTCAGGAAAAGAGCATTCTTCTCTCTCTCTCTCTCTCTCTCTCTCTCTCTCTCTCTCTCTCTCTCTGTGTGTGTGTGTGATTTATGCAGGTGCTTGTGCATCTTGGCTAGACGGGGATCCAGTCACTACATCCTGGTATTAGGACTTTAGGTCCACGTCTCCATGCCCCCAGTGCCTCTGTGTCCCCAGTACCTCCATGCCTCCATGCCCCCGTGCCTTGTTACTATATGAGAACCAGAATTTGAACTCAGGGCTTCATGTGTATGGGGCGTACTGGATGAGTTTGTACACTTTCAAAACCACGTTCGCTGCCCATAACCCCATTCTGTCAGCTCTTTCTAGTGTTTTAGTCATTAAATTTTTATTTTTGTTTACATTCGTCTAATTTTGTGTACATTTTTCATTATTGTGCAGATTTTCCTTTGTTTTCTTTTTAAAAGGGAAAAAGCCTTGTGTTTTTTTTTAAAAACTTTTTTATTCTAAATATTTTTGTGTGATAAGAGACATTCATACAGAAGAGTGTTCTTTAGACAGACTGAGTAGTTTTCTCACCCAGTCTAAAGCCCTGGAACCTTCTAGAGTCCCGAGTCCCATTAAGAAAGTCATTCTGTTAAGATCAGTTAAAACTGGTAATATCCTTATTTTACCCCCTGAAAGTCCCTTGGATTTTTTTTTTAATTTAGTGTTTTAACCCCTTGGACTTTCTCATTTTTTTCATAGTTATTTTGATCATATTCCTTTCTGTCCCCCAAGTCCTCCCAGATCCTCCCTGCCTCCCTTACCCACCCAACTTCACACTAGTTCCCTAGAGGCTCCGTGCCAGCTGGAAGGGCAGCTCACTTGACCAGTCTGCACGGGCTAAGATGGGCAGAGTGTTTCAGTGGGAGAGATGGAGATGACACTCAGAGCTGGTGTGTGCCTGGCGCCCCATCCTCGGCCTCCACAGTCTCAACCCAGCCTGCCTTCCAGAGAACGTGCCCTAAGGAAACATCTAGAATGCGTCCTCTCTGGGTCATACAGCTGTAAGGTAGTCTTTTCTGTCTGTGAGTGACATGATCTGGCCTTGGACCAGGGCCATCACTGTGTGGATAGCCCCATTTCTGAGGCAGTTCCTGGTTCCAGCTGTTGGGGTGTCCACTGTGACCCGAGCAGGAATCTGCTCCTGTGGTCCAACCTTTCCCCTACTTAGACAGGGTGTTACCAGGCCCACAGCCAAGCACCCAGGGCTTCAAAACTAGAGCAAAGGCCCTCTGTAGTCTGTTTATTCAACCGAGGTGAGCCTGCTGCTTTCCTTGTGAAAGTATGGACTCTGGTCTCACACATCGGGTAAATAACACACTGACTAGTGCTTTCCCTTGCCTTGGTACACAACCCTGAACTCCCGGCCTGTTTGCTTTTCAGATCTCTGGGACAAAACAATGAGTGGGGGAAGGGGAGTCCAAGAGGACCTGGGCATCCTGACCCAGAAGAAGCAGTAATTCAACCACCTCCACCCCCACCCCCATCCCCACCTCCTTGCTGCCCCATGGACCAGGATGAACAGCAGTGCTGGCTGGTGTCAGGACAGGAAGAGGAAGCTCTGGAGATGGGAGCAGTCTCCCCATCTCTCTGCTGACTAACTCTGCAGCTCCTGCTCCACGTTTTCACCCTGGCTTTTCCTCCATCTGCCTGCATCTCCATCTTCCATTTCTCCTCACTGCCCATCTATCTTCACGGAGAATTCCTGGCCCCAGCTACACTCTGCCCAAACCGCCTCTTAGCCTTAGTGCATGGCTTCCCCGAGATCTCAGGCTTCCCGCTTAGAGGACCATGGTGAAGCATTGCCATCCGGCCCCAGTGTTTTCAGGGTTCCTTGTCTGTTGGACGGGCAGCTACAGAGGCATCGTATGGTGAACACCCCAGCCTCACAGGTGGATCTTTGCTCGGGAGCTGCTGGATGACAATGTGGTTCTGTAGAAGGTGGTGGTAATACGTAAGAGAATTAGGGGCCCATCAGGTGCTCATTGGGGCTCACCATCTGGCAGATTCCTGCAAAGCGTGGCATGAGCTGGGGCTGCTAGGTTGACTGCACACCACAGCCATGGTAAGATGTCCATTTCTGGAGGTGAAAAGAATTTTAAAGTTTGGACAAGTCCCCAGGGCTCTGAATTTGCCAGTGCCTTGAAGAAGGGCCGGGTGTTTTTGCCCTAGTCAGGGGCACCTCGAGCTGGAGGACAGCCAAGGAAAGTATTGGCAGGCTCTGGAGCTAGCAGCTCAGGTTCTCATGGGCCCCCACTGTGTCTTAGATGCTCCGTGTTTCTTGTCTGGAGGTCCTTGCTGCTCTCTGGCGGGTCCAGTTGGAAGATAGCCAAAGTCCACATGCAGGGACTGGGGTAGCCAAGACCACAGCCAGCCTGCCCTTTGCTGTCTGTTGTGCTCCTGTCTTACTGGAGAACGGCAGACGTGGTGACCTGAGGTGTCAGAGGGGCCGGAACTGTGAGTTACTCAAAGGCTATGGTCTGTGCACCTAGATTCCAAAGGCCTGGACCTTGGACACACAACAATCCAATCACCATCTAACTGGAGAGTCTGGGAGCAGACTGCCAATCCGGAGTCTAAGCTGAGAATCTGCAGCTTCCTCACTTCCTAGGAACCCAGTGTGCTCATCTATAAAAGGGGCCAGGTGACTCGGGTCCATGAATATTTGAGAGGATTTCACGAGGTCTTAGCCACTGCTGACACCATGAGGCTTCTCATGGTGCTGTTAGTGTTCAAGGGCTCTCAAACCAGGAAGCATTCAGTTCGGGTCCTCTATCCTGGCCATTTGCCCTTCCTGTCAGTCGCCCCCTCCCGTGTCGACTCTAGCCGGGTCTTTATGGTCAGTTTTGTTGTTGCATTAATGGAATTTCTCTCTGTACTGCCTGTGGGGGGGTGCAGAGAACCTAGGGTTAGTGAACCCGTCTGGCAGGTCAGTTTTTCCAGGGTCCCGGAGAGGCGCTATCTGGAAGATAAATGGGCTAGAAAAGAGGAAGGAGGCCAAGCTGGGATTCCTGTCAAAGCCTCAGTTTATTAGAGA
>NC_022012.1:91285919-91306371 GCF_000317375.1 Microtus ochrogaster
TTCTTGCCCACTGATGTACCTTCCCAGTGATGTCACTCCCCAGTGATGGTTCTCCTGGTGTCCAGATCGGCTCTCTGTGCTTCGTGGGTAGCTTGCAAACAAAGGGCCCACCCTGCTTGCTGCAGGCAGGCTATGGAGACAAAGGAACTACGGCCCTCCCCTTTGCCCTCCCGATTCGGGTTTGGTCCCAGCGCCCGAGCAGGCTGAGCTGGGAGGTGCTATGCCGCCAAAGAGGGAAGGGAGGGAGGGAGACAGGGGGTGGGGGGTTCTCTTTAATGAAATTTTTTAATTGGCAAAAAATTTTATGACATATTTTGATCGTGTTTTGTTCTTCAATTCCTCGCAAATCCTTCCCACTTCATTACCTATTCTGTTTTATGCTCTTTTTCTCTTTCAAAAACAAAGCAAAAAAATCCCAAGAATGAAAAGCAAGGAACACATACACATTTTAAAAAAAAGAGGCGCTGGAGAGCTTGCTCAGTGGTTGAGAGTACTGATGCTCTTCCAGAGGTCCTGAGTTCAATTCCCAGCAACCACATAGTGGCTCACAACCATCTGTAATGAGATCTGGCGCCCTCCTCTGGTGTGAGGGCATACATGGAGGCAGAATGTTGTGTACATACTAAATAATAAATAAATAAATACCCACGAAGACAAAAATAACAGCAAGCAAAAGACTAATAAGAAAAAGAAAATGTGAGAACACAGAAAACTGAAACAAGAAGCCCACAAAACTCCTACCCAGTTCACTTGTGCTGGCCAGCTGCTCCTGGGCATGGGACCTGCCCTGAAGTACAGTTGATAGACATAGGACCCAGTGACAGTCCATTAGAGAAAAGCCATTTCCTCTTTGCCAGCAGGAAACCTACTGCAGCTAGTGTCTTCCTTAGAGAGCTTATTGGTTAAGGGAGGAAGCTCGTGTCCTTCCCCTTCTGCCCCTATGCAAGTCTCAGGCTTGCTCCACAGTCTGAGCTCACGTGAGCATCTCTCCTATTGTGTCTGAAAGGCATGGATTCCTTGGAGACATCTGTACCCTCTGGCTCTTATAATAATTCCACCTCCTTTCAGACAACTCTAGGCTGTGTCAAGCTGACTGACTAGGAGGGTTGCTTTTCCTTTGCTGGGATGAAATGTCATGACGGAAAAAGCTCAACGGACACAGGGTTTATTTGAGCTCAGAGTTTTAGAGTTTGAGGTCACAGTTTATCAGGGTGGTGACCTTGCAGATATTACAGCCACAGTCAAGAAGCAGAAAGGAATAAATACACACTGGCTGCTTCTCCGCTAAACTTTTTGCATGCAGTTCAGGACCCAGCTCAAGGAATGGGTACTACATACAGCAGGCAGAGTTCCCATGGCAACTCACCTGATCAAGATCATCTCCTGCAGACATGATCCCCAGCTGATTCTAGATTGTGTCAAGTTGACAATTAACACAAAGTGTCCCAAGGACTTTCTCTTGGGGTGGTGGAGGTCAGAGGTCAGCTTCCCTGAAGCTCTTGGAGGACATCTCTCAGGATAAAGCCCATGGTGGGTGATCTTTAACGCCATACTTATTTGGAATACCAAGGGGGAAGAAGTGAGACTTGCCTAAGCGATGAGGGACATTCTTGGTAATCCCTCACATTTCGTCCAGACCTTGATCAGTTCCGTCCTCGGCCTGGCATTGAGCTGCTGGATGGGCTAGAGGTTATGATTGATACCCTTGTTCTTGCTCTGAACCACAGAGAGATTGCCCACACTACACCCACTCCATCCAGAGAATTATTTTCTGTCCCTGAGGATTTAGCCAAAGATCCTGAAAAGCCTTGGTTGCCTATCTAACCACCACCCCAAACCTGTCTAGGCTGCATCCTCTGGGTTGTCATGACAATTTTGACCTAACCATCTCAAGAACAAAATGATATTTTATTGGATGAATCACAACTTAACTCCCCCTATACAAGGGGCTATTTTTAGCTCCTGAGGGCTGGCATTCGAGAAGGACAGATTCTCCCCACAAGCCAGACTAGGCCTAGAATTTAAGACTTTGAATCCATGTCCCTCAACCCTGGCAGTAAAGTTCAGTCCACAATGTTCAGGGGAACCTGGCCCTCAGGGATCTGGACTGGGTTATTCCTCATTGCTGGGTTCCTTCAAGTCGGTGTTGGAGAACCTGTTTGCTTCTGATTTTAGCGGCAGAATATTGAAAATGGTATTCTTTGCCACTTCGTCAACCACGTTGCTGGGATCCTTCAAGTCGGTGTCGGAGAACCTGCTTGCTTCTGATTTTAGCAGCAGGGCTTTGAGAATGGTGTTCTTTGCCACTTCGTCAACCACTTTGCTGGGTTCCTTCAAGTCTGTGTCAGAGGACCTGCTTGCTTCTGATTTTAGCGGCAGGGCATTGAGAATGGTATTCTTTGCCACATCGTTAACCGAGATGTCAGACATGGACTCCTCAGATAGGATCATTGCAGTGACGTCCTGGCTTTTCCTTTTGGAGTCAATAGACTCTCTGTTGATACTGAGAAAAACCATGAGACATTTTCAATCCTAACCTCTTCTGGGAGGGATGGGCTTTCTCATTCATCTGGGTCCCCAGCTAAGCCTGGTCTTGGATTTCAGGATCAGGCTGTCTCCATCTCCTGACCCCACTAGATCCCTTTCTTTCCCGGAATTTTGGAGCTTTTCTCAGCGTCTCTGTCACCAGCTTTCACTGAATGCCTGCCACATGTTGGATCTTTTACGATGTGTGTTTAATCTTCTCATACACCCTTCAGGAGAAAAGGTCCTAACACTGAAAGAATTTATATCACCTTAGTTCCCTCGTCTCCAAGGATAATACCCCAGTCTAGACAGGCATATGGGGCAGGGCAAAGGGAGGCTCTATGGGCAAGGAAAGCCAAACGGAGGGGGAGAACTGGCAGGACCTAAGCTGGACCCAGGCCAGTGATCATATCCAGAAGACCTGGGGAGATGGCTTTGAACAGGGAGATCTGTCGTTGGGATGGACAATATCTGGCATACTCTCAATTCCCAAAACTTGTGACATCCAGCCCCTATTCATTTACCTTGAACCATACTCCGTGCTATCACGGAAAGGCTGGTTTCCTGTTTTTGGCACGAAGGTGGAGAAACACAAGGCCACAACGCAGCAGAGACAGCAGAAGAAGACAGGCAGCTGTGTTTTGATATGGTGGAAGACAGCCAGAGCAGAGATGCCTCCAGCTGACCAGGCTAGAGCCACCATTCCCAGACCTGTAGACCTGAAAGCAGAGTTGAGAACTGGTTTAGAAGACTTCTGAGGCTCAGAGGCTGGGTACAGTGAGAGGGAGGAGCTACCTAAACCCCGTTCCATCCCAGTGTGACCTGAAGAGCCTAGTTCTTTATTGACTTAAGAGGGGGTAGTTATTTCTCCTGGGCTGCCTTCTTGGATATCCAGAGTCAAAGAGTTTTTAATCATGTACACATCATAATGGTGTATAATCACGTGAGGAAAGGATACAGCCCTGGGGTCAGTAAGATGGGGCTTCTATCACCAGGAACTCCGTGGGAGAAGAGGCAGAACCTCAGGGTAACCCAAACTCATTACAGGCATCTGGTGTGGGCTGGTTAGTTTTGTCAACTTGGCACAGTTAGAGTCATTTGGGAAGAGAGAGCCTCGGTTGAGAAAATGTCCCCATCACATTGGTCTATGGGTAAGTCTGGGGGCATTTCCATGACTGATGGTTTGATGAAGGTTGGACCAGCTCACTGTGAGCTGTGCCATCCCTGGGAACGGTGGTCCTGGGGTGTATAATAAAACAAACTGAAGAATCCACGAGGAACGAGCACGGAAGCCGCACTCCACCATGGCTTCCGATTTAGTTCCTGTCCCCAAGATCCTCTCCTGAATTCTCCATGAAGGTATGCTGTGAGGTGAAGCAAAACCTCCCTTCCCCAGATGCTTTTGGTCTCTGCATCTACCACAGCAATAGAAAGAACTGAGGACCAGGTGCCAGGCAGGGTCTAGAGGCAGACCCCACGTTATGATCATTATTCCTTGTCAATCAGACAGAATCTAGAATCACCTGGGAGACTGACCTCTGAGCATGATTGCAGGGGATCAGGTTACCTGGGCTGGGAAGCCTTCCCGACCATGGGCGGCACCATTCCCTTGGCAGGGATCTGGACTATGCACGTGGGGAAGGGAGCAAGCAGTGGCAGGGCATGCATGCAAGCATCGCTGCTTCCTGACTGTGCTGTCATGGAGTCAGGTGCTTTGAGCCCCTTCTGCCTTGCCTGCCCCACCATAAATGATCTGTTTCCTTGAACCGAAAGCCAGGACACACTCCCCGTTCTCTAAGTTATTTTCGCCATGGTCATTGGATCACAGTGACATATAAAGAAACTAAGACATCATCCCTTACAAATGCCAGCTCTGCTACCCGCTGGGCATGACTGACAACAGGGGCCTTTCCTGTCTTTGGCTTTGTCAACTAGAAGAAGGTCGATAATGGACAGCATTTGGGTTCTGTTTTCTGACAAGAGCTAGGTGAGCCAACCCATGCATACTGTGTTTAACACAGCAAATGTTTTCTGGCAAATGCTCAATCTTGGCACTGTCCCATCCCCCTCCTTCCCCTCAGCCCACCACACTCCATACCTGTGGGCAGTGGGGAGTAGCTCACAGGTATAGATGAAGAACACAGTGACACTGGCTGCCACGTTAAACTGTCCAAGCACAAGCATCAAGGTTATCGTCGACTTCAGCTCTGGGTGAAGACAGCACAGCCCTGAGTGTTTGGCCACCCTACCTTTGGGGCCTTCCAGCCTTCTCTATGTCCCTTACTAAAGGCAACTGAATGGCCCACCCCTACCACTTAGTCACCTAGCCAGCAGACTTGGACATTCAGCCAGAGGAAGTGTTGATCTGCATAGGCCCAGTCATTCCTGAAGTTACTACCATGGCAGAGTTGGACAGGGCTTGGGGCAGGCCAAACCCTATTTGTGGGAGATAGAGGTTCTCACTGAACCAGGAACTTGCTGATTCAGTGAGATTAGCTGGGCTGAAAACCCCAGACTCTTCTGCTCTTTCTCCCCGAGAGCCAGACTATGAGACATACTGTCCTGATGCAGGGTAACCAAAGTCAACTCTTTATGTCTCTGCAGCAAGTGCTTCAAAAACTGAGCCATGCCTCCAACCCTCAGACTTCTATCTCCAGAATCCTATGCCTAGTTTCTTGCCTACACATGAGATCTGTAAATCTGCCAGCTAGATTCAGTGCTCTGTGTAACAGCAGCAATAATGTCAATACCAATAAACACCAGGCTATGGAAACCTAAGAAAGGTTCACTTTGTTGTAGCTAATCAATATCTGATAATGTTAGGAGGATGCTAAGAGTTTCTGTGAGAGAAAGAAGGGGGCTCCTTCTGGAAGTATGCATTGCAGCACCCCAGTAGGCCTTGGCCATTGGTGGGGCACCATAGCTCTGTGCACTCTGGCCCCACAGACTGACCCAGGTTCACTGCCCAGGGATCTTTGAGTTGCTGGCAATAATACCAGACACCAGGAGTCAGGCAACAAGCCCCTGGGAAAGCCCTCTGAGCCTTAATATTGGCACGGATCCAGTATGCCACCATCCCGATGTTCTATGAGTAGATTATCCTAGACAGCATAGGTACCCAGGAATGCTTGCCAATCAAAGGCTGCATATGAGAGGCACGGCCGGGGGCGTGAGTTCAAAGAAGACTCTGCCATCATCTACTCTCATTTACCCACTAGATCTGCTTCCGGTGTGGACTGGAATGGAGTCCCAGAGACTGCCTGCCCTCACATACAAAGATAACTACTTTGGGGATAGCCTGAGTTCCTCTCTCAGGACTCTGAATGTGGATAATGCTGTCTTGGGGGCTGGGGCTTCCTTGAGGGGTGGGAATAATGGTACATGCAGGAAGCCACCTGCTGTGTGCTTTCCAGCCAGGCAGGATAAGAGACACTAGGAAGCCCCAGAGAGGAGCAGACTGGAGGCAGCCTTCCTGGCAGGTTGTACCTTGAGAAAGGAAAAGGAGGAAGAAACACGAGATGGTAGCCAGGATGAGGTTCGCAAAGAGGGTACACTTTCTCCCCAAATTCTCCAGTAGAACGATGCAATACAGCCGGGCCGGCACCTCTAGAGTGCCTGGGAGCATTTGTCTGAGGTAGTTCTCTATCCCATAATCCTTTAACTTGAGGCCCAGTGTGAAATAGATGTAACTGATGGAAAACCTGGAACAGAACAACAAAAAAAGCAAGGGAGAGAGAAAGGAGGAGGAGGATAGAGAGATGGGATTAACAGCGAGAGAGAAAGAGAAGAGAAGAAGAGAAGAGAAGAGAAGAGAAGAGAAGAGAAGAGAAGAGAAGAGAAGAGAAGGGAAGAGAAGAGAAGAGAAGAGAAAGGAGAAAGAAGTGGAGGGAAGAGAAAGGGGAAGAGGAAGAGAGGAGGGGAGGGATGATTGAGTGTAGAAGGAATGGAACAGAGGCAGAGAGAAGACGTGTCTGGTAGGAATGACAGAGACAGGCCTGGCCCTCGGCCTGACCAACCAACCTCCATGCCATTCCTGAGTTTGACCAGCCCCAGCAACTCACCACATACAGGCCATGGTCAAGACCACCTTGAAACGGTGCTGATTGGTGTGGAAGTCCATGATCGAGACCTTCTTCACCTTCTTTGCTGGTGGCTGCAGCTACAAGACAACAAGACCAGCCAATGGTGTCTGGACCCCAGCTTGCTCTCTGCCCACAAACACCAGGCAAGGCCTGCCCCTCCCCCGGTGCTGGCCGCTCTCTGGCCTTGGCAGGCAGGGCTCAGTTTTGTTGCCATCATTCTGAAGCAGTAGACTAAGATCCCATGAGAGGATGAGGAAAGAGGCTTTCCCACAGTCTGCAGCCCTGGTCTCACTCCTGGCCCAAGGCTTCTTACCTCATTCAGTAGACTTAAAGGGATGGTCTTCTTGTTCACCTCAGCTGCGTAACACAGAACCTTTTTGGCCTCGTCCACCTTCCCTTTGACCATCAGCCACCGTGGGGATTCTCGGACAGCCCTGTGTGACCACCTCTCTCTTACTTCACAATTCCAGGATGCCCCAACTCCAGCTGAGATGCCTCAGCTGTGGCCATCTGTATCAGCATGTGACCAAGGAACCTTTAGGTACCACCAACCTCAAGATGCCTTCTGCTCCTTGGTGGAAGCCAACTCTTCTTTCAAGCCTCCACAAACCCTACTGCTTAATGATAATAGTCAGTCTCTTGATCCCTTTGCCCTGTGGTCTCTTTAACTACCCCAATCACCTCCCAGTTCTGCTTTCCGGCCCCAGGAGTACTGATACCTCTGTCTTCTGCGGATACATGCACACACTTACATATATATATATTTTTTTTAGAAAGCAGCAGAGATGACTCAGAGTGGAACTTCCATGGAAGAAATCTTGAGCTGGCCATCTTGCTCCATGTGGTATATGCCTGTGTTCCTTTCTTGATGAATATGGTTTACCACATGCACACAGGGATGCCTCCCACAAGGCTAGCAGACTAGAAAATAGGTTTCGATCCCTGACAGTGGCTGTATGGAGCAGAGCTGTCGGAACACTGCAGAGGCAGTTGCATGGCGTTGCTGTGGGTCACAGGGCAGGCAACTGAAGCTAAGCTGACTGCCCAAAGGGAACCTGTCCACAGCAAACAGAGAAGCTACAAAGGGCAGACAATGACTATGATTTGGCAGGAAAACTAGACAAGACAAAAGACAGAGGGAAATGCTGGCTTGTCATTATGCTGTCATTGTTTTAATTATTGGGGTAGCACAAGAGAAAGATTAGACATTAGCTTTTTGCAGAAATGCCTTCCCTGGGATTCATAGCTTCAAACTCAGGGGAAGGATTTGGAAATGAAGAGAAAGATCACAAGGTGGAAGTGACAGGAGATATCTCTGTAAGATAGCTCCAACCTTAAATACAGAGAGGTACACCACTGCTCTGTCCAGGGAGGTCTCTGAAGTCCCATAAACCATATTGGCTATGACCTCTGCATGGCTGCATGCCAAAACAGGATGTTTAGACACTAATGCCAAAGATGCCACGGGCTCTGGTTTCAGCAAACAAATCAAGCTAAATCTGAGGCTTCAGCTTTCTCCTTACTGGTGAGGTCATAGCTTTTAATGGTGTTATATAGGCTACTGGGAGAGAGCTGTCATCACTAAAACTCTTGCTCAGTTCTGGACCCTGCTTATCAGCATGGCTCTGACGTAATAGTGGCACAGAAGTTACAGATGCAGCCAACTACCTCCATATGGGACTTAATGCTCACTCCACAGGAGAGAAACCATGTTTGGTACAGTAATCAGACAAAAACCTGTGGCTTGGGAATTGGTAAGCTCCAGTAGGGAGTTACTACTATGGCTCTGGTAACCCAATGGAACATGCCTGCCAAACTGTTCTGTAGGCATTAATGATGCTACTGCTGCCGGGTGCACAGTTGAAGGAAAAATCACATTTTACATCAGGTTGTTGTTACTGCAGAGACTCATAAGCAGCCAAACTGCAGAGAATAAATGTCTATTTCTACAACCTATACTGTGGCTGTAGCATATGTGGGCCAATCCTCAGGCCTAAGTGGAGGGACATTTCATCCAACATCCTCTCCGAGGCTCTGGGAACACTGCAGAAGAATGTGTCACAATGCTCCACAGCTCTTTCCTTTGTCCTTGACATGACCATTACTACAATAAAGCAGAGCCACTGTTGTGACCTACAGCAGACCTGGGCCCATAGTCATGGCAACAAAATCAACAGAATATATAGCAGATAACTAGGCTTATGGTCACAGGGCTGCTAACATCTTCTCTTAGAGAAAGGGTGGGAGGGTCACAAGATCCTCCACTAACTCTTTCCTGAGACCATAACCACTGCTTCCTCCTGCCTCTGATATATAATCTTGGGATATTAAAACGTGTAAAACATTAAGAGGCTAGCAATGCCATGGAGAGGGACATCTTGGCAATGTGACTGCGTGTGAGTTTCTCATATGCTACTAAGTGACATCAGTAAGCTTGCTCATTCACCAAGTAGACTTGATCTTTCTGTGGTCTGCTGGCTCTTTCCCTATTGGGAATGAATAGAAGTTTCTTTCATAATCCTTCAGGAAAGTCAAGCCACAAGACTCCTGGTTATTCTTATATTGATACTCAGCCTGCTCCCTCTCTGTCTCTTCAACATCATGGAGTGTTGATGTTGGCCTGGGTCTCAGCCCAGGTTGCAATACTCTGCCCCAGGAAAATAAGCATGAGTGAGGCTTTACTCTGTTCTGCTTTTTTTCTGCTACCACATTTATCTTAGATAATGTAGGGGTCAGGATGAGAGTGGCCCCACAAGCTCATATGTTTGAATACTTGGCACCTAGGTAGTGGAACTGTTTGGGAAGGATTAGGGGGTGTGGTCTCATTACAGGAGGTATGTCACTGGGGGTGGGCTTTGAACTTTCAAAGGCCCTTGCTGTTCTGAGTCAGCCCCTCTCCTCTCTCTTCCTTACACTTGTAGATGAAGACGAAAGCTCTCAGCTACTACCCCAATGCTATGCCTGCCTACCTGCTGCCATGTTCCCTGCCATGATGATCACAGATGCTCTCAGAAACTAAACCTCCAATAAACTCTCTTTTATAAGTCACCATGGTCATGGTGTCCTATCACAGAAATAGAAAAGTAGGTAATACAGATATCATAAAACGTTGTTCCCTTTCTGTCTTCCCAATCCCATCAGTCTGTCAGACTCCACACAGATGACCAGTTGAAACATTGAAGTGTAAGAAGGTGTGTTCAAAAATCATAGGGGGAAAGAAACCTACTTGGTACTGAACATAGTGTACATGTATAAAACATTGTGCTTACTCTATGCCTTGCCCCGGACCTAGTATGACAGTGCATTGTATTCTTAGACCTCGGAAATGAGGATGTGACCAGCGTCATAAGCAGAGCAGGTGGGAGCTGGATCCCTGATAAGATGGTCTCTATAACATGAAAATTTCTTGCATCACTTTGGCCTCTAGCTGACTGCTGTAGGCATTCATTTGGGATACCAGAGACAAATTGATCCCCCTATTGTCTATGCTCCTCCCTTCTTTCCCATGGTCTAGCTGTGATAAACCACAGCTTTCCACACTGGAGCTAAGGGATTCTCGTATGGAAAACTACCACACTGGCCCTTCTTCTAAAAGACAAGATATTAGCTATGTATCCACCACAAATCAAATTCTAAAATCATTATTAGCTCTCAAAGACAAAGCACAAGTGAGAAAGGCAGGGATGGAGAACTATACCTAGTATACTCAAGAGTATAAGGATGGCAAGATGTTTCTCTGGTTAAGAGCATTGGTTGCTGTTTCAGGGGTCCTTGGTTTGGTTCTCAGCACCCACACACTGCCTCGTGACTCTCTAACTTAAGTTCAAAGGACTCAGCTCCCTCTTCTGGCCTTCCATGTGCACCAGGAATGCAAGTGGTGCACAGGCATGCAGACAAAGCACTCATACAGATAAAAGAAAACTTGAACACAAAATCTCTAAAAGAAATAGATGGACTACTTCTAACTCAATAGGTGCTGTGCTATAAATTCTTGCATCTCCTGTGATAGTTAATATCACACAGCTGCTGTGGGACAATGGTCTTTTATCTTGTCACTTATATTATTTTTAATAAAATGCTGATTGGCCAGTATCCAGGCAAGAAAAAGAGGTGGGGCAATGAGAATTCTGGGAAGAGGGAAGTTTGAGTCTGCAGTTGTGACCCAGCCATAGAAGTAAGATGTGACTGCCTCGCTGAAGAAGGTACCAAGCCATGTGGCTAGCATAGACAAGTATATTGGGATAATATAAGTTATAAGAGTTAATAAGAAGCCTGAGCTAATGGGCCAATCAGTTTATAACTAATGTAGACCTCTATGTGATTTCTTTTGGACTTAATGATTGTGGAAACCAAGCAGAACAGAAACCCTGACAACAAATGGAACCCAAGTGGACAGCTGCATCCATATAAAGCTTGAGAGAGCTTGGGGAGTAATTTTAGACAAAAAAAAGAACAGAGTTGAGCACAGCTTATTGATGGCAGCATTTTCTCAGATGGGCTCTGCTTGCTAGAGGCAAGTGTTCTCATTTAAGAGAGGCTTCCTGACTCAGCTTTAGCTGTAAAACCTTGCAGCTCTTTTAAGAGGCCCTGCCACAAAACACTTAAATGGTGTTGATGAAAAACTGACCACATGATTTTTGGTTTTCAGCCATAGCAGGAAAAAAGCCATGCCATTTTAAAATGTCGGCTTTCTGGGCCATCCTGCCCACACAAACTCTGACTCCTTCAGGCAGGAGGTCTGGCGACAGAGCATTTGACTGTGGTTTGTGAGCAGACTGCTGCAGCTTGCTTGAAACACCATAGAGTTATAGCAATAAAGATGACTACAGCCAGTACCTCTGCCATGATGCTGGAATCTCAGAAAGTGATGATCCAGCCGCCAAAGCCACAACTTTAACCTTAGCCATACCGCTTAGCAAATTGAAGACTCATGTGGTCAGAAAAAGAGATATACTGTAAAGAGAGAGTCAAAGATGAAGAAAACCTCTAGATGGTTTACAGTGTACTAAAAATATATGCAGGCTAAAGTTTAAAGTCCTTAAAATAAAAAAGAGAGTAGTTGGGTGTGATGGCACACACCTTTAATCCCAACACTTAGGAGACAGTGGAGGGCAGACCTCTGCAAGTTCAAGGTGTGGTAGCACACAACTTTAACCCCAGCACTTGGGAGGCAGAGGCAGGCAGATCTCTGTGGGTTCAAGGACAACCTGGTCTACAGAGTGAATTCCAGGATAGCCAAACTTACACAGAGAAACCATATCTCAAAAATCCAAAAATTAAAAATAAAAGAAATAGAGGTTAGAATAAAGCCACATAAAGATGAAAAATACACGGAGTCTGGACATTGTATGTTATTATGTTCTCTTTGAATTGTCCTTATTCTTAGTTATCAAAGCGACATTTACTACTATAAGGTAGAGTGTGGAAAGAAATGGAACCTTTCTAACATATGTCAGGTATTAAGGAAGGATTAGCTAAAAGAACATGTCTGAAGGCAGGGGCTGAAGAAAAGTATGTCCCAGAGAATTCAGCCCTCTGAAGACAACATCAGCTCTAAGCAAGCACAGCAGCCAGGAGAAAGGCTAAAAGACCTCTGGATGGAATTCTGGGAAAGGATCTGGAGGCTCCAGAGGGAGAGAGGAGAAACTAGGAACTTGTCATCCCAAACCTACTGGCATTATTTAGTTTTTAATAATATTTACCTATTATATTAGTAACCCTTGTATGGAGGTTGTATGTAGTGGGTGTATATGTGTTTGTGTGTGTGGCAATGTATGTGTATGTGTGCATTCATGTGGAAGACAGAAGCCAACTTTAGGTGTCATTTCTCAGGAACCAACTTGTTGACAGAGGCCACTCTTTCATTCCTGGGAGGCTGCCTGGGCCATGAAATAATCACTCAGAAATTATATTATTTGCAATACTGTTTGGCCAATAGCTTAAGCATATTGTTAGTGAGTTCATTTGGGGGGGGGGATTTTTCGAGACAGTGTTTCTCCATAGCTTTTGGTTCCTGTCCTGGAACTAGCTCTTGTAGACCAAGTTGGCCTCGAACTCACAAAGATCCGCCTGCCTCTGCCTCCCGAGTGCTGGGATTAAAGGTGTGTGCCACCACCGCCCAGCTTGTTAGTGAGTTCTTACACATTAAATTAAACCATTTCTATTAATCTGTGTATCACCATGTGGCTGTGGCTTACCAGCAAGCTTCTGGTGCATCTGTCTCCAGTGGTGGCTTCTCACCGACTCCACCTTCTTTCTCCCAGCATTCAGTTTGGTTTTCCTGCCTATTTCTATTCTACCCTATCACAGGCCAAAGGACCTTCTTTATTGATTAACCAATAAAAGCAACACATATACAGAAGGACTTCCCACATCTCCCCTTTTCTGTCTAAATAAAAAGTAAGGTTTTAACTTTAACATAGTAAAATTACATATAACAAAATAGGTATCAAACCAGAATTACAGTTACAATATTTCTATCTACTTTATCTTTTATCATAACTAAGGAAAACTATAACTATCTATTCTTCAACTCCATCAAAACTCTAGACAGATATAATATTACCTAAGTAAACAGGAAGTGCATTGTAAGCAACTTCCAAAACTCTAGAATTGACAGAGACATCTCATTGCCTGGACAGTCACCTAAAGTTCTTCTGTAACATTGGGGCACACATCTGCAGTCTACAGGCCCATAGTATCTAGCAGACTTTCCCTGAAGCCAGAAATTTGAAGATCTGTTCTGCCTTGTAATAGTAAAGTCCATCAGATGCTTTCTTCTGTGTCCTGAGAATGTCTGGCAGACTCCTTCATGAAGCAGTAACCCTGAAGGACTGTCTTGCCTTCTTTAGACAAATTTAGCAGTCATTTTTCTGTAGGTCCTGCATGTCCAGTTTATAGAGCATAACATCAAGCAGCCCAGGCAAGAGCAGTTTCTTGCCCAAATAACTAACAAACTCCATAAGGAGCCTCTTTGATGGCCATCTTCCTCTTGAAGTAATTGGTGTTGCCAAAAGCAGATGTGTCTCATTTCCATGAAAAGTCCTAAGTTCTTAAAACATTTTAAATGCCATAATCTGTTAGTCTTTGAGAGATTTGAAGAATAACTATGCATCTCAAATTTATCTCTGTACATCTAGAAAACCTAACATGACTACAAGCTTGACTATTAGAGATGACTATCTATTAACCTGTATTTCTTAGTTATACATTACATTTTAAATGAGCTGCACAAACACAATACCTTAACACAAGAGCATAAATACACATATAACAAAATTGACCTTAAATTTCTAGCAGTAAACCAAGATCCATACCAATGTAAATCTACAAATAGCATATCAACCTTTAAAAGTAAGCAAACATTTAGGGAATTTGGGTGTAGTTCTCTCCAAACTGTTTTCTGCTTTTTGTTGGGCAAAGTATTGGCATGGGGAGGGGGGGTTCACAAAGATCCTTTTGGGGGATCTTGGTCCATCAAGCCACATTAGTCTGTAAGGAATCCACAGGTTCTCATCTTCTGTGGAAATAAAAGTAGAATCTCTTTCCTAAAGCAACATGTCCTTAGACTCAAATTTTGAAGTAAAGATACCTTAAAAGTCTCTCTGCAGTCAAAAACTTCAAAGAAAACACAATAACATTTATAATTCAGACTCTCTGTTTATATTATATCTTTATGTGGCTTATTTTTATTAATTTTTGCACAAGTTTACTCTTTTATATTACTTTTAATGTCTCTTTACTCTTTTTCTTCTCTCTCTCTCTCTCTCATGCCTATGTACATTTATCCAACACTGTGACTCCTTTAGAGATCTTTTTTTTTTATATGAACCTGTCTTTATCCTATCCTGCTCAGGGCTGCTTTTATATTTTAATGCTAAAAGGAGTGGCTAGGATCAACTTCTTGGTCCTGCCATCCAAAATGGACTGCCTCTGAGAGCCATGCACATTTCAGGCACATAATGAGTTCCGAGTTGTTACATGAGCGGTACCTTAGATTGCTGTCTGTGGTCCCCACATCTAAAAACCGCAAACAGCTTCACCATGCCTTGGCTGACCACAAAAACCTCTTTCCCTTTTCCCCTAAAGGGTCATTTCTTGGGGGACTCTATTTACTCAATTTCAACTCATGGGTCATGCTTCGGCTCTCCTCCAGTGAAGTCAACTCAAGAAGGTGACCATGGTCATCCCAAGCTTTCTGTCTCACCACTTTAACCTTGACCCTTGCCTATCTTTGGATCTCTGTCTCTCCCACTGTCTGACTACCTCTCAGGTTCTTCTCTGAGGGTGGTGAACGGCTTGGGCTCCTTCTCAGGTCATGCATCTCCCACCCACTTCCATACCCCCCTTTACTTCCACCTATGAGATCCAACCCCTCCCCCCCCCGTGGATGTCCCATACTGTTTGCTCACCAGACATTGGAGATGACGGGAAACATGGGCGCACCAGCCATCAAGAACACGAGCCTCCAGTGGAAAGCCCTGGTGGCAACTCCTGACAGGAAAATGATCCCTAAGGCCAGGAAGCAGTGCTGCAGGATGATCGCATGGGCCCGGTGCTCGCCCACCAGCCACTCCATGACTGTGCAGAGCACATGAGAACAAAACTGTGGTCAGTTTGCAGTCCCCAGGCTGGCCATCCATGCAGCTGGCTGGCATGCTATCCCTTCCCTGGATGTGACTTCAGAGTAGACAGTGTCTTCTGCCTGTTCCAGATCTTTCTCAGAGATAGACTGTCTCCATCTCCCACCGCACACCCCAAGTCTTGATGAACCTCCTCAGAACCATACACGCCCTTCCATTTCTTCTGTTCCCAACCACTCCCTCTAAAACTCCTGCCTAACTTGTTCAGGGCCTCTCACGGGATCTGACGTGGGTGAGACCAGGAACCACCTGTCTTGGAGTGCTTTGCTGCTTTGACCCCCTTGGCCGGAGGCTCTGTAGAGGGTTAGTTCCCTTTGGCTGTGTGCCAACAGATTCTCCATGGGAAGAAGAGTCAGAGAACCCCAGGAAAATTACAGAATACATTTGAGTCTAGGTATGGCTGTATATGCATTCAGGTGTTAGCATGACACAGCTCCTGGGGTAGAAGCCCCAGCTCCTTCCTGCTGTGTGGCCCTGAACAAGTTGGCTAACTCTGTGAGGCTCAGGATGAAAGAAGCAAAGCAATAGAGGGCTTAGCAGCTCCCTTGATTCTTGAGGTGCAGGGTACACAAGTAGCAGGAGGGGGAACATTTGGGGTACAGGAGAATACTGTGGGGGATGAGGGTTGGGGGCACTCCCTTCTGACTCCCTCACACAACTGGGAAGCCAAGAGGGGAGCCTCTTCCTTCCCCACTAGGTTTTAGCCTGTCCATCCCAGGTAGATCTGCCTCTTGCTCCCTCTTGAACTGAACCTATCTCCATCCCACCTTGCCCCTTGTGAGTCAGTCACCTAAAGACGAACTGCTGATGAGGTAGCCCACAGATGCCTGGGCTGCAATGAAGCGGAAGAACAGATACTGGTTAAAACTTTTCACAAAGGCTGTTCCGAAGCCGAAGAAGAGGAGCCCCAAAAGTGACATCAGGAAGACGGGATAGCGGCCTATCCTGTGGGTGTGAGGAGGAGATGCCACCAAGGGTCACACTTCCCGGCCAGCCTCGGTGGTGCACCTGGGCCAGGCTTTGGGTTACCTAGGGCTTTGGAGCATCCCTCCATTTGCTTTCCCCAGCTTGATATTCATTCAGAGTTCATGGGTTATGCCATCTCCTGAGAAAGAGGCAGGGTGTCCTAGGGATCAGTGGGAACCCCAGGACACTTACTTGTCACATAAGAACCCGAAGAAGAGAGACCCTGTCAAGAAGCCCGCCAGAAACACAGTCAGCATGTTCTCTTTGTTTGGTTCATTGCCACACACCAGGTCAAACTGCAGGTGAGACAATGGCATTGTTCAAGCATCCACACAGATCCAGCCCTTTGGGAAAAGAGACTGAGATTGACCCCAAGGGGAACCCTTAGGTCAGTGATTCTCAACTTTCCTAAGACTGCGCCCCTTTAATACAGTTCCTCATGCTGTTTTGACTCCAACCATAAAATAATTTTGTTGCTGCTTCATAACTGATATTGCTACTGTTATTAGTCATGGTGTAAATAACTGACTTGTAGGATATCTGAAATGAGACCCCTATAAAGGGTTGTTTGACCTCCAAAGGTGTTGCAACCCATAGGTTGACAAACGCTGCCTCGAGCAGATGACTGACACTCAGGGAAAGGGACAGGTAGTTCTATGTAAAGTGTCTTTACCCTGTTATCCCTGGACTCAGTCTGTCCAGCACCTGGTAGATCCTGGATCTAAACCAGGAGAGAGGAAGCAAAGACATTGGACCAGAAAGGACATTGCTGGGGACTTATTAAGCACAGGAACGAATATTGGTCCTGGGCTCCAACTTAGAGCTTCCCATGGACTAAAAAGACCCGGATTTCAACTCATTGTATGAAGTCCTGTGAGAAATGCTCAACACAAGTTTTTTCTTTTCTATCTGTAGCTTCTGTGCATTCTGCTTGGTTGCCTCTTGACCCGTAACCCTTGCCCTGTGCCTCTACGGCCTCAACCCAGGCTTAGATCCAAGGTCTGCCAGATGTTGGAGAGAATACAGGGGTAACAGAGGAACACACCCTACACACAGCTACCTATGCCCCATCTAAGGGTCCTCCATCTAAGGGTCTCCCCTTGACCAGAAGACAAGAGCCACGACACGATAAGCAATTCTCTGGGCAGGTGGCAAGCCTGTCTCTACACCAAAATGCACTCTAGTTTCCTGCCTAAGACAGGGAGGGCACAGGGCTGGGAAACAAGAACTCCAGGTTCCTTTTCTGGTGCACCCCACAGAATGTGCTCAGGCCAATTGCCCCCGTCTCTGTCTCCTTTTCTGGGTAGCCATAGTCAACACAACACCAGACACAAGCATACCTCATTGATCAGGGAGCGCTTCTCAGCATAAGGGTAGATCCATCCATATCTGCATGTTTCTGTATAATTGAGGCCAAAATGGATGATGGAATCGAGATCCCATGACACTGGTATATACATGAGGCAGGTCTGGAAACTGCCATCGGGTGCTCGGGGCAGGGTCAGGTTCATCTGCTCAGCCACTGAGAGGTTGGGACCCACTTTCAGGATCCAACTGGTGTTACAGTAGGGTTTCTGGGCGGCAAGCATGAAGCGATCTGAGAACATGAAGACAGACAGAAGCACATAGGGGATCAAGGTGAGGGCCACCAGCCTCCACTGGAATGTGCCAAACTCTCCCAGAGCATCCAGAACACTGGCCAGCTTGTCATCCTTCTTGAGGTCTATGGCCTTCAATTTGCGTAATAACATGTCCAAGGACCAGGATTGGGAGGGAATGGAAATCTCATGCCGGAGTGTGCTCCTGGAATCCTGGGTTCCAAATGTTGACTCGGAATCCTCTTCTTCCATCTGTTCAAGAAAGGCTGATGTTCAGTCCCCTGTCACCGTTCCCCGTCATCAGATCCTAGGATGGGAGCCAAGGGACTAAACACCCTCTGTCTTGGATCAGTGAGAATGTGGTCCCTTCCGTGTCTTCCAAAGTCTCTTAGTTAGACTAATCCATTCCTCCTGGCTCAACCATTCAATTTTCAGTGCAATGGATATTTTGGATGTTTTAGAGAACGTTGTCCCTGTGAATGCGAGGAACCCTGTGACAGCTCCCTCACGACGAGCTACTCATATACCTGAGCAACTAACTCTCTGACTGACAGCTCCCTCACAGGGAGCTACTCACACACCTGAGTATATCTCTGACTGACAGCTCCCTCACCAGGAGCTACTCCCACACCTGAGGAACTCTCTGACTGACAGCTTCCTCACAGGGAGCTACTCACACACCTGAGGATCTCTCTGACTGACAGCTCCCTCACCAGGAGCTACTCACACACCTGAGGATCTCTCTGACTGACAGCTCCCTCACAGGGAGCTACTCACACACCTGAGGCATCACTGGAATTTCCAAGGCTGCTGGGAACTCCAGGGATCCCCTTCTTCTAATAAGTAAATACACAATGAAGTAAGATAAACACCTGAATCAGAAGCAGGGAAGGCCTGGGAGGAGGGGCCAAAGGCAGTGCTTTGGTGCCCTTACCAGAGGCTTGGCAGCCAGGTCTGGACTGTGGAACACCACACAAGGGGCAGAGACAGCCAGCAACATGGAGACAAAGCGGTGCAGCAGGCAAGGGCAGGGAGGGTGTGAGCAGTACTCAGAACACTGCCTCGGGATAGAGGAAGGAGCAGACTCTAAGTCCAACCCTGTGTTTGGAGTAAAAACACCTCCACAGCACTAGGGAGGTTATGGGTTGGGAATGCTGCAGTCCTTTGTTCTGTGGACCAATCGGCAAACAGAGCCTGTGCTGCATTTACAGAGGATTGGTGTTCAATTCCCAGCACCCGTGTCAGGTGGGTTCACAACCACCTGGCATTCTAGCTCCAGGGAATCCAGCGACCTCTCTGGCCTCCAAGGGTGTGGTGTGTGTGTGTGTGTGTGTGTGTGTGTGTGTGTGTGTCTGTGTCTGTGTCTGTGTCTGTGTGTGTACATATGCTATTTGGGAGGGGAAGGCACCTATATTTTTCAGCGCTTCCTTTGACTGAAAAAGCATGCTAGGTGAAGGCTTTGCAGCTACCCTGCCTACTACAGATTTACAGTTACTTTAATGGGTGGATAAGTGTTTACTAAAGGGAAATCAGTTCAATTCAGAAAAAAAAATCTAAGGAAAAAGACACACAGTAACCATACCTGGAAAAGTGAGCTCAATTTCATTGTCAAAACTTATAGAGCTGGGTTGTTTCTGAGGACTGAGGAGCCTTCAGAGCTGGGGTTCAGCTGGTGCAAGGTCAAATACTTGAAGGTTGTAGCCGGACCCCTAATTCTAGGTGCCATCTGCTACAGATCTAAAGCAACGTGGTTAGCCAATGCCACGTGTTTCACCATGCCCTTCCCACCAGAGTGGACTAGAAGGTCTCAACCCTTAACCAAAACAAACCTTTCTTCCTTTAAGTTGTTTCTATCAGCTATTTGGCCACTGTGACACAAGTGATCTGCCTATGTATCTATCATCTGTCTATTTATCCATCATCTATCTATCTACCTATCTATCTATCTATCACCTATCTATCTATCTATCTATCTATCTATCTATCTATCTATCTACCTATCCATTGCCTACCTACCTATCATAATCTATTGGTATATATAACTTATCTATCAGTCCTCTATTAACCATCTATTCATTTATAGATTATCAATCTATATATCAACTATCGCCTATCTATATATCATCTATAATTAATCTGTCTACCTATCATCTATCATTTATATATCTATCTCCTATTATCTCTCTATAATTTATTTATTACCTTTCTCTCTTCCATTTATATATGTACAGTAAAATACCATTCAGACATTGAAGACAAACATTTTGTCATTTGTAGAAACATGGACTTTAGATTGCTGGGCAGTGGTGGCACACACCTTTAATCCCAGCACTCGGCAGGTGGATCTCTGTGAGTTCGAGGCCAGACTGATCTACAGAGTTAGTTTGAGGACAGGATCCAAAGCTACAAAGGAACTCTGTCTCGAAAAATCAAAACAAAAAAATGGGGGGAAATAAAAAAAGAAACATGAATAGAAGAGGTAGGCATTCTGCTAAGTGAAATAAGTCATATACACAAAGACAAATACCCTGTGTTGTGTTCTCATTTGTGTGGAAGATAAAGTTGATCTCAAAGAAATAGGTAGTGGCTTCCCAGAGCCTTGACAAGCCAGGGGCAGGGGTGGGGAGATGATAGTTAA
>NC_022012.1:91306793-91307313 GCF_000317375.1 Microtus ochrogaster
GCAATAATCAAAAGGAAGTGGATACGGATAAATGCTAAAGGAACCAGAGAGGTGGCTGTTCTTGCAAAGGCTTCAGGTTTGGTTCCTAACATCCAGACAGCAGTTACAACCATCTGTAACTCCAGTCCCGGGGGATCTGACACCCCTGTTTGGTCTTTGTGGCCCTGCACACATATGGAAAGTGCACAAACATACATGCAGACAAAACACTCCTTTACATAATATAAAAATATTTGAAAAAAAGAAAATTACCAAAATTGAACATAACTAGGAATAGAGAGATTTACTAGCTAAAGATAAAACATTCAGAAAATAGCTGGCTGGTAGCCATGAATGCCTTTAATCCCAGCACTTGGGAGGTAGAGGCAGGTGGATGTCTGCGAGTTTGAGGCCAGCCTGGTCTACAGAGTGAGTTCCAGGACAGGCTCCATAAGCTATTGAGAAAACCTGTCTCAAAATTCCCCTTCCCCCAAAAAGTTTTAGTTAATTTGGCTCATTTGCTCAATTAATTTAATTAACC
>NC_022012.1:91314988-91322722 GCF_000317375.1 Microtus ochrogaster
TCACCCTGTAAGAAGACACGTTTAAGGCACAAGGACAAGAAAAGGCAGAGAGTAATGGGATGGGAACATTGTCTTTGGTGCAATAATCAAAAGGAAGTGGATACGGCTAAATTACTCGGATAAATGCTAAAGGAACCAGAGAGGTGGCTGTTCTTGCAAAGGCTTCAGGTTTGGTTCCTAACATCCACACAGCAGTTACAACCATCTGTAACTCTAGTCCCGGGGGATCTGACACCCCTGTTTGGTGTTTGTGGCCCTGCACACATATGGAAAGTGCACAAACATATATGCAGACAAAACACTCGTTTACATAATATAAAAATCTTTGAAAAAAATAAAATTACCAAAATTGGACATAACTAGGAATAGAGAGATTTACTACAAATAAAAAGAAAAACATTCAGAATATAGCTGGCCGGTGGTCGTGCACACCTTAATCCCAGCACTCGGGAGGCAGAGGCAGGTTGATTTCTGTGAGTTTGAGGCCAGCCTGGTCTACAGAGTGAGTTCCAGGACAGGCTCCATAGCTACTGAGAAACCCTGTCTCAAAATTCCCCTCCCCCAAAAAAGTTTCAGAATATAATAAAACTCTTAAACTATCTGAGCCTACTAACCCCCTTCAAATACTTCAGACAAAGTGGGCAGAGAGGAGCCACAGCTCCGACATGGTGATGACATTTGTAGCCCTTCAGGTTGACTTTTAATTGTGTACATGTATCTGTGTGGAGGTATGTGTCTGTGTGTGGTGTGTTTCTGTGTGTGCAGGCACCTTCAGAGGCCAGAGTGGTTGTGGAACGCCCTGAAGCTGGACTGTGAGCCCCTCATTGCGGGCCCGAGGAACAGAATTTGGATCCTCTAACAGCAACACGCTCCTAGCCACAGAGCTACCACTGCAGGCCCTAAAGGAACTCCTCTAAGAGGTGAAATGTATTTAGCAATGATATAGATGAACACTGCTTGGGAGCTCTATCTCGCCACCTGTGGGGGTACATATCTGCCATCCCAAAACTCTGTAGTGGGAGGATCCCAAGTTGAAGGCTAGCCTTGGCTATAGAACAAGATTCTGTCTCAAGAATGGGGGTGGCTCCGGAGGCTTACTGGAAGCATCCGTGGTCTAGGGTGCTTGGCACACATCCCGAAGACTGAAGTTATGAGCCTAGCACCCACGTAACAAGCCAGGCAAGCACGTTTGCACCCCAGCTTCAAGATGGGTGGAGACACGAGGATTGCTGGGATTTTCCGGTTTCCAGTCTAGCTAAGAAAAAACGAAAGCACCAGACACAGAGAGACTCTGACCACTAAAAGAAATAGTTGGGAAGCTTTTAGGAGATCATGTGATAACTTCTGGCCTTCACATGCATACGCCTGTACACACTCACACACACACACACACACACACACACACACACACACACACACACCGTTTTCAAAGCTTACATTCTTTATTTTTCTTTCTTTTCAAGACAGGCTTTCTCTATGTAGCACTACCTGTCCTGGAACTCACTCTGTAGACCAGGCTGTCCCAGATCTCACAGAGATCCTGCCCTTGCCTCCTGAGTGCTGGGATTAAAGGCATGTGCCACCACCCCTGGCCACATCTGAAGGGTCTTTATCTATTGTCATTCACAAAATTGTGCAACACGCAACAAGAGAATATACCTTTTCCTCAAACCTACCTAGAGAATTTGTGAAATGTAATCACGGTTCAGGTAATAAGTTAAGCTTCAGGAAATTTTATGTATAGACACACATGGATCCTTTTTCTTATGATTATTGTGTTTAGGGCCTGGAGAGAGAGCTCAACAGTTAAGACTATGTAGTGCTCTTATGGAAGACCCAAGTTTAGTGCCCATGTTAGGCTGCTCACAACCACCCATACTCCAACTCCACGAGTTCTAGTCCACCTCCGCAGGCACCTACATATATGCACAATTATACATAAACAAAATTAAAAGTAATATTACACATATTGTACAAAATGATGGGGTCCATTTTGACATTTCCATACATGTATGAGATGCTTGTTCATTCATCATTATCCTCCAACCTTTGTCTCTTGTTTTCCAACACATCCCTCCTCCCAGGAGCTCTTCCTCTTCCCAAATAGTCCCTTTTACTTTCATTTTACACACACACACACACACACGCACTCCACATTTAAGAGAAAACATGCAATATATACTTTCTGATACAGTGGAAATAAATCAGAAATTAAGAACAATTGAATAGCATTTGATTTAATTTAAATTTAAAGTTGAATGTGTATTTATACATTTATAGTAGTTAAATTCATTTGTCACATTCTACCGCGGGTTCTCTTAGTCTCCTAAATGGCTTTCAGGGTTTGTCTGGTTTGTGCTCTGTGACGTAACAGTTCTCTGGGCTTTAGCAAGACAGGGCCTGTTGCATGTCCGGTTCTCCTTCCTCCTCTAAGTGACCCTTGAGACACTGGGCGGGATTCTGCCTTTCCCAGACGTGTCAAGCTGAACCCACACAGCAATCTACCCTTTTAGGGTTTTGTTCACTTTTAGTACTATTTATTTTCAATGTCATCATGACTCTCTGTGACTTAATAGTATTTTTCTTTAAAATATAATTGTGTTATTTCCCCCTTCTCTTTCCTCCCTCCAATCCTTCCCATGTACACCAACCTCTTAATGTCTCTCATATTCATGGTCTCTATTTTAGTTGTTGCACACACACACACACACACACACACACACACACACAGCCCTAAATATATTAATACAACCTACTCAGCCAATACAGCGTTACTTGTATGTGTAAGTATATGATTTCAGTGCTTAGGGAAGACTGAGGTATTTCTTTCAGCACTCCTTAGCTGAATTTAGTTCTTTGTCCATCCCCTGAGATTTCTCTGAGCACATCCATCGGGGCCTTAACAGAAAACCGCAGCTGCTCCAAATGCAGACGGGCCAGCGACTGTGTGGTGGCCAGCCCCGACTCGTGGATCTACACCACAGCTCCCACACCTGAGGCTCAGGGATTACAGCACAAGGGAGGTGGGGAGATTGTAAATGCAGAGAAACAAAGTTCACTGTGAATTTTTATCTCTTAGAAATGTCAGAGAAACTGCAACCGTGAAGTCTCATCAACATGGCTGCCTAACAACACTGTATAAAGGTCTCCCGATGGTATTTGGTTACATGTTTGGCACAGTCTGTCTATGCATTCACCCACTGACGGACACTCTACACGTGTGTGCCACAGTCTGTCTATGAATTCACCTACTGATGGACACTCTACACGCGTGTGCCACAGTCCGTCTATCCATTCACCCACTGATGGACATTCTTCTTTTCATTCTTTGGCAACTGTGAAGGAGGCCACCATAATCATTTCTGTGGAAGTTTGTGTGCGGGCTTAAGTTTATAAATAAACCTCTAGGGTCATTGGTGCCAGGGTGCTGGGATGCTGGGTCACCTAGTAAGATTAGGATTAGCTTTGTAAAAACTCTCAACTGTCTTCAAATGACCCACATGACCCTGAAATCCCATCAATGATGAATGAGAACTCTGTTCCATCCCTTGGCAGGAATGGCTACGACCAGTTCCCTTTTCTTCCGGCCATTACAGATAGGCATATAGCAGCGGTACAATTGTCGTGGAATGCAATTGCTAGCAATATATTTTTCTCTCCTCATTTCTGTCTGTCTTTCTCTTAAAGGATTGCTCTTCTTGTGCCTAATTCTTAATTTCTCTGTCTGTCTATGATTATCTCTGGATCCTCTATGTGCTGGGCTCTGCAATCACCAGACACTTCTGCCTAGTTTTAAAGATTTGTTTTTAACAGTGGGTATGTGGACATGACTGCAGGGCTATGGAGTCAGAGCCCCCTGCAGCGGGAGCTATACCTGTCATGAGCCATCTGACGTGGGTGCTGGGAATCAAACTGGGGTCCACTGCAAGAGCCACGCCTGCTCTTAACTGCTGAGCCCCCTGGCCGCCAGCACCTGCTTCCTATTTTAAAACCTGTAGTTTGGACATAAGCCCTTCTCCGATGCTCCTTTGGCCTCTGACTTTCCGCCCTTCTAGTAGGGGTCTTTGTAGAGCACAGTCTCAGTTTTAAACAGGCTCAGCGTACCTATTCTTTTTCTTTCTGAGGTTTTGCTTTTGCTGTTAAGGCTAAAAATCTCATTGCCGAACCCAAGAGCTCAAAGGTTTTCTGCTGTTTTTCTTCTACAAGTTTTCTTTTGTTGTTTCATGTTAAGTCTACAGTCTGATTTAATTTTTGTAAAAGGTGGATGTCTAGATTAATATTTTCCCTAAAGACAGCCAGTATAACTCACTCTTTGAAGACTACATTTTCCAACCACATTTTGCGCCTTGGCTCAGGGGGCTGTATCTGTGTGAACCTGGGGCCGAGCCCTGCTGTCTCACTGACTTGTGTGCACACCATTTTGTCAACACTGTGCTATCTCAGGTGCGCTAGTTCTACCCCAAGTCTTGATATTGTGATGCAAAAGCCGACACCCAGAGGTACCCACAGTTCAATTTACTTCCTTGTGGTCACAGTCAGACACTCTCAGTCATCTGAACCGGAACCTTAATACTCACTGGATATAGCCACAAAATATTTGCCGAGGTTTGATTGAGTCTCTATAGAATTCTTAGAACAATACAGAAGTATTACCATAACCTTGGTAGTGAGTCTTATTAAGGAAAAAACTTGTGGGCTCCTCAAACATCAAAGAAATCACAGAAATATAAATATTTATAAGTGGTAACAATACAAGTATCAAGTGCATGGGTGGTTTAGAGTGGCAAATTGTGGGGAATGGACGCCTTTAGCTGCTTTTTATAGAAAATTAAAGGCTGAATATTGATCAGCTAAGTTTCACTATAAAAGGTAAAAAAAAAAAGAATAAATTCTAAGAAGATAAAAATTATGGCAAAAGTAAAGGAAGGAAACTGGACCTGGCACTATAGGCCTGTGATTCCAAGTACTTATGAGGTTGAGGCAAGAGGATCAAAATCCTTAAGACCAGTCTAGGGTACAAGATGAGTTTAAGGCCAGCTTGGTTAATTTACTTAATTTGGTTCATTTGCTCAATTAATTTAATTAACCGCTCCCTCCAAGGACTACCCATGGGGATTGGCAGTCTGCAAGGGCCCTGACGACACCACCGTCCCCAATCCCAAAGGTCCCACTAGAAGAACAGAGAGTCCAGTACTCCACCTGCACACAGAAAATGGCCAGGTGCCACATCTGAAACCCCACAGTTCCCTGAGGACAGCCTGCTATTTCCAGAGTCCCCACAACTGAACAGGCTCAGGCACATTCCCGTCCAGATCTGCGCTGAGAACATGGTCCCACACTCACCAGGTGTTATCAAACTTACCACCTTCTACACCTGCCCCCAGTCTGTCCTCCCTGGGGACAGGAACACAAGCCAAAGCCAGGGCCCACCTGACTGTTGTCCAGACCCAACCAGTCCTTAGAAGCAGAACCCTGGGGTTCCATTGGTGGCTCGGGAGATCGTGTCACAATGGGTCACAGAAGGTGGACTAGGAATGTTGAGGGCCGTGTTCTACTCAAGACAGACACACAAGCGGCCACGGTCTCGAGGCCAGAAATGGTTAAGGCAAGTATGCAAACTGCCTGTGAGGAAACCTTGTGCTTCTACACAAACTGTCTTCGATACCAAAAGCACTTCCCCTCCAAATGAAAGCCCACTCCCGGTCAGCTGTCCTTCAAGCCTTCCTGACCCCACCCCTGGAAAGGCCTCTCTCTGTGCTACACTGCTTTTGCCTCAAGGACACAACTCTGTCAGTTTGCTAGACCTGCTCATGTCTAACCCACCTTCCCAGGAGCCGGGGCCTTCTCTGCTAATGCCAATGGGACTACAGTCTTTATGCTTGGTAGGGGTGGGGAATCTACACAGGCCTAGGAGCCAGCCAGAACTGGGGTGGGGAACAGAGGGCTCGTGGCTTTAGGACACAGCTCAGGATGAGAACTGAGTAAGAAGCAGGAATGACAGCAAAGGATGCTGGGGACCAGACTTGCCAGATGGCTCCTTCACTGCAGGGCACTGGCAAAACTGGCAGAGAAAGTCAGGAGGAGGGACTCAGGAGACAACTCAGCAGGCCAGGGGCTCACCACACAAGCATAGAGGACCCGTGTGAAAGCTGAAAGTGGTGGCTTGTAAGCCCAGCCCTACAGAGACAGGAGGGTCCCTGAGGCCGGCTGGACAGACAGCCTAGCTGTTTGGCGCATCTCTCATCCCAGTGACAAGTCCTATCTCATATAACAAGGTGGAGGGGTTAGGGAGAATGCTCAATACTTGGCAAAGTGCTTGTCACATAAACATGAAGACCTGAATTCAGATCTCCAGGAACAATGGAAACTCCGGGCCCATCCCCAGATATCTGTATTCCCAGCCCTGCAATGGTAGGAGGCAGGATGGGATGGGGACAGGGGACACATGGTGGGAGGATGGGATGGGGACAGGTAGACCCCTGGAGCTCAGTATATCCAGGTGGTAAGCCCAGGCCACTTGTCTCCAGAGGAGTCCAGGACAAGACTTGACCACCATCATATTGGAGTCGAGAACCCGGCAAAATGGATAGTCATTGGCTCACTAGAGAGCTCTGAGAGCAGCCGGCACTTCAGAAGGAACTGAAGTCTCTTGCTGTCGTGGAAACACGGAGGCAAATGCAACTTAGAGCCTTCCCTGACCTACCTGACAACCAGGACCCCTGATTCAAGGAAAGAGAGAGAAGAGACTTAGAAGAGGCTTAACCTTTAGCAGCAACCAGGTTTGTGGTAAAGGTCATGGCATCTCCTCCAGGACAATAGGGTTGTTGGTGGCAGCCTGGAGAGGTGACCAGAGGTTGCACCCATTTCTGAAGCAAGGGGAGGACTTCTTAAATGGGAAATATAGGATGAGGGACACACAGAGTAGAGAAGAGAAATGACCATTAGTGTAGACAGAAAAGAAGCCCATTAGGAGCTGGGCTGCTAAGAGCCTGTGAAGGCTGGTCACTGGATTCACAGAAAAACCGAACAGCACATGACTATCTTGCAGTCTGGGGTGCAGAGACAGCATGGGTACCTGGGCTCACTCACTGCTGTGGCTTTTCTAGTTGGACACAACCAAACAGCACAAGAATTAAAGTGTGAGGTGCTGGTAACAACAACAGGACCAATCTGTCTCCACAGCAGGTGGAGGGACAGCTTCTGCTCTGGTCTGGGAGGAGAGTCAACAGACCACAAGGTCCCAGTGGAACTAAGAAGGTTGCCGTAGAATGTCTGCATTCCTTCCCTCAGGGTCACAGTATGTGGAGGTGAGGCCATGGCCATGATTAGATCATATCTAAATATGATCATCAGGGTGAGACACCCCCCCCCGATAGAATTAGTGACCTAATAGGAGGAGGGGAAGAGAAACTTTTCTCTATACACACACACCAAGAAAGGCCACGTGAGGACCAAGAGAGGTGGCCTTCCATTCCCAGAGGTCTAGAAAAGCTCATGTAGGCATGCATACAGGCACAGAGAAAGGCTCTTCACCAGAACCTGGCCATGCTGTCGGTGTAGGAGTTCCTTCTATATTTGTGTTGCTTTCATTGGTTAATAAGGAAACTGCTTTGGTTCCTTGATAGGGAAGAACTTAGGTAGGCAGAGAAGACAGAACCGAATTCTGGGAGGAAGAAAGCAAAGTGAGAAGAACTGCCATGAAGCCACCAGAGTCAGGCATGCTGAATCTTTCCC
>NC_022012.1:91323807-91324483 GCF_000317375.1 Microtus ochrogaster
CCAAGAAGTATCACTGAGGAAGGGGCCCTTCACCCGGCTCCCCTGCTGTGAGAGCTTTCACAGTATATACAGAGGTAGAGGAGACAGAGGCCTTCTGAGAAGGGCTGAGGACCTGGGTTGTCTACCGACATTAGCCCACAGTAACAAGGACGCAGTGTTCCACAGTAACAAGGACATGGTGACCCACAGTAACAAGGACGCAGTGACCCACAGTAACAAGGATATGGTGTCCCACAATAACAGGGACACAATGGCCCACAGTAACAAGGACACGATGACCCACCATAACAAGGAGACAGTGGCCCACAGTAACAAGGACGCGGTGGTCCAAAGTAACAAGGACATGGTGGCCCACAGTAACAAACACAGAGACTTGGTGTGACCTTGGGCCTATAAGCCAATTGCCTATATCTTGTTCTACACTCATTCAAAAGTGGGGATAAAATTGATTATGTGTTGTTACCCAATATGATTGGATCATCTATAACACTTATAGACTAGTGACTGTCACACAGTAAGCTCCCAGTCCAGGATGGTGATGATGACTGCGAACTGTGCCTATGGCCCAGAGCTGTTGGGGGGGGTGCAGGGCTTTGCAGATTCAAATGGCAAGCCACAGACACTTCCAAGTCTGGCACCATTTGCCACCTCCCCTTAGTTTATATCCCTTGTAACT
>NC_022012.1:91325376-91331557 GCF_000317375.1 Microtus ochrogaster
GTTGCCAGACATGTTTTCATTTTACTAGGTATCCAGGGAATGGTGCAAAGGTACACTGAGAAGGGGAAACCTTTTCAAGGGTACACAATCTATCACAAAAAAAAACATGCTCTCTTCAAATCAGTCTGATTTGTGTTTCCATCTGAAAATGAAGCCACTGATAATAGTATAGACAGAAGTTTCTCCCCAGCTGATTCTATAGCCATTCCAAAGAAATGGTCCCAAGGAAAAATTATAATGTTTGGCCTATAACTATGTTATAATGTTAGCTCATGTTTACTATTAACTATCTCTTACAACTTAAATTATCTATGTTTAGCCACATGGTTTGGTACCTTTTCTCAGTAAGGTATTGTCATCTTGCTTACCCTGCATCTGGCTGGTGATTGTATTTCTGCCTCTTCTCTTCCCAGAACTCTCCTAGTCTGGTCGCCCTGTCTATATTTACTACTTGATTACTGGTCAGTCAGCATTGTATTAAGCCAATATGAGTGACAAATCTTTACTGTGTACAAGAGCATCATCCCACAGCTGATGTGGGAGTGTCCTATATCAATCTGTTGATTTCATTGGTTAAGTAATAAACAAAACTGCTTGGGCTCATAGCTAAGAACATAGGTGGGTGGAGTAAACAGAACAGAATGCTGGGAGGAAGAGGAAGTGAGGTAAGATGCCTTAGGCAGAGACGTCATGCTCCCCTCTCCTGGGCAGACGCATAGCTCTGCTCTCTGAGACACACGCGATGAAGCTCCAATCCAGGATGGACATAGGCTAGAATCTTCTCGGTAAGCACACCTTGGGGTGTCACACACCTGATTGGAAATGGGCTAGTCCAGGTGCGAGAGTTAGCCGAGAAGAAGCTAGATAGAAATGGGCCAAGCAGTGTTTAAAAGAATACAGTGTCCGTGTAATTATTTCAGGGCATAAGCTAGCCGTGCAGGCGGCCGGGGTGCTGGGGACACAGCCCCGCTGCTCTTATTACTACACACAGCATAGTAAAGTGTCTTCTTAGAGAGAGCCCCTTGATTTGGTCTACAGAGCCATTCCTTGGATATGGGAACTCACACTAAGAGTGTCCCTCTGGAATAGAGTTTGGGATTACCATGTGGAAGAGTACACAAATTTCCAAAGGTAGCAAAGGTGTTCATTCTCTGGAGAGTCTTAGGTGGGAGGGAATCTGTGGGGTAGACAGGCTACGCAAGTCTAGCCTACCCAGCGCAGTCTAGGTTACTGACTAATGATAAAGAAAGGCCTCTGAGCCAGGTGGTGGTGGTGCATACCTTTAATCCTAGCACTCGGGAAGCAGAGACAGGCAGATCTCTAAGTTTGAGGTCAGCCTGGTTTACTAAAGCTCGTTCTAGGATAGGCTCCAAAGCTAGAGAACAACCCTACCACAAAAAAAATCCCAGAGAGACAGAGGAGAGAGAGAGAGAGAGAGAGAGAGAGAGAGAGACAGACAGACAGACAGACAGACAGACAGACAGAGACAGAGAGTTGGACAATGATCTTATACCCTGTAAAGATATGTCATTTGTATTGGTTTAATAAAATGCTGAAGGACCAGTAGCCAGGCAGGAAGTATAGACAGGGTGACCAGAACAGGAGAATTCTGGGAAGAGGAAAGGCTCAGTCTGCAGTTTACATCTAGACAAAGAGGAATCAAGATGAGAATGCCTCACTGATAAAAGGTACCAACATATGTGGCTAACAAAGAAAAGAATTATGGGTTAATTTAAGATGTAACAGTTACTTAATAAGAACCCTAAAGTATTGGCCAAGCAGTGTTATAATTAATATAGTTTCTGTGTGATTATTTCTGGTCTGGGTGGCTGGGAAACAAATGAGCAGTCTCTGCCAACAGAGAGAGGCCTCAGAAGTTGAACTGGTGGTGGTATACACCTTTAATCCTAGCACTCAGGAGGCACAGGTAGGTGGATCTGTAACTTTGAGGCCAGTCTGGACTACAGAGCAAGTTCCAGGACAGCCAGGGCTACACAGAGAAACTCTGTCATGAAAAACAAACAAACAAGTAGAACAGAGAGAATGAGAGCAAGCTCTGAGTGGTCTATACCACGGTGAAGAAGTTGAGCTGGATGTCAAATCTGAAGTATGTAAAGTGGATACCAAACAATTCCAGGACAGCAAACAGACCTAGCTCGTTTTCTGTGGCTGTGAAAAACACCATGAGACCAAAAATGACTTAGGGGAGTATCAGCTTAAAGGTTACAGTCCCACAGAGGAAAGTCAAGTCAGGAACTCATGGCAGCACTTGAAGCAGAGTGGAACAATGCTGCTACCAGCCAGCTCCCAAGCTCCCGATGGGCCTGGCCAGAATGGGTCAAGCATACAGAGACTATTCTAAGGAACACGGGAAGACCTATGGGTGCATCTATGGTGAGCGAGAGCCAATGCCATGGAGCCTCCAGGGTCAAAGAAGAGCTTCTGGTGGGCACTGTCATTTAACGCATTCCATTTTCTGCTACCCACGATCCAGCGTTTGGTGGACTCAGAAGTGAAAATTTGCTCTTTTGAGGCTGTGCCTGTTGCTTTCCGTATTGTTTAAGTCACTATAGTAACATTTCTGGATGTGGGGTCTAAAGAGTCACCTCTGAACATATATATATGTTTTTTATCAAGACAGGGTTTCTCTATAGCTTTGGGGCCTGTGCAGGAATTTTCTCTATAGACCAGGCTGGCCTTGAACTCACAAAGATTCACCTGCCTCTGCCTCCCAAGTACCTGTGCCACCACCCTCTGGCAACCTCTGAACATTTTTAATGAAATTTTTAACTGGAAAAAATTTTATATGACATATTTTGATCATGTTTTGTTTCTCAATTCCTCGCAGATCCTTTCCACTTCATTACCTATCCTGTTTCTTTTTCTCTTCCAAAAAACAAAACAAAAAAATCCCAAGAATGAAAAGCAAGAAACACACACATTAAAAAAAGGAGGGGCTGAAGAGAGGGCTTAGTGGGTAAGAGCACTGGCTGCTCTTCCAGAGGTCCTGAGTTCAATTCCCAGCAACCACAAAGTGGCTCACAACCATCTGTAATGAGATCTGGCGCCCTCCTCTGGTGTGAAGGCATACATGGAGGCAGAATGTTGTATACATACTAAATAAATAAATAAATAAATACCCACGAAAACAAAAATAACAGCAAGCAAAAGACTAATAAGAAAAAGAAAATGTGAGAACACAGAATACTGAAACAAAAACCCAACAAAACTCCTACCCAGTTCACTTGTGCTGGCCAGCTGCTCCTGGGCATGGGACCTGCCCTGAAGTACAGTTGATAGACACAGGACCCAGTCACACTACAGAAAAGCCATATTCCCTTTGCCAGCAGGAAATCTACTGCAGCTAGTGTCTTCCTTAGGGAGCTTATTGGTTAAGGGAGGAAGCTTGTGTCCTTCCCCTTCTGCCCCTATGCAAGTCTCGGGCTTGCTCCACAGTCTGACGTCACGTGAGCACCTCTCCTATTGTGTCTGAAAGGCATGGATTCCTTGAAGACATCTGTACCCTCTGGCTCTTATAATAATTCCACCTCCTTTCAGACAACTCTAGGCTGTGTCAAGCTGACTGACTAGGAGGGTTGCTTTTCCTTTGCTGGGATGAAATGTCATGACGGAAGCAGCTCAAGGGACACAAGGTTTATCTGAGCTCAGAGATTTAGAGTTTGAGGTCACAGTTTATCAGGGTGGTGACCTTGCAGATATTACAGCCACAGTCAAGAAGCAGAAAGGGATAAATACACAATGGCTGTTTCTCCGCTAACCTTTTTGCATGCAGTTCAGGACCAAGCTCAAGGAATGGGTACCACATACAGCAGGCAGAGTTCCCATGGCAACTCACCTGATCGAGATCCTCTCCTGTAGACATGATTCCCAGTTGATTCTTGATGGAGGTGGGTGTTGTACCTTATCTGTTGCTTTCATTGGTTAACTAATAAAGAAAACTGCTTGGTCCTAATAGGACAGAAAATTAGGTAGGCGGAGTAGACAGAACAGAATTCTGGGAAAAAGAAGCTGAGTCAGTGAGTTGCCATGATTCTCCCACTCCAGACAGACACAGGTTAAGACCTTTCATGGTAAACCACATCTCGTGGAGCTACCCACACTATTAGAAATGGATTAAAGCAAGATGTGAGAGCTAGCCAATGAGAGGTTAAAACTAATGGGCCAAGTAGTGTTTAAAAGAATACAGTTTCCGTGTAATTATTTCGGGTAGAGCTAGCCGGGTGGTGGGAAGCAGGTAACCGTGAGGGCGCCCCGGTGCCAGGAACATAGCCCACTGCTCTGCTCAATCAACAGATTCTAGATTGGGTGAAGTTGACAATTAACACAAAATGTCCCAAGGACTTTTTCTTGGGGTGGTGGAGGTCAGAGGTCAGCTTCCCTGAAGCTCTTGGAGGACATCTCTCAGGATGAAGCCCATGGTGGGTGATCTTTAACGCCATACTTATTTGGAATACCAAGGGGGAAGAAGTGAGACTGGCCTAAGCGATGAGGGACATTCTTGGTAAGGTAATCCCTCACATTCCGTCCAGAACTTGATCGGTTCCGTCCTTGGCCTGGCATTGAGCTGCTGGATGGGCTAGAGGTTGTGATTGATACCCTTGTTCTTCCTCTGAACCACAGAGAGACTGCCCACACTACACCCACTCCATCCAGAGAATTATTTTCTGTCCCTGAGGATTTAGCCAAAGATCCTGAAAAGCCTTGGTTGCCTATCTAACCCCCAACCCAAACCTGTCTAGGCTGCATCCTCTGTGTTGTTGTGACAACTTTGACTTAACCATCTCAAGAACAACATGATATTTTATTGGATGAATCACAACTTAACTCCTCCTATACAAGGGGCTATTTTTAGCTCCTGAGGGCTGGCATTCGAGAAGGACAGATTCTCCCCACAAGCCAGACTAGGCCTAGAATTTAAGACTTTGAATCCATGTCCCTCAACCCTGGCAGTAAACTCCAGTCCACAATGTTCTGGGGAACCTGGCCCTCAGGGGTGTGGACTGGGTTCTTCCCCATTGCTGGGATCCTTCAAGTCGGTGTCAGACAACCTGCTTGCTTCTGATTTTAGCAGCAGGGCTTTGAGAATGGTATTCTTTGCCACTTCATCAACCAAGTTGCTGGGTTCCGTCAAGTCTGTGTCAGAGGACCTGCTTGCTTCTGATTTCAGCGGCAGGGCATTGAGAATGGTATTCTTTGCCACATCGTCAACCGAGATGTCAGACATGGACTCCTCAGATAGCATCATTGCAGTGACGTCCTGGCTTTTCCTCTTGGAGTCAATAGACTCTCTGTTGATACTGAGAAAAACCATGAGACATTTTCAATCCTAACCTCTTCTGGGAGGGATGGGCTTTCTCATTCATCTAGGTCCCCAGCTGAGCCTGGTCTTGGATTTCAGCATCAGGCTGACTCCACCTCCCGACCCCACTAGATCCCTTTCTTTCCCAGAATTTTGGAGCTTTTCTCAGTGTCTCTGTCATCAGCTTTCAATGAATGCCTGCCACATGCGGTATCTTTTACAATGTGGGTTTAATCTTCTCATATACCCTTCAGGAGAAAAGGTCCTAACACTGAAAGAATTTATATCACCTTAGTTCCCTCGTCTCCAAGGATAATACCCCAGTCTAGACAGGCGTATGGGGCAGGGCAAAGGGAGGCTCTATGGGCAAGGAAAGCCAAACAGAGGGGGAGAACTGGCAGGACCTAAGCTGGACCCAGGCCAGTGATCATATCCAGAAGACCTGGGGAGACAGCTTTGAACAGGGAGATCTGTCGTTGGGATGGACAATATCTGGCATACTCTCAATTCCCAAAACTTGTGACAAGCAGCCCCTACTCATCTACCTTGAACCGTATTCCATGCTATCACAGAAAGCCTGCTTTCCTGTTTCTGGCACCAAGGAGGAGAAACACAAGGACAAAACGCAGCAGAGACAGCAGAAGAAGACAGGCAGCTGTGTTTTGATATGGTTGTAGACAGCCAGAGCTGTGATGGCTCCAGCTGAGAAGGCTAGAGCCACCATTCCCAGACCTGTAGACCTGAAAGCAGAGTTGAGAACTGGTTTAGAAGACTTCTGAGGCTCAGAGGCTGGGTACAGTGAGAGGGAGAAGCTACCTAAACCCCGTTCCATCCCAGTGTGACCTGAAGAGCCTAGTTCTT
>NC_022012.1:91332142-91333007 GCF_000317375.1 Microtus ochrogaster
TATTCCTTGTCAATCAGACAGAATCTAGAATCACCTGGGAGACTGACCTCTGAGCATGATTGCAGGGGATCAGGTTACCTGGACTGGGAAGCCTTTCCAACTATGGGCGGCACCATTCCCTTGGCAGGGATCTGGACTATGCACGTGGGGAAGGGTGCAAGCAGTGGCAGGGCATGCATGCAAGCATCGCTGCTTCCTGACTGTCATGTCATTGCTGTCATGGAGTCAGGTGCTTTGAGCCCCTTCTGCCTTGCTTGCCCCACCATAAATGATCTGTTTCCTTGAACAGAGAGCCAGGACACACTCCCCTCTCTGTAAGTTACTTTTGCTACGGTCATTGGATCACAGTGACATATAAAGAAACTAAGACATCATCCCTTACAAATGCCAGCTCTGCTACCCACTGGGCATGACTGACAACAGGGACCTTTCCTGTCTTTGTCAACTGGAAGAAGGTCGATAATGGACAGCATTTGGGTTTTGTTTTCTGACAAGAGCTAGGTGAGCCAACCCATGCAAACCGTGTTTAACACAGCAAATGTTTTCTGGCAAATGCTCAGTCTTGGCACTGTCCCATCCCCCTCCTTCCCCTCAGCCCACCACACTCCATACCTGAGGGCAGTGGGTAGGAGCTCACAGGTGTAGATGAAGAACACAGTGACACTGGCTGCCACGTTAAACTGTCCAAGCACAAGCATCAAGATTATCGTCGACTTCAGATCTAGGTGAAGACAGCATGGCCCTAAGTGTTGGGCCACCCTACCTTTAGAGCCTTCCAGCCTTCTCTCAGTCCCTTACCAAAGGCAACTGAATGGCCCACCCCTACCACTTAGTCACCTAGCCAGCAGACTCAGACATTCAGCCA
>NC_022012.1:91334292-91344175 GCF_000317375.1 Microtus ochrogaster
GGGCCGGCACCTCCAGAATGCCTGGGATTATTTGTATGAGGTAGGTCTCTATCTCACAATCCTTCAACTTGAGGTTCAGTGTGAAATAGATGTAACTGATGGAAAACCTGGAACAGAACAACAAAAAAAGCCAGGGAGAGAGAAAGGAGGAGGAGGATAGAGAGGTGGGAGGAACAGTGAGAGAGAAAGAGAAGAGAAAGGAGAAAGAAGTGGAGGGAAGAGAAAGGGGAAGAGGAAGAAAGGAGGGAAGGGTGGATTGAGTGTAGGAGGAATGGAACAGAGGCAGAGAGAAGACGTGTCTGGTAGGAATGACAGACACAGGCCTGGCCTGTGGCCTGACCAACCTCCATGCCGTTCCTGAGTTTGACCAGCCCCAGCAACTCACCACACACAGGCCATGGTCAAGACCACCTTGAAACGGTGCTGATTGGTGTGGAAGTCCAGGATCGAGACCTTCTTCACCTTCTTTGCTGGCGGCTGCAGCTACAAAACCAGCCAATGGCCGATGGGACCCCAGCTTGCTCTCTGCCCACAAACACCAGGCAAGGCCTGCCCCTCCCCCGGTGCTGGCCACTCTCTGGCCTTGGCAGGCAGGGCTCAGTTTTGTTGCCATCATTCTGAAGCAGTAGACTAAGATCCCATGAGAGGATGAGGAAAGAGGCCTTCCCACAGTCTGCAGCCCTGGCCTCACTCCTGGCCCAAGGCTTCTTACCTCATTCAGTAGACTTAAAGGGATGGTCTTCTTGTTCACCTCAGCTGCGTAACACAGAACCTTTTTGGCCTCGTCCACCTTCCCTTTGACCATCAGCCACCGTGGGGATTCTCGGACAACCCTGTGTGACCACCTCTCTCTTACTTCACAATTCCAGGATGCCCCAACTCTAGCTGAGATGCCTCAGCTTTGGCCATCTGTATCAGCATGTGACCAAGGAACCTTTAGGTACCACCAACCTCAAGATGCCTTCTGCTCCTTGGTGGAAGCCAACTCTTCTTTCAAGCCTCCACAAACCCCACTGCTTAATGATAATAGTCAGTCTCTTGATCCCTTTGCCCTGTGGTCTCTTTAACTACCCCAATCACCTCCCAGTTCTGCTTTCCAAGTTCAAGGTCATGCCTGAGCATCATCCTCCATGCCCACTCTCTGAAAACTATAGTGTAGCTAATCCATGTCAGGCTTGACATGACCACCGCCACCATGAAGCAGAATGGCTAGGGTGACCTCCAGCAAGCATTCCGTGGCCTGGGGTTGCGGCAACAAGATGAAAAGGGTTAACGACACCAGCTCACTCTGAAGATGGTAGAGAGGCAGCTGAACAGTCCAGTATCCACTCCCTTCTACCTACTGCTGTGTAGCAGCTGTAGCTCAGAAGGTAAAAACCCAGCTAAGGGGTGGGATACTTGGTGATACGGCTGCCTGTGGCTGCCTGTGTGCATGCACGGAATGTCAGTAAGCTTATGCACTTGCCAAACTGGACTTGATAAACCTTTCTTCCGTCTTCTGAACTTTTCATTACTAGGGATGAATAAATGTGTCTTTTACACCTCTCTAGGAAAAGTACACACTAAGTGGTGCTTGTACAACAGGGACCTGACAGTAAAATGCTGAGAGATGGGCATGGTGGCATATACCTACACACCCAGCATTTGGGAGACTCAGATGCAAGAACGTTGCAAACTTGGGGTCAGCCTGGACTATGTAAGAGTAGTAGGCTAGCCAAGACTACAAAATAAGACTCAATTGAGAAAAAGCAACCAGATGTTAGATGTAAGAAAAACTAAATTTTCAATAAAAGGAAAAACAGACAGATAATGACAACAAAACAGTCGCGGGGTCTAGAAATGATTCAGAGGCTAAGAGTACATACCGCTTCTGTACCCATGTCAGGTGGCTCAAAATCACCTGTAAATCCGGCCCCATGGGAACTGACACCTCTGTCTTCTGCAGATATGTGCACATGCTTAGATACAATGATTTTTGTTTTGTTTACAGAAAGCAGCAGAGATGACTCAGAGTGGAACTTCCATGGAAGAAATCTTGAGCTGGCCATCTTGTTCCATGTGGTATATGCTGCTATTCCTTCCTTGATGAATATGGTTTACCACATGCACACAGGGATGCCTCCCACAAGGATAGCAGACTAGAAAATAGGTTGCGATCCTTGACAGTGGCGGTGTGAAGCAGAGCTGTCGGAACACTGCAGTGGCAGTTGCATGGCGTTGCTGTGGGTCACAGGACAGGCAACTGAAGCTAAGCTGACTGCCCAAAGGGAACCTGTCCACAGCAAACAGAGAAGCTCCAAAGGGCAGACAATGACTATCATTTGGCAGGAAAACTAGACAAGAGGGAAGACAGAGGGAAATGCTGGCTTGGCATTTTGAATATACCTTGACTTCAAAACTGAAGTCTAAAGTCTATGTTACTTTGGAGAAGAGGATTTGCTTTTGTTTCCACAGGCTGTGGATTCATTCTTTGTTAAGAAAAATCAAGGAAGACCATTTAAGAAATTTCTGGTAATAACAGATGGCCCAGATGTCTGTCTGAGTTCTACATCCAGAACAGATTCAAGACTGCTGCCTGAGATGATCAAGCCTCACAGAATACTCCAGTCATGACTTGATGATATTTCTCAATTTTATTTTGGTCCCCACAAGATTATCAGAGCCCCCAACCAGCAGGAAGTAGCTTGGAAAACTATGCCCACATTCCCCCCAAAAATGGACTATGCATATTTTCCTTTGTTTAGAATGTTGGTTGCAAGTTGTTATGGATAACGGTCAGGAGAAAAGTTAAACAAAGGATATTAGATTCAGAGTTCTTTTTCCTTAAAAAAAGTGGGGGTGGAGTGCTGTGGGACAATGGTTTGTAACCTGTCAAGTGTATGTTAATAAAGTGCTGATTGGCCAGTAACCAGGCAGGAAGTATAGGCAGAACAACCAGATAGGAAGTAGAGCTGGGTCAATGAAAACAGGAGAATTCTGGGAAGAAGGAAGCAGATTCTACAGTCACGACCCAGTCACTGAAGAAGTAAGATGTGACTGCCTCGCTAAATATGGTACCAAGCAATGTGGGTAGCATAGACAAGAATAATGGGCTAATATAAGTTATAAAGCCAATAAGTCTGAATCTCTATGCCAATCAGTTTTATAATTAATGTAGACTTTGGTGTATTTCTTTGGGGTGGGACAGAAACACCAGTCAACACACAGTCACCGAGGAGATAGGCCTCTGGGCATGTCTGTAAAGGAATGTCTATATTAGGTTAGTTGAGCTGGTGATAGCCACCCCAACTGGGGGCAGCTTCCCATGGCTGGGTTCCCAGACTGAATAAAAAAGAGAGTGAGCTGAAGATCAGCTTCTCCTTCCTCCCTCTTCCACTCTGCTCTCTGCCTCTGCCTACTGACTTGGATACAATATGCCAACTGCCTTAGCTCCTGCCATGATGAATTGTAGCCTGTAACTGTCAATCAAAAATAAACCTCCTTCCTTCCTTCCTTATGTTGCTTTTGGCAGGGATTTCATCATAGGAATGTGAATTGTAATTAATATATCCTTATTGTTGCAGTCATGTCTTCCAAATTGAAACACTCTCTTCTGGAGGAGGAGGATATGCCTTGGGAAGCTTAGAAAGTTACAAGACTCATCAAAAGGTTATAAAGGCAGCTAGATCACACAGTGTGATTCAATCTCAGGACCTTTGCAGCAACATTCCTTACTTTTCTCATTTCTATGATAAAATGTCCAGCTAAAGCAACTTAAGGAAGAAAGTGTCAGAGTTCAAAGGTCCACCATGGTGGGGAAGTCACAATGGCAGGAACCTAAGGCAACTGCTCATGTCACATCTGAAGTCAGAAATGGAACAATTGATGCTTGTAAGCTTTCCTTTTTATACAATCCAGGATCCCAGCCCAGAAGATGATGCCACCCACAGTGAGCTGATCCTACCATCTTGACTAATCAAGATAATCCCTCAGAGGCATGTCTCCCAGATGATTTGAGATCTCATCACCAGAGCAGCCCACAAAGCCATTGTTGTACAGTGCATTTATAGGAATATGGTAGACTGTGCTAGCTCTAGAGGACCCTTGACACATGTTCTCACAGGTAGGGCTGCTCCATTTCCTTGGTAGTTTATGCTAAAAGTACAGAGGGGGCTGAAGATATTAAGAACCTGGGGACTGAGGGGAAATTCTCCAAACAGTGATAGGAAGGAAGGAAAGGGAAAGAATGTAATTATGTTATAATCTCAAGAAAAATTTTGCCTTTCTTTTTGTTTGGTTTTGGTTTTTTGAGACAGGGTTTGGTGCAGGAGAATTGTCTGTATTCTGTCAATCATGTTTTAAATAAACACTGATTGGCCAGACAGGAAGTTATAGGCAGGAAAACAAGACAGGAAGTAGAGGTGATGCAATGAGAACAGGAGAATTCTGCGAAGGAGGAAGATAATTTCTCCCAGTCCTGCGCAGAACACCGAGGAAGCAGGATGTGTCCTGTCTGAAAAGGGTAGCAAGCCATATGGCTAAAATAGATCAGAATAATGGGTTAATATAAGTCTTAAGAGCTAATAAGAAGCCTGAGCTAATGGGCCAATTTGTTTTATAACTTCTGGAGATCTCTGTGTGATTTTCTTTGGGGCTTTCCAGCTATGGGCAGGACAGAAACCCCAACAAGCAGGCCCCTTCTTGTTACAAGGATTACTCTGTGTAACAGTCCTAGCTGTCCTGAAATTAGCTCTTATAGACCAGGCTGGCTTTGAACTCACAGAGATTCACCTGCCTCTGCCTCCTAGGTGCTGAGATTAAATGTGTGTGCCACCATTCCCCGGTAATAAAACTATTTTTTAAAAGGCAAGTGCTCCAGCCTCCAGATTTGTTGGAGAGTGTTACAGCTAGAATCAGTCCTGACTTGGCTTAGGGAATCCTTGGAGAAAAACCACCTAACAGAGTGGGTCCCACAGTGTGGCCTGTGAGTTAGAATCACTGTTGGAAACATTAGGCGTGTAGATTAATAGACTCCAATGAGGCCTGCTGTTACAGACAGTAGGAGTAAGGTTCAGCTGTCAGTCCGACACTGGGGGTGGGGCCCTTGGACTGACTGGACTCTGGGGGTAGGGTCCACTTGCTGCTCAGACACTGGGGGTGGGGTCCACCTTCTGGTCAGACACTGGGGGTGGGTCCAGCTTCTGGTCTGACACTGGGGGTGGGGTCCAGTTGCTGTTATTTTCAGGGCAGTAATGAAGCCTGAGGGTCTTCTATATGCTAGGCAAGCTCTCTACTACTGAGGTACATCCTTATTCTTAGTAATCAAAGTGACATTTACTATTATAATGAATAGTGGCTGGAAAGAGATGGAACCTTGCCAACATATGTCTGGTATTGAGGAATGATTAGCTAAAAGAACATATCTGAAGGCAGGGGATGAAGAAAATTATGCCCCAGAGAATTCAGCCCACTGAAGACAACATCAGCTCTAAGCAAGCACAGCAGCCAGAAGAAAGGCTAAAAGACCTCTGGATGGAATTCTGGGAAAGAATCTGGAGGCAACAGAAAGAGAGAGGAAAAACTAGGAACTTGTCATCCCAAACTTACTGGCATTATTTAGTTTTTAATAATATTTACCTATTATATTAGTAACCCTTGTATGGAGGTTGTATGTAGTGGGTGTATATGTGTTTATGTGTGTGGCAATGTATGTGTATGTGTGCATTCATGTGGAAGCCAGAAGTCAACATTAGGTGTCACTTCTCAAGAACCAACCTGTTGACAGAAGCCACTCGTTCATTCCTGGGAGGCTGCCTGGACCATGAAATAATCACTCAGAAATTATATTATTTGCAATACTGTTTGGGCAATAGCTTAAGCATATTGTTAGAGAGTTATTACAGTATTTTAATTGATACAGTTTCTGGGTGGTTATTTTGGGTGTAAGCTAGCCGGGTGGCAGGGACAAACAAGCATCCTCTCCTTACAACACTGTATTAATAACATTTTTAAAGCATCCTTGAGAGTTTTAAATCTTTTGACCCTTAAGATCAAGCTGTCCCAAATACATGAGAAACACATGCTACCTGGCACTAGCTACCACCCACACTCACTGAATCTGGAGGACTGCCAAGGTTGATCCCTAACTTGTGCAGGACTGGAAAGGTCCCAAGCCACTTACTTGTCCCCTGTAGTGACCCATTGCCTCCTTTCTCATACTTACCCTGTGTATGGTGCGGCAGGTATAGTCAGAGGCTCTGAAGCCAGGCAGGCTGGGGTCACATCCCAGGACCAAATGCCTAAACCATTTCCCATGTACCTTACCCCCACCCTCTCCTGATGCCCATCAGAGCTGTGGGATAATGCTCTTGCACACTGTAAAGATTTGTCACTTGTATTAATAAAATACTGATTGCCCTGTATTCACACAAGAAGTATAGGCGAGGCAACCAGACTAGGAGAATTCTGGGAAGAGGAACAGCAGAGAGACAGTCACCAGCCAGATGCAGAGGAAGCAAATTGAATGTTGTACTAAGAAAAGGTACCAAATCATGTGGCAAAACATAGACAAGACTTATGGGTTAATTTAAGTTATAAAAGCTAGCTAGTAATAAACCTGAGCTAACAGGCTAAACAGTTTATAATTTATATAAGCCTCTGTGTGTTTCTTTGGTACTGAATGGCTGAGGGACCAGGTGGGATGGAAACTTCCATCTACGCATTAGAGTTGATCATTTCTTGTCTCATAGTTCCTTCTTAGACTTGAATCCCCTCTCTTCAGACAGCAAGCACATTGCTGTCCCCCCTCCTTGTTTTTCCACACTCTGTTACATGAGCGGTACCGTCACATCTGCACCTTAGATTGCTGTCTGTAGTCCCCACTTCTAAAAACCGCAAACAGCTTCACCATGCCTCAGCTGAACACAAGAATCTCTTTCCCTTTTCCCCTGAAGGGTCATTTCTTGGGGGACACCATTTACTGAATTTCAACTCATGGGTCATGCTTTGGCTCTCTTCCAGTGAAGTCAACTCAAGAAGGTGACCATGGCCATCCCAAGCTTTCGGTCTCAACACTTTAACCTTGACCCTTTCCTGTCTTTGGATCTCTGTCTCTCCCACTGTCTGACTACCTCTCAGGTTCTTATCTAAGGGTGATGAACGGCTTTGGCTCCTTCTCAGGCCACGCATCTCCCACCCACTTCCTTGTTCGCCATCCACTTCCACCTATGAGAATCACCCCCCTGTATGCGCCCTACTGTTCTGCTCACCAGATATTGGAGATGATGGGAAACAAGGGTGCACCAGCCAACAAGAACACGAGCCTCCAGTGGAAAATCTTGGTGGCAACTCCTGACAGGAGAATGATCCCTAATCCCAGGAAGCAGTGCTGCAGGACAATCGCATGGGTCCGGTGCTCGCCCACCAGCCACTCCATGACTGTGCAGAGCACATGAGAACAAAACTGTGGTCAGTTTGCAGACCCCAGGGTGGCCATCCATGCAGCTGGCTGGCATGCCCACCCTTTCCTTGACATGAATTCAGAGTAGACACTGTCTTCTGCCTGTTCCAGATCTTTCTCAGAGATAGACTGTCTACATCTCCCACCGCACACCCCAAGTCTTGATGAACCTCCTCAGAACCATACACGCCCTTTCATTTCTTCTGTTCCCAATCACTCCCTCTAAAATTTTTGCCCAACTTGTTCAGGGCTTTTCACGGGGTCTGACATGGGCTGAGACCAGGAACCACCTGTCTTGGAGTGCTTTGCTGCTTTGACCTCCTTGGCCTGAGGCTCTGTAGAGGGGTAGTTCCCTTTGGCTATATGCCAACAAATTTTCCATGGGAAGAGGAGTCAGAGAGCCCGAAAAATGACAGAATACGTTTGGATATAGGTGTGGCTGTATATGCATTCATGTGTTAAGCATGACACAGTTCCTGGGGTAGAAGCCCCAGCTTCTTCCTGCTGTGTGGCCCTGAACAAGTTGGCTAACTCTGTGAGGCTCAGGATGAAAGAAGCAAAGCAATAGAGGGCTTAGCAGCTCCCTTGATTCTCGAGGTGCAGGATACACAAGTAGCAGGAGGGGGAACATTTGGGGTACAGGAGAATACTGTGGGGGATGAGGGTTGGGGGCACTCCCTTCTGACTCCCTCACACCACTGGGAAGCCAAGAGGGGAGCCTCTTCCTTCCCCACTAGGTTTTAGCCTGTCCATCCCAGGTAGATCTGCCTCCTGCTCTCTCTTGAACTGAACCTATCTCCATCCCAACTTGCCCCTTGTGAGTCAGTCACCTAAAGACGAACTGCTGATGACGTAGCCCACAGATGCCTGGGCTGCAGTGAAGCGGAAGAACAGATACTGGTTAAAACTTTTCACAAAGGCTGTTCCGAAGCCGAAGAAGAGGAAGCCTGCCAGTGACATCAGGAAGACGGGATAGCGGCCTATCCTGTGGGTGTGAGGAGGAGATGCCACCAAGGGTCACACTTCCCGGCCAGCCTCGGTGGTGCATCTGGGTCAGGCTTTGGGTTACCTAGGGCTTTGGAGCATCCCTCCATTTGCTTTCCCCAGCTTGATATTCATTCAGAGTTCATGGGTTATGCCATCTCCTGAGAAAGAGGCAGGGTGTCCTAGGGATCAGTGGGAACCCCAGGACACTTACTTGTCACATAAGAACCTGAAGAAGAGAGACCCTGTCAAGACGCCTGCCATAAACAGAGTCAGCATGTTCTCTTTGTTTGGTTCATTGCCACACACCAAGTCAAACTGCAGGTAAGACAATGGCATTGTTCAAGCCTCCACACAGACCTAGCCCTTTGGGAAAAGAGACTGAGATTGACCCCAAGGGGAACCCTAAGGTCAGTAATTCTCAACTTTTCTAAGACTGTGCCCCTTTAATACAGTTCCTCATGCTGTGGTGACCCCAACCATAAAATAATTTTGTTGCCACTTCATAACTGATTTTGCTACCGTTATTAGTCATGGTGTAAATAGCTGATTTGCAGTATATCTGAAATGGGACCCCTATAAAGGGTTGTTTGACCTCCAAAGGTGTTGCAACCCATAGGTTGACAAACGCTGCCTCGAGCAGATGACTGACACTCAGGGAAAGGGACAGGTAGTTCTATGTAAAGTGTCTTTACCCTGTTATCCCTGGACTCAGTCTGTCCAGCACCTGGTAGATCCTGGATCTAAACCAGGAGAGAGGAAGCAAAGACATTGGGCCAGAAAAGGCATTGCTGGGGACTTATTAAGCACAGGAACGAATATTGGTCCTGGGCTCCAACTTAGAGCTTCCCATGGACTAAAAAGACCCGGATTTCAACTCAGGGTATGAAGTCCTGTGAGAAATGCTCAACACAAGTTTTTTCTTTTCTATCTGTAGCTTCTGTGCATTCTGCTTGGTTGCCTCTTGACCCGTAACCCTTGCCCTGTGCCTCTACGGCCTCAACCTAGGCTTAGATCCAAGGTCTGCCAGATGTTGGAGAGAATACAGGGGTAACAAAGGAACACACCCTACACACAGCTACCTATGCCCCATCTAAGGGCCCTCCATCTAAGGGTCTCCCCTTGACCAGAAGACAAGAGCCACGACACGATAAGCAATTCTCTGGGAAGGTGGCAAGCCTGTCTCTACACCAAAATGCACTCTAGCTTCCTGCCTAAGACAGGGAGGGCACAGGGCTGGGAAACAAGAACCCCAGGTTCCTTTTCTGGTGCACCCCACAGAATGTACTCAGGCCAATTGCCCCCTGTCTCTGCCTCCTTTTCTGGGTAGCCATAGTCAACACAACACCAGACACAAGCATACCTCATTGATCAGGGAGCGCTTCTCAGCATAAGGGTAGATCCATCCATATCTGCATGTTTCTGTATAATTGAGGCCAAAATGGATGATGGAATCGAGAT
>NC_022012.1:91346575-91347289 GCF_000317375.1 Microtus ochrogaster
ATATTTTTTAGCGCTTCCTGTGACTGAGAAAGCATGCAAGGTGGAGGCTTTGGAGCTACCCTGCCTACTACAGATTTACAGTTACTTCAATGGGTAGATAAGTGTTTACTAAAGGGAAATCAGTTCAATTCAGAAAAAAAAAATCTAAGGAAGAAGACACACAGACAAAGCGAATTCAGTAACCATAACTGGAAATGTGAGCTCAAATTCGTTGTGAAAACTTATAGAGCTGTGTTGTTTTTGAGGACTGAGAAGCCTTCTGAGCTGGGGTTCAGCTAGTGTAAGGAGGCTACTAGCGTCAAATACTTGAAGGTTGTAGCCGCACCCCTAGTTTTAGATGCCATCTGCTACAGATCTAAAGCAACGTGTTTAGCCAATGCCACGTGTTTCACCATGCCCTTCCCACCAGAGTGGACTAGAAGGTCTCAACCCGTGACCAATACAAACCTCTCTTCTTTTAAGTTGTTTCTATCAGCTATTTGGCCACTGTGACTCAAGTGATCTCCGTATGTATCTATCATCTGTCTATTTATCCATCATCTATCTATCTATCTATCTATCTATCTATCTATCATCTATTTATGTATCTATCTATCACCTATCTATGCATCATCTATCTATCTATCTATCTATCTATCATCTATTTATATATCTATCTATCATCTATCTATGACCTATCTATCTATCCATTACATACCTACATATAATCATCTC
>NC_022012.1:91357479-91358521 GCF_000317375.1 Microtus ochrogaster
GTCATCGTGGTCCTTGTGTCTCTTCACAACAATAGGAACCCCAACTAAGACACCGTCTGACCCCACACACCACCCATATATACCCTATGCATGCACACATATAATTACATCATATATACACATCAGCTTAGAATACCATTTCTGTCTCCCTTGCTGTGTGAAGGAATTAGTAAATATTAGGGTCTTTCAACTCATGTGAGCTAAATACAATAGGACAACTTAGACACTCACTTCTGAAGTATAAAAGCCAGGAGATGGCAATCAAGGAAGAGTGATACAAGCCCAGTCCCACAGGGAGGCTCTGAGACTTTTTTGTCCCCAATATGATGGTGGTCAAGTCCTTTCCCAGAATCCTCTGGAGACAAGTGGCCTGGGCTTACCACCTGGCACAATGGACAGTCATTGGCTAACTAGAGAGCTCTGAGAGCGGCTGGAACTTCAGAAGAAGCTGAAGTCTCTTGCTGCTATGGAAACACGGAGGCAAATGCAACTTAGAGCCTCCCCTGACCTACCTGACAACCAGGATGCCTGATCCAAGGAAAGAGAGAGTAGACTGAGAAGAGGCTTAACCTTTGGCAGCAACCAGGTTTGTGGTAAAGGTCATGGCATCTTCTCCAGGACAATAGGGTTATTGGTAGGCAGCCTGGAGAGGTGTCCAGAGGTAGCCCCCATTTCTGAAGCAAGGAGAGGACTTCTTGGTTGGGAAATATAGGATGAGAGACACGCAGATTGGAGAAGAGAAATGGCCCTTAGTGAAGACAGAAAAGAAGACCATTAGGAGCTGGGCTGCTAAGAGCCTGTGAAGGCTGGTCACTGGATTCACAGAAAAACTGAACAGCACATGACTATCTTGCAGTCTGGGGTGCAGAGACAGCATGGGTACCTGGGCTCACTCGCTGCTGTGGCTTTTCTAGTTGGACACAACCAAACAGCACAAAATTAAAGTATGAGGTGCTGGTAACAACAAGAGGACTGATCTGTCTCCACAGCAGGTGGAGGGACAGCTTCTGCTCTGGTCTGGGAGGAGAGTCAACAGACCACA
>NC_022012.1:91358621-91359176 GCF_000317375.1 Microtus ochrogaster
TATCATGGCATCTTCTCCAGGACAATAGGGTTGTTGGTAGGCAGCCTGGAGAGGTGTCCAGAGGTAGCCCCCATTTCTGAAGCAAGGAGAGGACTCCTTGATTGGGAAATATAGGATGAGAGACACGCAGATTGGAGAAGAGAAATGGCCATTAGTGAAGACAGAAAAGAGGACCATTAGGAGCTGGGCTGCTAAGAGCCTGTGAAGGCTGGTCACTGGATTCACAGAAAAACCGAACAGCACATGACTATCCTGCAGTCTGGGGTGCAGAGACAGCATGGGTACTTGGGCTCACTCGCTGCTGTGGCTTTTCTAGTTGGACACAACCAAACAGCACAAAATTAAAGTGTGAGGTGCTGGTAACAACAACAGGACCGATCTGTCTCCACAGCTTCTGCTCTGGTCTGGGAGGAGAGTCAACAGACCACAAGGTCCCAGTGGAACTAAGAAGGTTGCTGTAGAATGTCTGCATTTCTTCCCTCAGGGTCACAGTATGTGGAGGTGAGGCCATGGCCATGATTAGATCATATCTAAATATGATCATCAGGGTGAGAC
>NC_022012.1:91359366-91360809 GCF_000317375.1 Microtus ochrogaster
TCTATACACACACACCAAGAAAGGCCACGTGAGGACCAAGAGAGGTGGCCTTCCATTCCCAGAGGTCTAGAAAAGCTCATATAGGCATGCATACAGGCACAGAGAAAGGCTCTTCACCAGAACCTGGCCATGCTGTCGGTGTAGGAGTTCCTTCTATCTTTGTGTTGCTTTCATTGGTTAATAAGGAAACTGCTTTGGGTCCTTGATAGGGAAGAACTTAGGTAGGCAGAGAAGACAGAACCGAATTCTGGGAGGAAGAAAGCAAAGTGAGAAGAACTGCCATGAAGCCACCAGAGTCAGGCATGCTGAATCTTTCCCAGTAAGCCACAGACATGTGGCAATATTAATAGAAATGGGTTAAATCCAGGTGTAAGAGTTAGCCAATAAGATGTTAGAGCTAATAGGCCAAGCAGTCATTTAATTAATACAGTTTCTGTGTGGTAATTTCGGGGTTAAGCCAACCGGGCAGCTGGGACAAACAAGCAGGCCTCTCCTTTACAACATGCTGGCACCCTCACCTCAGATCACCTGGCTGCTCTTGTGCACCCCAAGCAGACCAAGTCAGGTGGAAGAACAGAGGAAACCAACCAAAGTGTTAGCATGCCATTAGGGTTTAAGTATGAAATAACCCCAAGGGTTTCATGGGTTGAATACTGGATACTGACCTTGTGGCCCTATTTTAAAAAGCTTGAGGAACCTAGGAGGTGGGTTTTTGTCAGAGAAAGTAGGTCACTAGAGGCAAACATTCAAAAGCTGTACATGATCCCTGGGCCTTTCCTAACCTTCTACCCTAACCTTCAAGAGGTGGAGAACCTCACTCCCCCCCTCCCGTTCCCACCTCCATGACGTTCAGCTAAAGCACATGGGGTTGACTGGCCATGGAGGAAGCCTTTTGAAAACATGAGCAGAAATCCTTCTTCCTAGAAAGTCATTTTGTCAGGGCTGAAGGATGTCTCAGCAGTGAGGAGGTCTTGCTGCTCTTCCAGAGCTCCCCTGTTCCATTCCATGCTGCCTACTTCAGGCAGCTTGCATATGCCTGCCACTCTAGTTCACGGCACCTAGCGCCCTCTTTCGTCCTCTGCAGGCACAGCATTCACGTGGCAGACAGATAAACACACACAAATAAAAAGTAAGTCTTGAACCTGTTCTCTCATGCTGCTTGCAGTTATACAGAAGTAACCAGAGCAGAGGCTGTGGTGAGCGGTGTCTGCGAGAGCTCGCTCTTCTATTCTCTTGTATTAGATTTTGGAAGGAAAAAGTTTTCTCCAAAGGATGACAGTAAGCAGAATACACAGGGTAGCTATGCCCACGAGGAAAGTTATAGAAGGTGAGCACATGATCTAGAGGTGCAGAAGAGGGACCAGACTCAGTGTGGGGGCTTCCACAGATTGAGTTTGGCAAGTGAGGGGATGTGATGCCCAAGAAGTATCACTGAGGAAGGGG
>NC_022012.1:91361113-91363525 GCF_000317375.1 Microtus ochrogaster
AGTAACAAGGACGCAGTGACCCATAGTAACAAGGACCTAGGTTTACATTTGTGAGAGGAAGTGGATGACATAAGGATCAGGCCTTTAGGGACTGTGTCAGAGTAGAGGCACAGTTAACCAGAGGTTAGGGCAACATCTTAGAGCTCAGATACAGAACTCAAGCCAGTGTCTAGTACAGTGGTCTTAATCCCAGACATGGCCTTCATTCAGAGAGCACACTCCCAGAGCTCTTCATTTTGCATTACCTGGCAGAGTCTGAGGTTTATTGTGAAGTAACCCATGAAATCACTCATTTTGAGCAAGCGTGTGGGTAGGTGAGAGCATTGAGAAGTGAACTCAATGCTGAACAATATCACTCTCTGTATAATGGGAAGGCTGGGGTCCAGGTCTGAGTGGTGCACCAACCCCAGTAAAGACAATCTCACCACCTAGTAGCTCTGGACTGGCTATTCTCTGTTCAGCAGTGCCCTCTAGAGGTCAGGTGTGGATTGGCATATCCAGCCACTATGTCCTTCTTAAGGTTCCCTGCTACTAAAAAGAGATCTGGCCTGGGTAGAATCTCCCCTGGGATCCCAGATGTCTTAGCGTCTGTAGTGCTCATGAGAAATCACTAAAGATAACCTGATTGACAGGAGAACGTCTGTAAATGTACACAAGAGCTTGGCTCCAATTACATCTCTTACGGGTAAGAGAATGGTGTTTCTGCTACCAAACAACACAGAGAACCTCTAAATGGCCCCAGCATGTGCCCAGCAGCAAAGCCAGTTCTTCGAAGCCATCAATGGCAGACTGCCGATGAGCCAGGGCCCACTGGGAAGAAACAACAAACAGTAGTTAAACAGAAGGAGCTCTGCCCTCTTCCTTACCTACTGGGCATCATGGCACAGCGGGCGGGGGCAGGGCACCCTTTCCTTGCCAGCCTCACACATGCGAGGCACAAGCTGACCACTGGCCAGGAAGAAGGGATCCTCAAAGTGAATATGACACAGCATTTTTGTTAGCCTGCTCCTGCAGCTGGCCCTTCCTGGCACCCTGTTCTGGGTTTGAGGTGCTTTGTTTGGGATGGGGCTGTTGGCTTCTGTTCTGTTTTTAGGAGGGTGGAGTATTCCAGGCTGAGGGGACAGTGAGACCATAACAGTGAGCCTGTCAGGAAAGACCAAGAGAGACCCGATCCCAACTCAGTCATGGTAGTGGGGTGTAGTTTGTGTCTGCAAGCTGTGAAGAAGAAGGAGTCCAGTCCTTGATGCTTCCATTGGGCTCTGCCGCATGTAGCTGGGTCCGTGAACAGGTCATGCTGTGTTGCTACATGAACAAGGCTGTCTAATCCCTGTGTCCCTGTGTATCCTGACAAAATCCAGATGATGTCATGGGAAGTCCTCTGTCTTTGGTGGGCTGGCTCCCAGTGGCCACAGTCAGAAGTATGAACTATTCACAATGGCATTCCTCATGCTGGAAGTCCTTCCTGTGGCGTCCATTTCTTTTCTCTGGGGTGCGGTGTTGTGGGACCTACAAGAAGCAGGATACAGTCAGTGACTGCCCAACACATGGTCCCATGACAGAGCTCTTACCATTCCCTGCTCAAAGTAGGGGGAATGTGCTCTAAAATCAACCAGATAACAGCGGTTCCAAGGGGGCACCATGTTGCCCAGTAAGCAATGAGTAAAGGGGTAATGGTGATGGAGAAGCCTGGCTATAATGAGGTCCAGCAAGTCAGTGCTCACCGCGGGGGGTGCCCCTTCTCCAGTTCCTGGATGGTGTCCTTCAGGGTCTGGCCCTTCGTCTCAGGCAGCAGAGCACACAGTAGGCCTGCCACGATGGGGAAGCTGCCAAAGACGACCATGGGAACAGCCCTGTGGTACTGTTCCAGCAGCATCACGAGCGGTGTGATGATGCCAGCAATCCTGGAGAAGATGCTCACCAGCCCCATGCCTGTTTGCCTGGGGAAAGCACCACAAGCTGAGGCTCTGGTCCCTGGTCAGGCTATACCCACTCCAGATATGCGAGGTTCCAGGTCTCAGCCAATGTACCTGCCTACTCTGCCTGCTTCCTGGACTAGCAAGCCCTCTCTGTTGCTCTCCTGTCACCTCTAGAGACCCAAATGCCTTTTCCATTTCCAAGTGCCCTCTCCTGGCACTCTAACTTCTCCTTTGCTCTAACTTCTCTCCCACATTCTGGTCCAGAGAGAGGCAGGGCATGCCCATGTCTATCTGTCCTCCAGTGTCCTGTGGTGACTCAGTGAGCCGACCTACACTTCAGTGGCCTAGATTCATAGGCAGCTCACTGGCTGCCAGTGGCTTGTAGCAGAGCGTCAGAGGAATGGGTGGTATTAGATCCCCAGGGCAGTGCTTACCTGATGATGGTGGGGTACAGCTCAGCAGTGTACACATAGGATATGGTGAAGGCAGAAGATGA
>NC_022012.1:91364000-91379745 GCF_000317375.1 Microtus ochrogaster
ATAGTACACCAGACTGTCCACAAACCTACAAAGTACCCAAATTTCCTTGTCACTGCTGGGTGTACATCAAGTCACATCCAAGGGAACAGCCTAACTTAATGAACTCACACCTGGGGAGAGACCACCATGTTCACAGAGTAGTGTAGGCGTTCCTTCTGTTTATGTGTTGCTTTCATTGGTTAATGAATAAAGAAACTGCCTTGGCCTTGTGATAGGGCAGAACTTAGGTAAGCAGGGAAAACAGAACTGAATGCTGGGAAGAAGAAAGCAGAGTCAGAGAGAAGCCATGTATCCTCTGCCTGAGATGGTCTCCAGTGAGAATCTCTGGTAAGCCACTGCCACGTGGCGATACATGAATTAATGGAAATGGGTTAAACTAGTATGTAAGTGTTATCCAATAAGAAGTTAGAGCTAATGGTCAAGCATTATTTTAATTAATACAGTTTCTGCATGGTTATTTTGAGTGTAAGCTAGCCGGGCGGCCAGGACAAACTTGGGGCCCTCTCCTTTAACAACAGAGCCTCTGTCCACCACTCCAGTGAAATACAGCAGAACAAGAGAGGTCCTCTGACTCAGCCCTCACTGAGGGACAAGACCCTGGACACTTACTAGACAGCAATGAGAACCAGTGTCACCTTCCTGAGATAGGGGTGTCTGAAAAGATCCAGCGCATTTCCCGAGGGACCTGTCTTCTCAGGGATCAGCTAGAAGAAGGACACAGTGAGGGGCCGGGACACAAGCATAGAGATGCCTGAGGCAGTGGGGAGCCTGTGCCCGCTGACAGGTACCTGGCTCAGGAGTTCTGGAGAAAGGGAACGCCTGTTCACCAAGGCTGCCTTCTGGATCAGTTGTTTGGCCTCCTCTATCCTTCCTTTGGAGAGGAGCCACCGAGGAGATTCTGGCAAAACCCTGTCAACCACACATGGCTCTGATACTGGGGTCTTGAGCCCAGTGCAGCCACCCAGAATTCCAGTGCACGATGAACCTCCCATCCAAGCCCCATGGGTTCCCTTTTCTGGGTCCTGCACCCCGCCACAGCACTCCCAACAAAGGGTGGCCTATCACTGGCAAGGGCCTCCCTACCAGAAGTAGAAGATGAGCAGGAAGACTGGTGCCGTGCCTATGATCTGAAGGAGTCTCCAGTTGCGGACACCATAGGCCAGGCCTGCTAGCACCATCAGTCCAATGGCAATGTTACTCTGGGACAGGACCATGGCCCGTGTTCTCCAGGATGGCCCCACCCATTCTGAAACTGAGAGCAAAGGCTGAGCCTGGGCTGGAATCTGCCCACTCACCCACCCCTGGAGATTCCAAGTGCCAGCCTGTCAGGGATGTGACTCAGTGCCAGCACAGAAAACTTAGCTGTGACCTTTTTGGATGCACTTGGCTGACTCCATGCCCACAGGTGAATCTGGGCTCTAACTCAGAGGAATCAGGCTTTTGGACCCAGATACTCACGGAGGACATTGGTGCTGAGTAAAAATCCAGCCACAGTGGTAGCCAAGCCAAAGCTTAGGGTCATATAAAGCTCAAAGCTGGACACACCGGCTGCGGCCATGCCCATGATGGCAGACAGAAGCAGCTGCACCAGGAGAGAGGGTCTACGGCCAATCCTGAGGTAACAAAAGGACAAGGTGTGAAGCTAGGAGAACTTCCTAAGATGGGAGAGAGGGGAGACCCAGACAGACCTGTCCTTGGCTCTGTAAGAGGAGAGACGGGGTCTTCCATGGAGCCCCATTTGAAGGCAGGCATGAAGACATATCTTGATGACTAACAACTCTCCGGGGGGGGGGGTAACTGAGTCAGCACCAGGAGCTTAAAGTACCCTGGAGCAGCAGCACTTACCAGTCACAGAGGGGCCCAAAGATGAGGGCCCCAACGAGGAGACCAGCCATGACTACCGACTGTAAAGTCCTCTTCAGGTACTTCCGACCACACACCAGGTCAAACTGAGGCAGAAAAATACTCATGTGAGACCAAGCACAGCATCCAGGTCCAACTTCACTCTCTAGGGTCCCATGTTTTCCACACTGTGTACCAGTCAACACCATGGGCATAAGATAGTAAAAAGTCTAAATGGAAACATCATAGCAATCTTTGAATTCTGTCCAACATCACAACTAGCCCAAGAATTCACAATTCAAAACTGGGTATACTTTTTTCACCTCCAATGAGATTAATGCCACAGTATTTTGCTTGACAGTTGCTTTTATAAAAAGCAAATAACATGTGCAATTCTGCATGAAATGAAACATGAGGGTGGCAGCGTTGGAGGGCCAAGACGCTGTGCCCCTGCAGGTACCGACTAGCATGTTTCAGTCTTCTAAAGAATGGAGGAAGTGTTTCTTTTCTTTTTGTTGCAATGATTAAAAAACATGACTAAAAGCAAGAAAGGCTTATTTGGTTAACAGTCCTGGGTCATAATCCACTGCTGAAGGATGTCAGGGCAGGAGCTCAAGGCAGGAATCATGGCGGAAGGCTGGTTACTGGCTCAGCCCTCCCACATCCGTCACCAGTCAAAACAATCTTACAGACATGGCTGATGTAGGTGGGTCTTCTATCAATGTGTTACTTTCATTGGTCAAATAAAGAGACTGCCTTGGCCTTTGATAGGACAGCAGCTTAGATAGGTGGAGTAGACAGAACAGAATGCTGGGAAGAAAGCAATGAGTCAAACACCATGATTCTCCTACCCAAGATGGATGCAAGTTAGGATCTTTCCCAGTAAGCCACCACCTCATGGTGCTCCACAGATTAATAAATATGGGTTAAAGCAAGATGTATTAGCCAATAAGAGGCTATAATGGGCCAGGCAGTGTTTAAATGAATACAATTTGTGTGTCATTATTTCTGGGCATAAGCTAGCCAGGCGGCCAGGAGCCAGGCAGCAGGAACGCAACCTGCTGTTCCTTCTAAAAGCAGGCCTGCTGGCCTCATGACTATACATAGCCATGGGTTAGTCTGATCTGGGATATTCCTCAACTGAGGTTCCCTCTTCCCTGGTGACTCTGGGTTATGTCAAATTGACAGTAAACTAACCAGCACGGAGTGTATTCAATTTTCCATTGTTTATTTTGAGGCAGGGTATCATGCGGCCCAGGGTGTACTCAAATCACTTTGTTACACAGGATAACCTTGAACTCCTGATGCTTTACCCCCTGAACACAGGATTATTAGTATTTGTCACAATGCCAGCCCTGCGTATTAATTTTGAAAATAATTACTTGTAAAAAGTACCGTTCAACTATTTGAATGTAATTACTTAATATGTAGAACTAAGGAGTACTTTTTCTGGCATAGAGAATACCCTGCAAAACCACTGACAATTAGAATGTAAAGTCTGGAAATTTCTGACAGACCTCTAATAGCTCTTCCTGACAAACAGCCTGTCTCTCGTGTGAGCTGCTTGGACCCTTCCAAGACTCACATGTGGCTGACCAGTTTCCTTCATATGCCCACAGTCTGATCAGAATTCTAGAGTACTGGCATGCCATGTGCCCTCTGGTCAAGACACAAATGTGCACTTGAGGGGTTGGAAGAGAAAATGTCACTCCACCTAGAGATAGGCTGAGCACACAGGCATACCAAAGATCCCCACATCCCTGCCTAGAGGTCTTCTACACACATGCTGACTCCTCTCCTTCCAGGCTGCGACCCGGTCCCTGGCATGCCTGTGAGGGCTCTTCTGGTGTCACAGCTATGCACTGTGTGAGGGACTGGGATAAAGGCATGCAGCACTCATGCCCTGTAATTAGACAGCAAGTGTGAACTTTGTAGTACATAATGAGGTTGCATCACAGGATCAAAAGTTTAGACACGCCTGGTAGGTGTTTCTTAATCCAACTGAGTTGACAAAGCTAACCATCCATAAGGTTGAAAATACTGAAAAGAGCCGTCTTTTGCCTTTTCATAATTGCTATCCCAAACTGAACAGAAGGATCCCTGGCTGGTAAGAAACACTTGGTCAAAAGTCAGATGGTAAAATGTGGATGTGGTACATGTCTGCTGCTGCATGCATAGAATAAAACCATGTGAAGGCTAAGAGAATGTTTGCTGGAGATGGGTTAATGAATAAATCAACTAACGCTTACACCTAGCTAGCTGATTGTCAGTTAAGTAACTTAGCAAGAAATTAACCAATCCAGGAGTTGCTGAACTCACACTTCTCAAGGACAACAGCTCCTTCTGAAGGACTAGTGGGATGTGCACGATGGTGACTTAAATGGCCTGGTGTGACCTTGAGCCTGTTAGCCAATTGCCTTTGTCTTGTTCTCTACTCATGCAAAAATGGGGATAAAATTGATTATGTGTTGCTCCCAATATGATTGGATCGTCTATAACACTTATAGACTAGTGACTGTCACACAGGAAGCTCCCAGTCCAGGATGGCGATGATGATTGTGAGCTGTGCCTATGGCCCAGAGCTGTTGGGGGTGCAGGGCTTTGCAGATACAAATGGCAAGCCACAAACACTTCCAAGTCTGGCACAATTTGCCACCTCCCCTTAGTTTATATCCCTTGTAACTGAAGTTTTGGGGAAAGTTTACCACTGCATTGTTCAGGAGCAGCACCTAAGACTTGAAGCCCACCCTCCCCGCTAGACAGCAAGGAATGAAGGGTTCCAATTCAGCATGCCAGTCATCACCGTCTTTGAGTTTTAACACATACCTTGTTCAAGGCCCACTGTGGTGGCCTACAGAATTCCACTCTCATTTCTTAAAGCACATCTCTCTCTCTCTCTCTCTCTCTCTCTATATATATATATATATATATATATATATATATATATATATATATATATATATATATATTCTACTCCCTAAACCATCAATGGCTCTCTTGAGTTTCTAGAAGAAAGCTCTAACTCCTTGGCACTGGCCCTGGGACCTTTCAAGAGCTGGCTCCTACCTATGCCATACTGTAGTGAGGAGGCGACCAGGCCTGTTTTTCATCCCGCCCGGCTCGGCACAGCTAGCTTAACACCCGAAATAACAACACACAAATTGTATTCATTTAAACACTGCCTGGCCCATTATATCTAGCCTCTTCTTGGCTAATTCTTACATATTTGTTTAAGCCATATCTAGTAATCTGTACAGCAACACGAGGTGGTGGCTTACCGTGAAATATTCTATCCTACATCCATCTTGGGTCAAAGAATCACGGTGTCTGACTCACTTCCCTTCTTCCCAGCATTCTGTTCTGTCTACTCCTTCCACCTATGTTCTGACTTATCAGGCCAAGCAGTTTCTTTATTAATTAACCAATGAAAGAAGACCCACCTACATCACCATACTCTTATGCCAACATCCCTCACCTGTGCTAGGCATTTCATGCCTCCAGACCCCGAAAAGAGGTTGTTCTTTCTGATTTTCCCTCCCTCCCATTCATATGCCTCTAGTTCCTGGACAAATCACATTGCTGTGGCTCATTGATGGTGCATCCATTTCTCTTCATCAGTCCATGTGGACAGGGTTGCCAGACATGTTTTCATTTTACTAGGTATCCAGGGAATGGTGCAAAGGTACACTGAGAAGGGGAAACCTTTTCAAGGGTACACAATCTATCAGAAAAAAAACATGCTCTCTTCAAATCAGTGTGATTTGTGTTTCCATCTGAAAATGAAGCCACTGATAATAGTATAGACAGAAGTTTCTCCCCAGCTGGTCCTATAACAATTCAGTACCAAAGAAACAAAGAAACAAAGGCTTATATTAATTATAAACTGTTTGGCCTATTAGCTCATGCTTACTATTAACTATCTCTTACAACTTAAATTATCTATGTTTAGCCACGTGGCTTGGTACCTTTTCTCAGTAAGGCATTGTCATCTTGCTTACCCTGCATCTGGCTGGTGATTGTATTTCTTCCTTTTCTCTTCCCAGAACTCTCCTAGTCTGGTCGCCCTGTCTACATTTACTGCTTGGTTACTGGTCAGTCAGCATTGTATTAAGCCAATATAAGTAACAAATCTTTACTGTGTACAAGAGCATCATCCCACAGCATAGTAAAGTGTCTTCTCAGAGAGAGCCCCTTGGTTTGGTCTACAGAGCCATTCCTTGGATATGGGAGCTCACACTAAGAGTGTCCCTCCGGAATAGAGTTTGGGATTGCCATGTGGAAGAGTACACAAATTTCCAAAGGTAGCAAAGGTGTTCATGTTCATTCTCTGGAGAGTCTTAGGTGGGAGGGAGCCTGTGGGGTAGACAGGCTACCCAAGGTCTAGCCTACCCAGCGCAGGCTAGGTTACTGACTAATGATAAAGAGAGGCCTCTGAGCCAGGTGGTGGTGGTGCACACCTTTAATCCTAGCACTCGGGAAGCAGAGACAGGTGGATCTCTAAGTTTGAGGCCAGCCTGGACCACAGAGCAAATTTTAGGACAGCCAGGGCTAAACAGAGAAGCTCTGTCTTGAAAAACAAACAAACAAACAAACAAATAAATAATACAGAGAGAATGAGAGCGAGCTCTGAGTGGTCAATACCACGGTGAAGAAGCTGAGCTGGATATCTATCAAATCTGAAGTATGTAAAGTGGATACCAAACAATTCCAGGACAGCAAACAGACCTAGCTCGTTCTCTGTGGCTATGAAAAACACCATGAGACAAAATGACTTAGGGGAGTATCAGCTTACAGGTTACAGTCCCTCAGAGGAAAGTCAAGTCAGGAATTCAGGGCAGCACTTGAAGCAGAGTGGAACAATGCTGCTACCAGCCAGCTCCCAGGCTCTCAGCTCCCTTTCTTTTACCACTCAGGATTTCCTCCTAGAGGTGGCACTGCCACAGTGGGGGGGGCTCCTATATCAGTTAGCAATAAAAATGCCCCCACAGACATGTCCATAGGGCAATTGTTCTAGACAATTCCTCAATTGAGGATCCTTATTTTTTAGATAAATTTTATTGGTTTCTTTCTTTGTTTCCCCCCTCACACACTTTGCTCTTTTTTGAGACAGGGTTTCTCTCTGTAGTTTTGGAGCCTGTCCATCCTGGAACTAGCTCTTGTAGACCAGGCTGGCCTTGAACTCACAGAGATTTTCCTGCCTCTGTAGCCTAAGTGATGGGATTAAGGGAATGTGTACCACCACTGCACCAGGTTAAATTTCACTGGTATAAAGTTGACAATAAAACTAGCCAGGACACTTTCAACCTAATGCACCAACACATCACATGCTAAACTATAACTTTCCTTTCTTTTTGTTCCCAAGATCTTACATCAATATCATAACAAAAATTACAGGACAAATTTAAAACCCCCAGTCTTTAAAAAATTCTAGGGTTTTAAAAGTTCAATGTCTCTTTAAGAATCTAAATTCTCTCAACTCTGGGCTTCTATAAAATAAAATTAAAAAACAAGTTATATAATTCCTTACTTCCCAAAGATAAGAACCAGGACATAGGAAAAGCAAAGCCTAAATCCAAAAGTCAAGGAACCAGATGTCCAACATCTGGAACTCACTCATGAACTTTTGGGATCCTGGTGGCTTGGGGAGCCCCGCTTCTCTGCTCCACCATCCAAAACACACACTGCTTGTCTTGTATGCTCAGGCTGGCTCCACTCCATGCATGCTGCTCTCCTTGATGACGCTCATTGCATGCTCCTGGCATTGTCAATATTCTGAGACCCTCCTTGCAACTGAGGCTGTCCCTTTACCAATGGCTTCTCTTGGCCTTTCTGCTAGGACTCCAACTGTACCTCATGGTGCCAAGTGTCAGCTTCTCTCCATGACCCCTTCAATCCTGGGGTCCCCATTGCAACTGAGGCTAACCTACACTAATGACCTCTCCTGAATTTTCTTTAGGGACTCCAATACTGCCACATGGTTCCAGGTTTGAACTGTTCCTCATGAACCCCTCAATCTTGCATCTCTCATGCCTTCAAAATCAGAACCACATAGGAGATTCTTTCATATGGTCAAGTTTATTTACCAACTGGAGATGCAGCCATGGCCCCCACCTCCACCCCATACCATAGCTTCTCTGTGCTGACTCTGAGGAGATACTTTGCAAAAAGATTTCACCTTAATACAATTAATTGTGGTGATATTTTGTTTGTACTCTAACAAATAAAGTTTGCCTGAAGATCAGAGGGTGGAGTTAGTCACTAGTTAACCACAAAGACCAGGCAGTGGTGGCACAGATCTTTGACCTGAGCACTTGGGATCTCATGCCTTTGATCCCAGTACTTGGGGGGCACACACCTTTAATCCTAGCACTAGGGATGTGGAGACAGAGGGACATGGCTGAGCAGAGAGAGGAGTATAAAGCAGGAGGAGATAGGAGCTCAGCCCCATTTAGTCTGAGGATCTGTAGAGACAGGATCTTTCCTCTTTGATCTGAGGATTTGGTACAGGTAAGAAGTCTCCCCAGTGGCTGGCTCCTTTACTTCTCTGATCTTTCAGGATTTACCCCGATATCTGACTATGGGTTTTTATTATTAAGACCAACTCGAATTCACACTATAACTAATCTCTATTAATCATAGCTGATTTTTTGGTCCCAGCTGACCAGCATCCATTGTCCCAGTAAAGCAAAGGTTTCATTTCCATATATTCTAATCTTACAAGACACAACCATAATAGTTTTTGATTCCCTCTGAAACCTCACAAGCCATGCATCCACCTCCAGCATTTCTCTCAACATTCTTATCTTTCAAGCTCCCACAGAGCAGCCCGTTAAGCTCTTAGCAGCTGATGGTTTTTCCATTTAAAGTTCCAAACTCTTCCACAATCCCCAAAGCAACACGGTTAGGTCCAGCATGGCAACAATCCTGTCCTGGTCCCAATTTTGCTTTTCTGTGACCAGAAACAGCTTGTGAAGGAAATGGCTTCCTTGGTTTATAGGTTACAGCCCATAATTAAGAGAAGCCAAGGTAGGACTCTAAAGGCAAGAACTGAAATAGAGACCTGGAGAAATGCTGCTAATTGGCTTGTTCCCAGGCTATCTTTGTTACACAGCTGAGGCCAACCTGCCTAGGAATGGTTCTCTCAGCAGTGGGCTGGGCCTTCTCACATAAACTCATGCCTCAGAGACATGTCGCCAGGCTGATCTGCTCTAGACAACTGCTCAATAAAGGGGTCACTATTTCCAGGTGACCAGGACAAAGACTATCAAATGAGTTGCTTTGAGAAATGGTAACATCCTGACATCCACTCCAACATCCCAGTGTCCATGTGAGGACATGCTGGTTTTTTCTTCTCATTTATCTCATTTATCATGTGTGTGCCTGTGCATGTGTGTACATGTGCATGCCATAGCATGTGTATGGAGGTCAGAGGACAAGTGACAGGAGTTGATTCCCTCTGTCTACTGTATTGAGTTAGCAGACTTGACATCTAAGCCATCATCCTCCTGAGCCATCTTGCTGACCCTGTGCTGACTTTTTTTTTTTTTTTGGTATCTGTGCAGCCAAGGATTGGTGAAAAGTCATAAAATCTTGCATTTTTTGATATTCCAGGACAAGAGAGCTATGGGGGATTATGGTGGCTGAGTAACCGCAAACAGGTATATTTCAATGATCTCTTTGCGCTCATTCAAAACTGTAAAAGAAATGGAGGTCTGCCACTGTCCCATTGTTTTCTTGATGTGAGGACCCAGACTGATCTTAGGGATGACCCCTCTGACTGAGAAGCCTGTCAAGAAGACACACAAGGCCGTCACATCAGAGATTCCTCAGAAGCTGGGCCTGGCCAGAATGGGTCAAGCATACGGAGACTATTCTAAGGGACACGGGAAGACCCATGGGTGCATCTATGGTGAGCGAGAGCCAATGCCATGGAGCCTCCAGGGTCAAAGAAGAGCTTTTGGTGGGCACTGTCATTTAACGCATTCCATTTTCTGCCACCGATGATCCAGCATTTGGTGGACTCATTAAAGTGGATGACTTCCATCCTGCCCCTCCTCGTTTCCAAGAGGTTCTGTATGGCTATTTTTCAATGGAGACTACTGGCTGTTGGAGAGAGAAGCTGACTTCTAACTTCTTTCACTGATAAATGAAGGAAAGGATTAAACTTTTTATTTTTTCTAAGTCAGGGTTTCTCTGTACAACAGTCCTGGCAGTCCTGGAACTTGTTTTATATACCAGGCTGGCCTTGGGGGATTAAACTTTTTCAAACACCAAAATATAGGCTTGTAAAATGGATCATGGGCTAAAGATACTTGCTACCAAACTTGAAGAGCTGAGTTCAGTTCCCAGGACCTAGATAGCAACAGATCTGGCTTCTTCAAGTTGTTTATCTGACCAAATGCCTACTAAGACCACCCCTCAAGACACACACACACACACACACACACACACACACACACACACGGAGTAAATAAATGCATTTAAAAACAAATGCATTGGGACTTGGAGATATGGCTCAGCAGTGAAGACCACTGCCTACTCTTGACTCCCAACACCACATGGAAGCTCAAAATCACCTATAACTCTAGCTTCAGAGACTCAATGCCCTTTTCTGGTCTCTACAGGCACGAGGCATGCATATGGCACACACACACACACACACACAGACAGACAAAATGCCCATACACATAAAATAATAAAACAACTTAAAAGCAAAGATACACCAAATGGATTGAGCTCGTGATTTCAGCAATTGTTCCCTTTCAGTTCTGTGCCTTATGTGTGTCGTGTAGACTTGGAACCTGACAGTGAAGGGCCTAGCTGAAGGCTGGGGATAGAGGAAACTGAGAAATGGTACTAGGTGAAGGGTTTGTAGCAGACTCCTAGGTGCTTTAAGGCCATGAAGATTCAGGCTTGCTGCTGAGCTTCGGCTGAGTAAAATTACATAACAATTCAGCACATGCAGTGGACAAGGCTTAGAGTAGATTCAGAGCAATCTGGAAGGTTCACTGGGCCTTAAAGATGCTGTTGTTTGCCAGGTGGGCAGAGCAGTTCTGTGCAATTATAAGTATTCTCCAAACTTCTGAGGGATAGTCAAGGTAAGAGCCTGCTATAAGGTGATGCCAGGGAGTCATGGGGAGGCCTGAGTCTTCCAGGCCAGGCTGAGCTAGATCCAGTGGTTAGGAGTGTTCCTAAGGTAACCTAGTTCCCCTGGGTAAGGGGGAGGGTGACAGAATGAGGAGAATCCCAGAAAGGACACACTCACAGACGTGGAAAGATTATAGTCCCATCTGAAAAAGTGAATGTTTCACTTTGGCTAAAACACTGTCTCCAGAGGCTTCTAAAAAACGGATTTTTTTTTCAAGTGTGTGTAGGGCAGGGGAGTGAATGTTTAATCTGTGGGCTCCAGATCTACAACCACAAACGTGATGAGAATGCAGAGACCCCCTCATGAGCCTGCACCCTTGAGTTTCTAGACTCCCCACATGTGCTTCTTTGCTGGAAAAAAATTAAAAGACAGAGCTGGACACCAGGGACTCAGCATAGCGGCCTGGCTCCATGATCAGCTTCCTACACTTCCTGGGCTAAGTCATTGCCTTAATCCTTCCATTCTGGAAATGAGAACAGCCTGACACAAGAGTACTTTCCAAGGGCCAGGGGATGCTGATATAGCTGGAGGAGAAGTTGAGTTATGTGCTTGAGTTTGTAAGAGAACAGAGATTATGAATCCTAGCAAACTTTCCATCTTCTTTACTGTACCAGAGTTGGATTTGGCTCCTAGACATCGTCTATTGCCTGTGACCACTCTTCCTTTTGTTTTTCTTCTCTGATAAATATTTCCTCTTCTCTGTCAACAGTTTATAGGTACCTTGATGCCACCAGGCTCACTAAAGGACAGGTGAAAAATGAAACCGTGATAGACAACAAGTAAAGCAGGCAGAGAAAATCAGAGAGTGAGAGAGGGCCAACAGACAGAGGACAAACAGAAACACGGGCTGACGAGAAAAGGGAGGAACAGGCGACAGACAGCTACATACAAGCATAAAGGCAGAACCAGAGAAACAGAGGGCATCAAAGGCACAAAATCAGACAGAGAACGGACAGACTCCACACAAAAGACACACAGACAATAGGCAATCCTACCTCATTCTTTAGGGACTGAGGCCTGTTCTCAGGATACTCCCAGCCTGAGTCGCAGGCCTGTGTCTCATTGAAGCGGTGGCTGAGGATGTCTTCCAGGCTGGCATTGTCAGGAGGTGGCTGGAACATGAGGCAGGACTCAGGTCTGCCCGCTGTGTCGTTGGGTATGCTTACTGCCAGCTGCTCTGCAGCACTTAGGTTGAGAGTGTGGTTCTTGACCCAGGGCACTGAGCAGTGGTGAGCCTCATCGAGGACCATGAAGACCTGACTAAACACGAAGAAGGCAGACAGGAAATTGGGGATGCCCATCAGGATGGTCACCTGTGCCTGGAAGCGACCAAAGTCGCCCACTTCAGCCATGACCTGCGCAAAGTGAGCCATGTCTGCAGCTCACTCCTTAGTCTAGGAGCACCAGGCAGCTCTGAAACTTGGCTTTGGGACACCTGCTGTTCTGGGTTGTGGTGACAGCTGCATTAATGTTTAATCCAGTCTTGCTGAGCTCTGCCTATTGTACTTCTTCTACCGCCTATAGCCTAAGATGCTATGGCGGTCTCATCTGTTGAGGGCTTGGTGTTCACCTGAGGGTACACTGAGAGAAAGTGCAACTTTAGGGGGTGGGGCCTACTTGCTGGAAGAGAGTGATGTAAGGCATGCCTTTGGAGGAGATACTGCAGCCCCTTTATTTCCCCATCCCTGTGCTTCCAGGATAGCACAAGGCTGGTGGCCTTGTCCCAGCACTCCCTTCTGTCATATTCTCTGGCTTCACCACAAAACCGCACAAAAACAGAGCCTAGTGACCAGGATGCCTCTGAAAACATGAAGCAAAACAAACCTGCCGTCCTTTAAGTTACTGCTGCCAAGTATGTTGTCACAGCCTAGAAAGCCGATGAGTGCCAAAAGCCGGCATTGAGAACCAGGAGAGTGGCTGTGACAGCATCTGATCAAGAGGCTTAGAAGTCTTTGCTGAGGATGGTGGGAAGGTTCAGGGATGCAAATGAGCAGTCTTTTTGTAAACATGTTTGTGGATCACTCTGGCAAGAGTACCAAAGACCAGTATGCAGATAGGAACAGAGAGGAAAGGCTGTGCTCATGGAGCTCCTGACGGGATAGAAGAATGAGGGACCAGACCAGAATCCACCCATGTCACATTCTGGAAAACAGGTACAAGCTTGTCTGTATTTAATCTGTTCTGTGACTTTGTGACGTTGAATTAGCAGAGGAAATATGTCCTGTGAGCACATATTCAGGCAACAGCATTGAAATGTATTGCTGGCTGGCTGTTTTCAGGTGGGTATACTGTGAGAATTAGGAATACAAGCTCAGATATAAAGATTTGAAAAACTTTGACCAGTAAAAATCATTTAATATTGGGCCACACTTTAAATGGTATGGCTACTGAGAGATTAATGCCATTAAAGGAAGCCAAGTTCTTTCCATTTGGGACAATGAGAAAAATTACTTGAGAGCTGCTTAAGGATTGGCCCCTCCCACTCCAGCTCAAGGGTATAAGTCTGTAAACTCATTTGAAAGGTTTTACTTCGAGAAGAGAGAGCTAGGATGCCCTCCATATACAGAGCAACCTAAGGCAATGCATTGGTGTGCTCGGACACTCAAGACCTGAAAGCTTACTTCGGCCATGGTCAGAGGAGGACCAATTACCTCTACAAGTGGTGGCAGACCTTGAAATAATCTATACGGTCCCGGCTTCGTAGTCATACAGAATTTGAAAGTTACCAGATCATGGGGGTCAAGGAAAGTCTGTGAGGCCAGGCTATGTGTGTTGGTTAGGATTTCTATTTCTGTGAAGAGACACCATGACCATGGCAAGTCTCATAAAGGAAAACATTCAATAGGGGATGGTCTATAACTTCAGAGGTTTAGTCCATTATCATCATGGTAGGAAGCATAACAGCCTGCAGCCAGACATGGTGCTGAAGAGGTAGCTGTGAATTCTACATCTTCTCTGCAGGCAACTGGAAAGGAACTATCTCTTACGCTGAGTGTGGCTTGAGCATATGAAGCCACAAAGCCTGCCCTCGCAGTGACACAGCTACTCCAACAAGGCCACACCTATAGTGCCACTCCCTATGGGTCAAGCATTCAAACACATGACTCTTTGGGGGGGGCATACTCATTCAAACCTCCACACTCTACTTCCTGGCTCCCATGGGCTTGTAACCATAACATAATGCAAAATGCCTTTAGTTCATTATGTGTTTAATGGTTGAAGTCTGTACAGGCAGCTGTTGAATAAGCAATAACTTAAGCCATGAGGATGATACCAAGGCTGTAATGGAGACCCCAGGAATTTAAAGATGGCTGGAGCATGAACTGTTAAGGACAACCACACACATAGAGCGGTGGTCTGTTGGGACTAATTAATTAAGTCCTGGCCTTCAGCTGCTCTTCCCTGTCTAGAGCCTTCTAATTGAAGTTACTAGAAGCTGTGCTTTGCCTAGAGGATCAGAGAATGGGATTTTCACCTGTTGGCCACTGACTGCAGGGTATTTAAGCCTCCATGGTGCTATTAAAGAAGGGCTTTTGTACCAGCGATCAGAGGTCCGTGTGTTGGTCTGTCTCTGCGTGTGTTTCTTCAACCTCCAGCCCCTTATCCGAACTGGGTTCTAGCCCATAGAGCACAGACGGGGGTCCACGGTGCGCAGCAGTGGTCATGTGGGATGCAGACAGCAAGGCTGTAAGGATGAAGCTGTCCAAATCCTTGGTGCTAACATCACACCATTGTGTGCCCAACACACTGAACACTGGCCCCTCCACATTGATCCCACCAGTCATGTGTAGAAAGGCTCCTTTTGCCACATGACCACTAGCATTTGTTGTGGCTTGCTTTCTTGATGATAGTCATTCTAAGTGGATGAAGCATAAACCCAATATAGTTTTGATGGCTAAGGATATTGGATATTTCTTCATATATTTATATATTTTTTGAGTAATGTCTTTGAATTTATTTTTGGGGAAAGGACGTGTCTTTACTTCTTTATATATTAGGAATAATCGTCCCCTGTCTGATATGCATACAGCACAAGGCTGTTTTCTTCCAGTTGATCATTTCCTTTGTTATGCAGGGGCTTTTAAAGGCCGAACAATCCCATTTGTCAACTCTTTCCTTATACTGGTTGGAGTCCTTTTTGGAAATTCCTTGCCTATACTTCTCTCTTGAGGTGTTTGCTCTACATTTTCCTCTTGTCTTAGCAGGACTTACAAGGTCTTTGAACCATTTTGAATTAATTTTTGTAGAAATAAGTCCCGCCCCTAAGGGGGCCTGTTTGCCTCGGGCTAATGTTTGCCTATAAATTTGGTGAGCGTGCTCCCAGCCGTTTCTTCTGCTTTCCTGGTCTCTGCGGGAACGGTGGTTCTGTAAGTCTATTAAAGCTGTATTTTTACAATCTGTCTACATTTGTTTACGCCGTTGCATTTTGGCGTCCAACGTCGGGCTATTTTGCCCCCGACTCAAGCGGGTAGCCCGCTACCTAACACAGCACCCTCCCAGGTGCTGTTTTTTAGTTCATGACTCGGGCCCCAGTGTTGAGTCCGAGACACACTCGGCCACACAGGCCCATTCTGCCTGCCTTGGCTAAGTTTGCAGTGGAACCCCACTCTCCATGTGTACTACAGCAGCCTTAAGGGCTTGGGACAGGGTACAAGACCCAGGACAGAGAATGGAATCATTTGTCAGAGTTAAACAGGGTCAGAGAGAACCCTTTAGTGACTTTTTACAAAGATTAACTAAGGCTGTACAAATAGG
>NC_022012.1:91383835-91396557 GCF_000317375.1 Microtus ochrogaster
TGTTCGCCTCGGGCTGTTTGCCTATAAATTTGGAGAGCGTGCTCCCAGCCGTTTCTTCTGCTTTCCTGGTCTCCGTGGGAATGGTGGTTCTGTAAGTCTATTAAAGCTGTATTTTTACAATCTGTCTGCATTCGTTTATGCCGTTACAAATTTTCATACAGAGTGATGTAGGCAGAGTTTTGTAGCAAGAATAAAAACTCAGGGTCGGAAATTGGGGTTCAGCCTAAAGATCAGAAAAGCAAAGCAGCTAGCCACTGACTCTTACCTCAACCTCAGTCTGAAATGGCAATCTGACTCCAGGAATCTCAGGAGATTGTGTCTGAGAGCTGTCTCACCCCATTTTATACTCCTCTCTAGGGCTGGGATTAAAGCTATGGCAACTAGTGTGGCTACTGAGATTACAGGTGTGTGTTACCATAACCTGGTCTGTAAGGCTGACCAGAGAGACTATTTTACTCTCAGATCTTCAGACAGTCTTTATTTATTAAAATACAATTGACATGCCACTAGAGTATTGTGTGTCTTGGCAGCTGCTCCCAAATAACCACAAAGAGGTTTAATATTAATGAGAAATGCTTGGCTGGTAGCTCATGCTTGTTACTAGCTAACTCTTATATTTTAAATTGACCCATATTTCTTATCTACCCTCTGCCATGTGGTGGTACCTTCTTTTGGCATGGCATGTTTATCACCTGCTTCCTGAGTCTCTCCTGCAACTCCTGACTCTCCCCTGAGAAGTTCTGCCTAGCTATCAGCCAATCAGCTTTTTATTAACAATGAGAGCAATACATTTTCACAGTGTACTAAAGGGTTTTTCTGCAGCAGAGTGAGAAATAAGTACTTGGTTTATTAGTCTGCTTGTCAAACCCAGCTTTTCCAGCACTATCAGTTGAAGAGACTTTCTTTAATCTACATTTTCACACTGAAGTCAAGAACCATGTAGCTATGGTTGCATGGGTTACATCTGGGCTCTCTGCTCTACTACCTTAGTTTACACAATGACGCTTCCAACTTTGCTTTCTGCTCAGGGAGTATTAGCTAATCAGGGTCTTTTGTGCTTGCATATGAATGTTAAGACTTTCAAAAAATTCCGCGAAAAATGAAATAGACTATAAACTAAGTCCAGTGATATATCCATTTTTGAAATATCAATCCAGGAGCATGAGGCATCTTCCCATTTTCTACTGTGTCCTTTAAGTTCTTCCTTCAATGCCTCAGACATTTCATTACAGCAGTCCTGCAGTCTTTGCCAAGATTGTACATGTGTGCTTCCTTGATTTTCCTGTTCTCTTAGCATGCTTCCTACTGTAGAAAAGCTATGAAACTTTGTTTATTCTGCTATAAGTATTCATCTTGAGAGAACTCAAGATCCACAGAACAGCAGGGCAGTGATCTTAATCTCTGGGTGGGAGATTAGATTACTAGAGCCTTTTGCTTTTAAACTCTAGTCAGGGCATCCAAGATCAGAACCCGAGAGGACATACAAAATCACCCGTTACTGTGTGTGTTTGTATTGCTAGAAATAATGCCCAGGACCTTGTGCATGCTAGCTGTCTAAATCACTGTTCTATTATTGTGAGGCGACATCATGGCCACCACTCTTACAAAAAAAAATTAATTGGGGGCTGGTGATGGAGGAAGGTCATTGGTTAATTATAATAAAGAAACTGCTTGGCTCTCATAGGTTAAAACATAGGTGGGAGGAGTAAACAGAACAGAATGCTGGGAGGAAGAGGAAGTGAGCTCAGAAATCATGCTGCTCCTCTCAGAGCCAGATGCAATGAAGCAAGCCGCCAGGTCAGACATGCTGAATCTTTTCCTGTAAGACCAGTGCTACACAGTTTATTAGAGATGGGTTGATCGGGATATCAGAATAGCCAGTAAGGGCTAGAGCTAATGGGCCAAGCAGTGTTTAAAAGAATACAGTTTGCGTGTTGTTATTTCAGGTAAAGCTAGCCGGTGGCAAGAGCTGGGTGGCGGAATGCAACCCGCAGCTCCATCAACAGGCTGGCTTACAGTTCAGAAAATAAGTCCATTATCATCATGACAGGAAACATGGCAACAGACAGCCAGGCATAGGGCTGAATGCTTACATCTTAATCTCCAGGTGTGTGGGGGTGGGTAAGATAGATACTGGGTCTGGCATGGGCTTTTGCAAACTCCAAGCCCACTCTAGTGACATACTTTCTCCAACAAGGGCACACTCCCTAATCCTTCTCAAACAATTCCATTCCCCTGACCCCACCTGTGACTAAGCACTCAAATATACGAGCCTATGGGGGTCACTCTTAGTCAAACCACCGCACCAGGTGAAACTGCCACTATAAAATAGTAAATCTGTCATCTGGATTGGGGAGACTCCTGCCCCTGTGTTTAAGTTCTGAATCCTGTACCAGCTTCAACAATGAAACCACAGAACAGAGCAGCGGTCTTACTGCTACCATGTCTCGAATTTGGGGCTATTTTCTCTTCAATGGCGCCCTGCTGAGGACAGGTACGGCTTACCCCGCACCAGCCATATCTTTCCCTGTATAGCCCCTTCTGTTGTGCCCGTCGAGATACAGACAAGAACACACTATGGCATTACTTTCCTAGGGAGGGACAAGCAAACATCTGTTCACACTACAGACCACCACACCTAAAACAGAGAAAAAATCCACCCAAATCCACTTTGATAAACTAGTGAGTTATTTACTGAGCAGGTTATGAATGAGGTGTTACAGGTGTGGATAATCTTCAACAGTTGCATACTGAAAAGTCCAATCCTAGATGAGCAATAACCTAATAGCTGTATAAACAGAGTCCGCACTACATGAACTTTCATGAACCTTCACCCTTCTGCATACTCTAGCACCTCCCAAGGCCACATACACCAGGGACAGATTATGTAACACTAGTTGGAGGGAAGAGGCATGTAGCCACTGAAATCTCAGGTAAAGTAGGGCCTCTCTTATCATGTCTCACACTGGGAATCCCCGCTGCTTTGATGTGGCCATGTCATGCCTAGAGGACATGATCTACAACAACCTGGTATGACCCTCAATTAGCTACTGATAAAGACAGACCTTAACCCAGCAGCAGACCAAGACCAGGACACTTACAAGAACACCCAATTGAGCTCCAGGAATGGCCTTATGTGGCCCCACCCTCCACCCTGAACTTCTCACTTGAGCTGCCTCTTCTCTCCTGTTGGATGCTTTCTTCACCCTTAGACATTTGTAATGGTCCCTAAGAGCCTCCTTGGAGGGAATCCAAACCTATCACATCCTACTTGGCCTCAAAAGCTTTCTGGAACCTTGCTTAAAGCCTCCATGTCTCTTCACATCTGTATCTTCTGTGCTTACAGAACCTGTACCATGTATATGATGCTGCCAAGTCCTGCAGCCAGCTTGAGATGTAGCCTAGTCCCCTTGGATGAGAGGTATAGTCTGCAGTGACCTCTGCATGCTCACCCTTGGAGGAGCATTTATTTCACAGTTGCTGAGCAGGAAACTCCTTCAGTGTCTTAGTGCAGGCTCTTCCTTTGAATGAACTTCTATTTTCACAAATCCCAGTCTTTCACAGGTGGGGGCTCAGCTTTAAGGCTACCTGTCTTACTGTATCGAGGAAGAAATTGGATCGTTCTTTAACGGTGCTAATTCCTCTAACATTTCATTGTGGTGCTTGGCCTGCACTTTCCTTATCTGTGGCCTGAAATGGCTTACACACACTCCCAAAGGTCATGTTTCTTATCTTTCTGCTCACTCACACTGTAGATGTGAACATATGAGCAATAGCTACATTAAAGCCTGAGAGTGCACTGGCTGGAATCTCTGAAGAAAAAGAACATGTTTGCATTCAGTTTCGCTCAAGCTCTTGGGGGAGAGAATGCAGCCAAACTCTTGGAGAGAATGTTATCATCACAGGCATCCAGCCAATTCGCAGGGGAGTCTTTCTTTGCCTTTGAAACCCCTCTAGTTGAGGGAGACTACCTGGTTTCTCTTGGCCTTTTTCTCTCACAAGCTCTGCTTATGGTATCTTAGGGATCCTCTGGCACAAAGTCCCATACGCCTGTATTCCTCCTGCGAACTGTTTTCAAGAGCCTAAGAACTGCATGACCACTGCACAGTGAAACACTTCTCATTAGACATGGAATCCCTAACAAATGGAAAAGATAATGTCTACAGAGACCCCAAAGGCAGGTCTGGGAATACAGCTCATACCACAAAACAACACAAACAAAAGCAACAGGAACACCCTTGTAATGTTGCTATGTCAATAAAGGATCCCTTTAAGTCTTTTCCTAGGAGTGAGAACCACTGCCAAGGGGGGCACACATCACATCAGGCAGAGAAGCAAACAGCTTCAGCCTTAAACTGCACTCCTCCATTGTTGCAAGTTCTCTTTTTATTAAAGGGACATATAGCAGGAAACTCCGGATGGTGATGGTAAAAAGCTGAAGAACATGTTTGTCCACAATTTTAAAAAAGGACAGTACGAACTATCCAGGACTGGCTGCACAGTGTACGGTACAGCCCTGCTCACGCCCACCTGACAAGAGACTGACCGAGCATGAAGAGGGAGGTTTATCAACAATCTGAGACACGCTGGCAACAGTTTCGCAGTGTTCCCCAAGGGTTCTCATCTTGGACACTGGGCCCAGATGTGACAGTAGGAAAGCCGGTGGGACCAAGGGAGGGACTGCCACTGGCACTTCCCTGAGTCCTGGTTTGTGCTGCGACATCTGACATCTGCATATACTTCTTCCTCTGTGATCCTACTCACCAAGACATGGCACAGACACCAAGAGGCAAAGACAAAGACACACAGTGACAAAGGACAGTAACTCAAAAATGTAACTGGACAATAGAGCTAAGCAGGGAGGCTGGTATGATCTACAACAAGTTGGTCTTGTCCCTACCTCGAAACAAACCCCAGGGATAGACAGACACCATGTGATCTGTTGTTGTAAATGAACACACCCCTAACAACCATAATTGGAGGAAGAAGCACTGCCAAGGGTACTCGTGGGCAGAGGATTTCTTCCTTCAGCTGCCATTTCTTTCATAGGGGACTGTTTCACTGAGGATCTGCAAGGAGAAACAGCAGTCAGTGGCAGTCTCAGGTGAGCTCCTATGAGGAGTTCCCATCAACATCTGTAGGAGGACAATGACCTACAATAAGAATCTATGGCATGAAGTGGGCACCATGTGGCCCAGTAAGCAACGAGTAATCAATAAAGGGGTAATGGTGATGGGGAAGCCTGGCCATAATGAGGTCCAGCAAGTCAGTGCTCACCGCGAGGGGCGCCCCTTCTCCAGGTCCTGGATGGTGTCCTTCAGGGTCTGGCCCTTCGTCTCAGGCAGCAGAGCACACAGTAGGCCTGCCACGATGGGGAAGCTGCCAAAGACGACCATGGGAACAGCCCTGTGGTACTGTTCCAGCAGCATCACGAGCGGTGTGATGATGCCAGCAATCCTGGAGAAGATGCTCACCAGCCCCATGCCTGTTTGCCTGGGGAAAGCACCACAAGCTGAGGCTCTGGTCCCTGGTCAGGCTACACCCACTCCAGATATGCGAGGTTCCAGGTCTCAGCCAATGTACCTGCCTACTCTGCCTGCTTCCTGGACTAGCAAGCCCTCTCTGTTGCTCTCCTGTCACCTCTAGAGACCCAAATGCCTTTTCCATTTCCAAGTGCCCTCTCCTGGCACTCTAACTTCTCCTTTGCTCTAACTTCTCTCCCACATTCTGGTCCAGAGACAGCCAGGGCATGCCCATGTCTATCTGTCCTCCAGTGTCCTGTGGTGACTCAGTGAGCAGACCTACACTTCAGTGGCCTAGATTCATAGGCAGCTCACTGGCTGCCAGTGGCTGGTAGCAGAGCGTCAGAGGAATGGGTGGTATTAGATCCCCAGGGCAGTGCTTACCTGATGATGGTGGGGTACAGCTCAGCAGTGTACACATAGGATATGGTGAAGGCAGAAGATGACGCAAACTTTCCCACCACAGCCAGCACAGTGACCACTGTGGGGAGACCTGAAGGAGAGCCAAGGTCAGCCACATAGGGGGAAGACACCATCACCTAAGCCCAGGTACCTCCCTGTCACTCAAGTGTCTCACCCTCCATTCCCAAACCCTGGGGAACCTGTAGTGGTGTGGGAGCAATGGGGGTAGCCCTGGCAGGGAGGAAGACAACCTGGTACCTGCTGGGATGAAGATGATGATGATGCACATAGTACCAGCCAGAGTCAGGGAACCTGACAGGCTCCACTTGCGACCCAGCTTCTCCATTATGGGGATGCTGGAAAAACGGGCAGGCACCTCCACTAGTCCAAATATCAGCTGTGTCAGGTAGATGTTCAGGCCAAAGTCCCCCACTTGGAGACCAAGGCCATAGTACACCAGACTGTCCACAAACCTACAAAGTACCCAAATTTCCTTCTCACTGTTGGGTGTACATCTAGTCACATCCAAGGGAACAGCCTAACTTAATGAACACACACCTGGGGAGAGACCACCATGTTCACAGAGCCTCTGTCCACCACTCCAGTGAAATACAGCAGAACAAGAGAGGTCCTCTGACTCAGCCCTCACTGAGGGACAAGACCCTGGACACTTACCAGACAGCAATGAGAACCAGTGTCACCTTCCTGAGATAGGGGTGTCTGAAAAGATCCAGCGCATTTCCCGAGGGACCTGTCTTCTCAGGGATCAGCTAGAAGAAGGACACAGTGAGGGGCCGGGACACAAGCATAGAGATGCCTGAGGCAGTGGGGAGCCTGTGCACGCTGACAGGTACCTGGCTCAGGAGTTCTGGAGAAAGGGAACGCCTGTTCACCAAGGCTGCCTTCTGGATCAGTTGTTTGGCCTCCTCTATCCTTCCTTTGGAGAGGAGCCAACGAGGAGATTCTGGCAAAACCCTGTCAACCACACATGGCTCTGATACTGGGGTCTTGAGCCCAGTGCAGCCACCCAGAATTCCAGTGCACGATGAACCCAAGCCCCATGGGTTCCCTTTTCTGGGTCCTGCACCCCGCCACAGCACTCCCAACAAAGGGTGGCCTATCACTGGCAAGGGCCTCCCTACCAGAAGTAGAAGATGAGCAGGAAGACTGGTGCCGTGCCTATGATCTGAAGGAGTCTCCAGTTGCGGACACCATAGGCCAGGCCTGCTAGCACCATCTGGCCAAGGGCAAAGTTGCTCTGGGACAGGACCATGGCTCGTGTTCTCCTGGACGGCCCCACCCATTCTGAAACTGAGAGCAAAGGCTGAGCCTGGGCTGGAATCTGCCCACCCATGCACTGCTGATGGCCAGATGGTATCTTGTTTAAGTGCCGTGCACCTTCCCAGCAGAGGAAGCTCTGCCATGACCTCCTTAGGTACAGATGAGTGAAACTATGCCCACAGGTTGTTCAGGGGCTCTCAAGAGCTCAGATTTCAGACTGCAAATGAAGGCTGCAGGGCCCAGATACTCACTAAGGATCATGGTGCTCATCATGTATCCAGCGACAGCAGTAGCTGAGAGAAAGCAGAAAGTCATGTAGAGCTCAAAGGTGGGCACGAAGGCCGTAGCCACGCCCATGATGCCTGACATAAACAGCTGCACCAGAATGCAGGCTCTGCGGCCAATCCTGAGGTAACAGAGAGACAGGTTGTGAAGGGAGGAGGCCTGCCCAGGACTCAATCAAAGGAGACCCAGGCCGGCCTGTCCTTGGCTCTCTGTCAGAGGGGAAGACGAGGTCCTCCATGGAGCCCCATTTGAAGGCAGGCATAAAGATTTATCTTGATGGCTAACAAGTCTCCAGGGGGGTAACTGAGTCAGCACCAGGAGCTTAAAGCACCCTGGATCAGCTGCACTTACCAGTCACAGATGGGCCCAAAGATGAGGGCCCCAACAAGGAGGCCAGCCATGAACACCGACTGTGAAGTCCTCCTCAGGTTCCTCCGATCGCACACCAGGTCAAACTGAAATGGAAATAGGGTATGTAAGACTGGGCATAGCAGCCAGGACCAACTTTATCGTCTAAACCCCGCGGTTTCCTCACTGTGTGTCAAGGCCAGCCTTGGCACCGTGGTAAATTCACTGAACACAATCTATTTAAAATTATGTATTTTGACTTCTGACAGAGGCAAGCATGCATGGACAGAACTAAGTACAAGTCAAAAAGCAGTAAAGCACCGTGGGCATGCAGTTAGGTCGGTGAACAAACGTTAAGGGAGACAGCATAAATCAGGACAGAAGGGAGGTCGTGGGGCAGATCTTATGAAATAGACAGAGAATAGCAGGTAGGGAGAAGAGTGTAGAAAATCCAGGCAGGCAGATGGACAGACAGAGAGACAAGCCAAAAGATACAGACAAGAGGACATGCAAAAAGAAAAAAGGGGGGAGGCAGCAGAGCATACAAAGAACATGAGAATGGCTCATGCAATCAAGTGGCATACAGAGCCCAAGGTTGGCACAAGGCTGTAGCCTGCCCTGTGATGCCCAGCAAGGATAATGGACCAAGATGACTGGCAATGGAGAAAATTAGGTATACAACCCAAAGAGGTACAAGGACAACAAGTATAGACCAAAGGCACAGGGTCAGATGACTAGACAGACCTATGAAAGACAGAACAGGCAATCCTACCTCATTCTTTAGGGACTGAGGCCTGTTCTCAGGATACTCCCAGCCTGAGTCGCAGGCCTGTGTCTCATTGAAGCGGTGGCTGAGGATGTCTTCCAGGCTGGCATTGTCAGGAGGTGGCTGGAACATGAGGCAGGACTCAGGTCTGCCCGCTGTGTCGTTGGGTATGCTTACTGCCAGCTGCTCTGCAGCACTTAGGTTGAGAGTGTGGTTCTTGACCCAGGGCACTGAGCAGTGGTGAGCCTCATCGAGGACCATGAAGACCTGACTAAACACGAAGAAGGCAGACAGGAAATTGGGGATGCCCATCAGGATGGCCACCTTTGCCTGGAAGCGACCAAAGTCGCCCACTTCAGCCATGACCTGCGCAAAGTGAGCCATGTCTGCAGCTCACTCCTTAGTCTAGGAGCACCAGGCAGCTCTGAAACTTGGCTTTGGGACGCCTGCTGTTCTGGGCTGTGGTGATAGCTGCATTAATGTTTAACCCAGCTGTGAGCAGCTACAGCTGTCAGCTTATACCTTTACCTCCCTAGACTGACAGGAAAGAATACGGGAAAGTGTAGCTGGATTCTTTTCTCTGTCCCACCCGGTCCCGCTAGACTGGTTTATCTCCCACCCACCAGTCCCTGCAGCCTCTTATAAAGTAATCACTCAGAAGCTAATATTAATTATAATTGTTTGACCAATGGCTCAGGCTTATTACTGGTTAGATCTTGCATATAAATTAACCCATTCCTATTAATTTATGTAGTGCCACATGGCTGTGACATTATCTTAGGTGTTCTGGCATCCTGTTCTATGGGTGGCTTGCTGGCATCTCTCGATGCCTTTCTTTTCCTGTTTATCTGTTTGGATTTCCTGCCTAGCTATACTCTGTCTTACCTTAGGCCAAAGCAGCTTTATTTATCAACTAATGAAAACAACATATATTCACAGCATGCAGAAAGACATCCTACAGCAGGAAAAAAAAAACAAAACCACTCTCATCTGAGAATATTTTATGGCTTAGACAGACATAGGCACCACAGCAGTGAGGAAGACACATTTCTAGGCCAAAATCTTCCACAAGATGTAGCTGTCATCCTTACTGGCTCCAACTAGAACATCTACAGTTCAGTCAACTCCAATACCTTCCCACCACTAAGAAGCCCATCTTCCAGGGACTACACCTCACCAGAAGTGGGGACATGACAGGTACACAGTAAATCTCCCAGCTTTCAACCACGGATGCTACAGTGCCAGGGAAAATGTGATGAGGGAGAGGGACTTGATCGGGGGAGGGGGAGGGAGGTGGGAGGCGGTGGAGGGGAGGGGGCAGAAATCCTTAATAAATAAATAAAATTAAAAAAAAAAAGAAAAAAAAAAACAAAAAAAACAAAACAAAAAAAAAAAAAAGAAAATGTGCCCACTAGTGCAGTGTGGCGAGACTGTTGCAGGGTTAACCCAAACGGTCTCAGTGGAATTTGAGACCTGCCCCAAGGAAGGACATTTATGCTTGGTGCTATAAACACGATCAAATCACCTGACTACTGAAGTCTTAGGCCCTAGGGAGAATTTATAAGTATTGCTTTGTTAAGGAGACAAAATATAAAACTACCTTCTAAATACTTGTGTTTTTGTATTCATGTATGTGTGATGGTCTCAGTCTTGGTCAAAGAAGCTTCTTGTAGAGGGCAGTAGTTAACTCTGAGACTTACTAGCTATTCGAATAAGTCCTTGTGAGTGTTCAGTCAGAGAGAACATCTATATCCACCTCCCAATGAGCTCATGGAACATACAGAAAAAAGCAGAAAGGGTGTAAGAGCTTCAGGCTGGTGTCGATTGCATGTGGAATGCTGACTTCTAGACATGACATGGCTGTTGTACACATCAACTCCCTGGAACTACAGATAACTGCACATGGACCTATACAGTATCAAGCCAGTTAAAAATGCCAGTTTTTAAAAAAACAGAAACAGCCGAAGTATCCATAAAAGAAATGTGTCATATATTACAACAGACTATTATTCACCAAAAAAAAAAATGGAACTATTCTGACAACATACTTTAAACTGGAGATCACTATAATAACTGAACACAGCCAAGCATAGAAAGACAAACATCTCATGATCTCACATGTGACATCTTTAAAATCTTTATCTCACAGAAGGTAAGAAGAGTAGAATACTGGTTCCCTGAGTCCCAGGAGCATAGGGAGGGAAGAGATGAGAAAGGGTTAATTAATGTCTATTAAGAACCACGAAAAAGATAGTTTGGTGTGCTGTCTCTCCCCACACCCCTCCTTCACTCTAAGCTGAGGTGCTAATGGCAGCTGATGGCTGCTAATGAAGGAGGAGTCATCCTTCTTTGAAGGACAGGCCACTGACAGGCTGACCATGCTCCTCTGGACCCATGCATATATGAACTCCTATGTCTACTAATTGTATTCTGTAGATTTTTTTACTGTTTTTAAACAAGGGGCCATAGAGATGGCACAGTGGTTAAGAGCACTTCTTGTTCTTGCATAAGACCTAGGTTTGCTTCCCAGCATCCACATGGCAGCTCACAACCATCTGTAACTCGTTTCAAGGCGTCCAACGCCCTCTCTCATATCCATGGGCATCAGGCATGTACACGATGAATATGATATATACATGTAGGCAAAATACTCATGTACATAAAAATAAATACAACTTTTAAAACTTTAAAAACAAACAACAATGAAGACATGAAGCTGGGAAGGATGTAGTTGGACCTTTTCATTGAGACTGCTGGCTTCCCAATAATGACACAGAGACTTGTTAATTATAAAAATTTGCCTGGGCCGGACGATGGTGGCGCACGCCTTTAATCCCAACACTCGGGAGGCAGAGGCAGGAGGATCTCTGTGAGTTCGAGACCAGCCTGGTCTACAGAGCTAGTTCCAGGACAGGCTCCAAAAAGCCACAGAGAAACCCTGTCTCGAAAAAACCAAAAAAAAAAAAAAATTTGCCTGATAGCTTAGGCTTGTTACTAACTAGCTCTTACAACTTAAATTAAACTATTTTTATCAATCTAATTTCTGCCTCGTGGCTTTATTACCTTTAATCTGTACTGTCCATGCTGCTTCCTCTCTGTCGAGCTGGCAGCTCCCCACTTCCCAGCATCCTGTGTGACTGAAAATCTTGCCTGGCTAGTGGTTATTTATTAAGCCAATTAGAATGACACATCTTCATGGTATATAAAAAGATTATTCCACAACAGAAGGAGACGTGTTAGGGAGAACTGGTTAAGAGGGAGTAGACGTGGATGTACCGAGATACCCACGTATGAAATAGGGAGTAGAGGTGGGTGAGACTGAGATACACACGAGACAGGGAGTACACATACAAGTGTAAATGTTCTCTCGCACACGCACATGCACACTGCCCTAGTTTCCTTTCCCACTACTGTAAAACCCAGAAAGGTGAGTGCCAATGGTTTTCTAACCACAGGTCACTCATGTGGAATAAATATAACCTCTACTTAGAGAGTGTCAGGAAAACTGCCAGCATCATGTCTATAGAGAGACCGATCACGTGTATGGGGTAAAAGTGAAGTTGTCCTCAGGTTCAACTAAAGCACTAGACAGATTACACTGGGCAGTTTATTTAAGTAAGAAAACTGTCATGAACTGGGCAACACCTTATACCAGCAAAGTGCTGAGAGCCTTCCCTAACAATGGGGAGACAGTACACACAGAAATAATATACAAACACTTAATTGAATCATCTCCTAAATATAAAACACAAACCTTATCCGGAAGATGATACTGGGTTAAAGTTGGATAATTTTGGACATAGAAATGACTTTTTAAATAAAACAGCAGTCATAACCTATAAGATAATTGATAAGCTGACCTTCATTGAACTTAAAATACTGTTACTCTGTGAGAGACACTGTTAAAGAGGATGAAAAGACTTCTGATATAGTTACCCCAAAAAAAAACAAAAAACTTTTTTAAAAGATAAGATCTCGTGCAGTACTGGCTTTGGGGGAGCCTAGGCAGTTTGGATGCTCACCTTACTAAACCTGGATGGAGGTGGGTGGTTCTTGGACTTCCCACAGGTCAGGGAACCCTGATTGCTCTTCCAGCTGATGAGGGAGGGGGACTTGAT
>NC_022012.1:91396862-91411024 GCF_000317375.1 Microtus ochrogaster
TTCTCCCCCTCCCCCCACTCCTCTCCCCCTCCCTCTCCAGTCCAATGGGCAGTCAGGGTTCCCTGCCCTGTGGACTCAGTAAGAAACACAACTGATTAAAAGCAGTCTATCGGCCATTTACATAAAATGGTCTTCTGCCCTTCCAATCTCTCACAAGTAAAAATATCAAATTATGCCTATAAGTATAATTTCTTTTCTATTAGCCTACCAAAATAAAGAAAATCTAGGACAACGCATCCTGCTGGCAAGTCCACATTCATGCAAGTAAGTGGGTTCAATACAGTGAGAAGAAGAAAAAAATCACTTCCTCACAGTAGAACCGCAGTTAAAAATTGTGCAGCCAGCCAGGCAGTGGTGGCGCTCAGGAGGCAGAGGCAGAGGATCTCTGTGAGTTCAAGGTCAGACTGGTCTACAAAGAGAGTTCCAGGACAGCCAGGGATGCTACACAGAGAAATACAGTCTCAAATAAATAAACACATGCATACATAAAAATTTAAATTAAAAAGAAGTGGGGGAGCTGACAGTGACAGGGAATGGCCATTTTGAAAACACTGAAGTAACATCCGTTAGGCAAGAGTCAACCAGGAATGCCAGACAAAGTATAAAAGTATTTATAAAGTCACAAGCTTTATACCCCCACAAAATATTAACTATAAAAAGAAAAGCAGTAACTTTATAGTGGAGAACCATAACAGAACTTCTGAAGCAAAGGATCAGTCAACATAATCAGCAGAGACGTGCTTACATTATGTTCCCCAGGGCTTCACAGTAAGAAGAGCTTGATATCAGCTCTAGGTTTTCTTTGCCCAAAAGTGTACAACCGAGACTTCATCCTGAGAAGATACAGAAAAGCTCAAGTTGAGAGACATTGTGCAAAGTAGCTACCCATTACTTTGGTATAAGTGTTAAAGCCAAAGGAAACAAAGATCAAGTTGTACCAGGCCAGAGATCAAGGAAATGTGATAGCTGAAGACAATACGGGATTGTGGACTGAGTCCAGAAAGGCACAATACTGGAGGGAAAGAAGTTTCCTCTCGGTCATAGATTAGTCAACTGCATACTATCAAGGCTAATTCCTGGCTTTGATAATGTGTATAATTATGTGAGATATTTCCATTTAGAGAAGCCACAGGCAGATACAAGCAAACTTTCAGTACTGTTTATTTGCAAATATATCTGTAATTCTGAGCTTACTTCAAAATAATACCTGAATAGCCACGTCTCTAGAACACACAGAAAGCTAGCTGGCATATAAGATGTTCAACAGCACATTCATTAGGAACTGAAAATTAAGGTAAGGACTACTGTATACCTAACAGAATAGCCACATTCATGCCAAGAGGGTAGAGCAACAGGAATGTAAAAACAGGCCAGTTATTTTGAACAACAGTTGAGCAATTTCAAAATTAAACATACTCTTAAGACCCAGCAATTATGCTCATTGGCCTTTTGTCAAATGGGCTGAAAGCTCACATCCACACAGAACCCTGAGCAAAGATGATTTCAGCAGGTTGTTCTTAACTGTCCAAACTTGGAAGCACAAATGATGTCCTTCAGTAAGTGGTAGACACTAAATTAAGCGTAAAAAAAATTAATTATAAAAGACTTGAAAGAACTTTAGATGATATAACTAAAGCAAAAGAAGTCGATCTGAACACACTACGCACTGTGTGATGCTAACTATACAAAGACCAATGGGTCATGCGGGGATGCAAATCAGTAGAAGACTGTAAAGCATACATGAAGTGCTAGGTTCAACCCCTTCATTAGTAGCAGGAAAGGAACAAAAAACAATCCACCACCAACAAAAACATTTGTTCCCAAGGGTCAGTGGGGAAAGAGATGAACAGGCTAGGCAGAACGTTTAGGGCCAGAAGTCTATTCTATATAAAGTTGGTTCTATCACTATACATTTGTCAAAACCACAGACCACACAACACCAAGAATAAATCTTATTGTAAATTATGGGTTAAGGGTGATAACGCACATATGTAGTTTATTAACTGTATCAAAAGCATTATGCCAATGTGGAATGTAAGAGGCAGAGAAAGGCTGTTCAGGTGTGTAGGAAACACACTCTACTCAATTTTGCTGTGAAACTCTAACCACCCTAAAACCGAAAAATTGAAGACTACTTTAAAACCCAGCATGGGACAGATGACCTGACCCAAAGGACAAAGCAGAACTAAATGTCCAAGCTGGGACACTCGCATCTGTTAGGTCAGGTAAGCAGTTCACCTTAGCCTGGTCCTGACATAAGCCCTTGCACGAACATGGTTGTATTTGAGAACCTGGCCCATACTCCATGTACAACACTCACAGTTCACTTCTTTACGTTGCTGATCTCTTAAGTAAGCCTTCCTCAGCATCAAGCTCCACAGCTGTCTCACAGAAATGCCCGGAACTACAGCAGTCCTGTCACAGATTTCGGCGACCTCCATGGGGAAGGATAAGGAGACATTGAGGGGCCTGGAACCTTACACAAAGCCACACCATTTCAGTAGCTAAGCACCATAGGAACAAGCTCTGCACAGCTATACACATTCTGAAAGGAACCCCAATGGCTAGAATCTAGTGTCCTTTCCCTGTCTAAAATCAAAGATTCAGGAAAAAAAAATCAAGACATAAAAGAGATGGTTAAAAACCCATCATGTCCAGTTCCTTGGGCACTCTTCATTCTTTCCATTTGGGGAATATGTTTCCCCAACTTCAGCACAACAGTTTTAAGCTGCTCTACTTTTTAAAAAAAAATTGTATGTTAGTATGCTCACCTTACTGTTTATATGCATCCTGGCTCCACGCCACTCCCATAAAAATGAAAAGCAGTGATTTCATGCCCTTGATCCCCAGAGCTCATTGCCAGTAACCATTTAAAAAAAAAAAGCATTCACACATCAGTAAGGACAATTTATTCTTTTATCTTTATTGATTAAAAATCAAGGAAACATGCAGTAAAATACAAAGTCAAGAGAAGAGGGGGAGGTAATATTTTACACCTTCCATCATGTAGCATATGTCATAAGGAGGAACTTACATTTACTGGTACATCATTATTCTATCCTCCAAATTATTTAACAGTCTCAACTGGCTCTAAGATTTGGTTCGCAAAAAGAAAAAAAAAAGCAAAGAACAACAACAACAAAAAAAAAAAAACCCGATTCCTTTAATCATTTAGAAAGACCATACATTTCACAAACAGCATTGGCACATACTATCTTGTGCTATAGTTAGTCCCTGCTCCAGGGACAAGGGTATCTTGAGGACCTAGTGACAGAGGTCCCCTGAAGCACTGCTCCTGGGAAGGAGAGAGACGGCTCCCCAGTTCCACGCTGTCCCACCTCGGCAGTTTCCATTGACTGGTATCTCACATCACTGTAAGCCAGCAGAGGGATTCACCACACATCATGCAGAAGTAACACTGTCCTGGGTCTTGGTGCCTACTTCCTAATTTCCAGAAAAGCCAAGAATGAACTGAACGAGAAAGCCCAGGCCACTTTTACTGTTATGCCTGCCTCCCACAACAGGGCAACGGTGAAGATGGTCTGGAGAGCGTCAACAGGAGAGGGCAGTTGCTTACTTCCAGTCTGGCACTGGATGGCCTCCAAGTCAAAAGCTACACAGAGTGAAGTTACACCTTCCTTCTTGAGCTCTGAAGTGAATTAAGACAGGTTGCTGAAACCAAAACAGATTCTACAGAAAGTCATTAGTCTTGTGCCAAAGATGACATTGTCTGTTTCCTATACCTAAACCCCATCTCCCTGTCCCTGCTTCCTCATAAACCTACCTCTATTAAGGACTGGGGGGGAGGGAGAGAGGGAGAGAGTGGGAGGAGAGGGAGAGAAGGAGGGAGAGAGGAGAGGGGGGGAGGGGGAGAGAGAGGGAGAAAAAGGGGGGGGGAAGGAGGGACAGAGGGAGAGAGAACAGGATTTTTCCAGCTAGCTGGTCATTCTTTGTTCCTACCTCCTGAATCAGCAGGTTCCTCCTTTTACCAATCACTCTGCTGGGACCTTGGACTCTGGCATCTCATCTGTTTTCCTAACTTCCTTCTCAAACCCATCTTCTCTTCCTCTCCAACATCCCTTTCCCAACATGCCTTTGCATTCATTAACAAGTGAAAAAGGTCCATGACTGAAACACAAGGCGACATGAGTCAGACGTGGGGAAAGCTTTCAGCTGTGCTCCAAGGGAAAAACTCAGTAAGAGCTGCTTGCATGAGCGATGCTATGGTCTGACCCTCGGAACTAAGTGGGGCTGGGTGGGAACACATTAGGTACCTAATCTTGTTGATCAGAACAATGGCAGGTGCAAGGAATTCCACAAAAGGCAACTAACTACTCCCTTTCTAGGGCTCAAGGCCCATCTTCGCGTGTCTCTTTAAGGCCAGGCTGACTATCCCATTCTTATACAAAATTTGGTTAACTTGGTAGGCTTATTAGCAATTAGACAAATGCTATTAAACAGTAGGAAAAAAGGAAAAAACTAACCCCATTGATTATTCACATATTGCATTGTTTTTTTTAAAACTAAAGAATAATTTACATAATTTCTGTAGAAAATCAAATTAACACTGTGTACTCATAAAACCTAAAGGTCACGGCACGTGTGGTTTCAGGTTCCATCTTGGGAATGAAGACCCCCTCCAAGGAGTCAGTGCAGGAGAGGAGCAGAGGCAGGCCTCTAACCTAGGCTGAGTCTTCTTTATTGCTGTGAAAATCTCAGCTGTGTACACCCATTTCCTCATGACACAGAGGCCAAGCAAATATGTCTTCACAGGAGGATCAAGGATCAGTTTTTCTTCAGTTTAATTTTTTAAAAATTGAAAACACTTTCCCAATGCTATGACTTATGAGTTCCTTTTCTTGTTCAAAAACTGCCTCTGGCAAGATAAGAGTTATAAGTCATTGCTTGATGTTTTCTGCAAAAACAATCCACAGTTCCACTTTGAAGGAGCAGATGGCTGAAGTCTGACTGCTGTCAGATGTTTTGCACCAGCTGAAGTTAAGGCTAGCAACCCTTTCTGGAGGGAGCAATGAAGGGGGTGCCTGAGAACAGCTTCAGCAAAACACGCAGAGAGACACCATGAACACAACAGACAAGAGTTTAGGCTGCCTCCATCTGAGGCTGTGCTTTTTCCTAACAAAGGTTGCTAGAATTCTCATCAGGTACAAAGAAAAAACACTAATTAAATTCTCTGGGCTCCAGCTGGAACAATCAACTTTTAATTGCTACTTCAGTGTTAAAGAGATATCCCAAGATGCTCAAATCCCGGCAGGTGTGGGAGAACAGGCAAGATGAGGATGCCCAATGCAGCTCTACTATCCACTTGGGCCATCGCTGTAGTAAGGCAAGAATGAACTGAGAGATTTCCATCCTGGGCCCTGAGGCACGCTGGCTGCTTCTCAGATGGAGGAAGAGAGGGGACATGAGCATCGTATCTACTAACGGAACTCTCTGAGGAGATGCTGGCCACTGGTAATCCAACTTTTCTTAAGGGAAAAGGGGGTGGGGGGAGGATGGCAAGAAGAACATAAATAAAAAACCCTAAAGCTCCAAGCCAGGAAGTTTGTTGCTGGGTTCTTTGGCAGTTGTAGGTCCAGGCCAACAGAAGCAACAGATATGCATGTGTGGCACCTCCTTAGGCTGACTCTTCCAGGACTGTAGTTTAGCTGATGCTGAGCTGGGCAAATCCTATTAGTTTGCCATCATCAGGAATATCTGAACCTTCAACACCGGATGCCTGAGAATCAAACAAAACGACAAGGTATGGCAATTTATAAATAAAATTTCAGGTAGCAATAAAAATTGATAAGAATTGCAGAAAGGAAGATAGTAGGTAAAAGGTCTCTGGGACATAAATAGAGAACTACTTTCTTCAAGAAATGATAGGGGCTGTTGGGACAATTAGAGTCAAACAGCTTTATAATTTTTCTGGGAGAAGTTAAGAGGTCTGGGTTGTAGGCTTCTGAGAGGGAGAAAGTGAGGCCACTGAAATTCAGGCAGGGGTCTTGGAAAGAGTAAAAGAGAGATCAGCATTTTCTAAGTCCTGGCATTCAGGGACTAGAAGGGCTAGTCTGCAGAGGGGTAAGGGGGATGAGTACCAGTTTGAAAGTGACAGATCGATTTGACTGAGGTTCTTCCACAATTTTCTGCAAATTAGCTGCCACTGTAATCATACAAACAAAGAAAATGAATGAGCAACTACATAAATACATTTTAAATAATATTTTAAAATCTTAAAATGGTGGTTAAGAATCTTCGATGTGCAATCAAAATGGAAGAAAAGGCCAGTCATTATCCAAATCAAAGCTATTATTGAACTCCAGACTGAATAAATTCTGAATCATTGTTGAATTAACTGTCTTTAACATGTATTAGCTACCCTTTTTCAGACAGTTTATTAAAAGGTATGCCTTATGTTAACAGACCAGAAAGTCTATGACTAGGAATCAACCAAGTATAGCCTGCGACCTATTTTTGTTCTATCTATAAATCAGAATAATTTTCAAATGACAGACTGCAAAACCCAACTGGGAGACGTACAGCTTTCTGTCACTCTAGCACTGTGTTCCATGTCTGCTCAGGTTACAGAGCAAGACCCTGTACCCTGGACAATGAAAAACCACACAGCTATACAAGGTTCACAAAGCCTAAACTACCCATTAGTTAGTGTTTCATAGCAAAATGCTGGCAGCCCGACTATCTTAGCAACTATGGCCTGTCTTCACTTTGTATTTCTAGGATTCAATCTCTATCCTCCTCACTTCTGTGTCCTACAAAGATTAGTTATGCCAATATATTAGAAATGAAGAACCATTAACTTACAAACTTGTGAGTTTCCTGTCATTTCTACAAGTGTTCCAGAGACATCTGCTGCTCTCGGAGGTCTGACGTAGGACAGGTTTTTGCTTTTTTGCTCTGGTATGGAACTGTTCTTGATACTGTAATTTTAGTGAAGCCAAGACTATCTCAAGAAGCATCAGAGCTGCTCAATGGAAGCTGGGTTTCTAGGTACCATGTATACAAGATGACATGAGGGCTAAGGGCAGAAAGTAATATGCTTACCTATTACTAAGTCCCTTCCATCGACGAGGCCAGCAGAAATGAGCTCCTGAGAGACACCCTCTGCTGTATCTGCAAGGACAAGGAACACGTGCTTTACTTCTCATGTACACATCACTGTAACTTTCTTTTCCTTGAGACAGGCTTTCTCTGTACCTTTGACTCTGTCCTGGAACTAGCTCTTGTAGACCAGGCTGGCCTCAAACTCACAGAGATCCTCCTGCCTCTACCTTCCAAGTGCTAGGATTAAAGGCGTGCGCCACCAGTGCCCAGCGTCACTGTAACTCTCACGGGTCAGCACTAGCTACTAAATCTGCAGAATAAAAAAGGCAGGTGGGGGCTGTCCTTGACTCTCAAGTGAGAATTTACATAGGTTTGGCTAGGAAGCAGAATCCATATGAACTACACTACATGGCAAGTATCAACTCAAGAAAGAGATGAATTTCTAAACTGTATAATGTAGAGCTCACACCCATATCAGAAAAGCACCTACAGTGATGACCAAACATCCTATGCTGAATATAACTCTGGACTTGAGCTTCAGAGTTTTCAGACATAAAATTCAGTGCCAGCAATATGGAAATTTATTCTCAAAACTTAAGAAAATACTTTAGAATCTTTTCTGATAATCATAAAAGTTTATTAAAATTATTATCAGTATTCTGGCCATTTGTTTTCTTACCTACTCATGCAAGGCAATACAATATAAGTGATAGGTATAACCAGAAACCAAGTAGATAAAAGCAAAGTATCTCAATGTAATTTCATCTTTAGGCTGGGCATGCTGGCGTGAACCTTTAATCACATCGCCCTGGAGGCAGAGGGAGGCAGATCTCTATGAATTCAAGGATACACTACACAATGAGGCCCTGTCTTAAATAAGCAAACAAACCAAACAAATTCATCTTTAACTGATGAGATATTAAAATCTCGCTGAGGAACAAGAGAACCAATGCAGAATCAGTGTGCACAAATTTATACCATGACTAACAATTAAAATTCCTAGAACTATCCCTATAACGTTAACATACACCCTCTATGTATTTGCACTCATTCTCCTTAAAGGAGGAACATTAACTGTGGAATCTAGCAACAGACATTTGCTGTCTGCTCCTCAACTCAGAAGCCTGAGTTAACAAGTCAAGAAAACAGAAGGCATGTTGCAGAGTGGAGTTCATTTAGAAACATTATTGTGACAAGGTTCAGTTTCTGCATGGGGAAAGAGAGCCTGGAGCATGTCTCTTGTTCACTATCAGAGAGAAGAAGCATGAACAATGATAAGAAGAAGGACTCTGGACTCTCAAAGAAATTAAACTAAATGAACCTCAACGCCTCTTTCTAGCGATGAACAAGTTATTCTGCCTTCTTTTAACCCTGGAGTTCATCCTCTGTTAAATGGGAATCATTTTTCCTTAGGTGGCCGTCTTAAGAACTGAATAAAATAATGTTAAGGCCATGCATGACCAACAGTGATATTAACTAGTGGGTTTACTTTCATTACTATACATCTTATTACAGTCAGTTTCCACGTGAAAGAACTAGTAAACCCATGGAGTTTTTCTTCATGCATATTTCCCAAAACCTAAACCAGAAAAATTTACCATCATTTAAAAGCAAATATAAATGACAAAAACTTTAGACCTAACTAGGTAGCAAATTATTAGTCATTGTAGTTCTTGACCATTTTTATTTAATAATACTCACCTCTCCCAGGAGTGAATTCAAATCGAATATCATTTAGTTCTTTTTTGGAATTTCTATGAAAGAAAACAGAATAAAGAAAATAAGAATTTCTGGATTTATGCAGAATTTATTATAGTCTGCCAATATATGTGTGTGTGTGTGTATACATGTATGCGTATATATGTATGTACTGTGAGAGCCAAAGTTACATTTTAAGTTTTAATTAATATGCCTAAGAGATCCATGAAACAAAAATGCCTCTGATCTGTAGGCCTTTTCCCAAGGACCAATAGTTCCTGAAATGCTGGAGGTATGTGGACAGAAACTATGTCAGGATATACCCTTGCCCCTGATTGGATATAAGTGAGAGGGTATGAAGGCAGGAAGTATGTTAGAATGTATGCTTGCATGTGATTGGAACTCACCTCATGGGAAATGCAGTGAATTATGGGTTTTGTCTTTTTAAGCCCCTGCAAAATGTGACTTGGGGCCATTTTCTGGGAAATCAGAGATGGACCGGGCCAGAGAGTCCCTCAACCTGGTCAGTATTTAATTAAAGCTTGTTTCAAATTTGACTCTAAATGCAGTAGCGGTCTTATTCTCAACCAGTGGGATTAATGGGATTTATATGCAAGCATGTATATGTATGGATATATATATATAGTATGTATTTATTTATGAATGTATATGTATATACAGAAAGATTATTCTGTTCCCACAGATCATACACTTTGTCCTGATTAGCTCTGAGCTAACAGCAGTATCCTCAAATTACCTTCTATACCTTTGAGTTTATTACCCGCCTACTGATGAATAGAAGAATCTCTTATCTGAGGATACTCATGCCCATTCCGGCCCTTATTCCCCAATAAGATAATGCTATGGTCTGAATTAGACCCATAAAGATATTGTGTTGGAACATTAATCCCTAATGCAGTATTGAGAGGCTATAGGCTAATTTAAGGATAGATAGTTAGGTTTTGTTTGTTTGGTTTGGTTTTTTTCAAGACAGGGTTTCTTTGTATAGCTTTGGAATCTTTCCAGAACTCCCACTCTGTAGACCAGGTTGGTCCCGAACTCACAGAGATCTGCCTGCCTCTGCCTCCTGAGTGCTGGGATTAAAGGCGTGCGCATTTGCTCAGCTCAGAGATAGTTTTTAAATAGGACCTGAGATGGTCAGGATTTGAACAGGCAGAGAGGGCAGGGGAAGGAATTGGGGCCATCCTGGAAGCAGTTAATATGACTCAGAAACTCATGCGACTGGTGAAACACAGATGTTAACATTCAATGTGCTGAGAACCGAAACTATCCAGGCTCCCTAGAAATCCTAGTTAAGGTAGAGAAATCAACACAATGTCTAACGGTATACATGACACATTTCTGTTGGAAGCACAATCCTATGCAGTTACTCTTAGTCCCAACTATTACTGCATCTACAGAGTACTCAGAAAGCAGCAAGTGCCTACTGACCTTAATCTCAGCACAAGACTGATAGGGACCTTGGTCTCCTGGGAGCGGTCTCCTGAAGACTGAGCCTGAAATGCATTGACAAAATAAAGTCACTGACAGGAACATTAGCAAAGGGTCATCTATGACAGACACTAACTTTCTCTCTAGCCCAAATCCTTCTAGTCCCTAAGACATCCCCTGCTGTGGGAGGGCATCAACTCCAAAGGAGTAATAAAAGGCAACTGTCAGCCATGTCAAACACAATCAGAAAGTTATTCCCAAGGAAAAGCCTAAACTAGCTTCCCCCCAAGACTCAATTTAACCCAAGTCCCAGGGGTTTTGTGAATAAAGAAAATCTTTCTGAAAACCTTATACTACCCTTTGCTTGCTGGAGGACATACACTCTATCTGAGCACCCGTATTTTCCCCACATGACAGACAAAGGAAGGGCAGTTCTCAGAGCAGTGGTCTCCAGAGACTGCCCATGAAATGTGATATACTCAAGCACAAAAGGGAACATCAGAACTCCCATGTCTTTTCTCACCTAGCATGGGGGGGGGGCAATTCTAATAATTAATAAAGGAACTGACACTGAAACTCCTACTTCAGCCAAGTGGCAATAAGACTCCATGATACAGAGTATCAGAAGTTTCCAGAGAGGAACCATAGTTACATAGCATACAGGGATTCCCAGTGAAGCCGTTATCACCCAAACACTTCTGCTACACTGCAATTTAAGAACAACTCTGTGTACTTAATTAAATTTTTACCAATTTTAACAAAATCAACTCACAAAATAGACAAATACCTTAAATAGAATAATTCTGAAAACACAGAGTCTGAAAAAGAAGTATTAATGAGTGTAAGTGAACAAAAAGGAAAGATGGCTAACTCTCAAAGATCATCAATGAAGAACGGACAATATTAGCCAAATTTTTATACTTTGTATGTTTTCGTGATTAACTTATTTTGCTGCTTAAAAACCTGTGTAATTCTTATAGAATTCTTCTATCTGTACCTGTAAAACTATTAAGACAGAATTCTCCCTTGTTCTAAACCAAAATAACAACCTCAGAGTTCACAGGCAGCACTGATTCTTTTTTTTTTCATCTGCCCACAAAGTGGCAGACCATGAACATACACCCCAGTATACCTGTGCTGTTTTTGCTGGCTCTGCTGGGGGCAGGAGAGAGACTTGATCAGGCTGTGTAGGCATCTGGCTAGCTGGCTGAGGTAGATGAGCAGAAATCTGTTCTGGAACTTGGAGTAAAGTACCCATGGGATCAGCTGCTGAGAAGAGCTGTGGCAAATACAGGCAGGACTGTTAAGTAGCAGAAAGTGGTCTACAACATCTGGTTGGGCTCACAGACCCACACCACACAGAGTCCTGTCTTCACACTGACTTATTACCATGCTCTGCACCTTGTACTACATACAAGTCAGTATTGCTAAGCATTCTAAAATCTTTTTGGTTTGGGGTTTTTAGAAGAGGGGGTTTTATTGCTTTATTAAACAGGCTGGTCTGGAATTTGCTAAGGTCAAGGCTTCCCAACGCTGGAATTATAGATGTGTGCCATCACACCTGGTTAGCAATGGTCTGAAATATAACAGTAAAGCCTTTAGAAGATGAACCCTGTGGGAAGGGAGTGGGCTGTCTTAACGACAGTCTAGACTCTCTAGCTACGCCATCTCTTCTACACGGTTCCACGTCATGCAACCTGTTATGTCATGGTTCAGTCTGAGCCTCACAAGAGGCCAAGCAGAGGCAGCCACCACAACTATAAAATTGTGATCCTAGAGAAGAAAAGAAAAAATGAGAGAAAAGACAACATCTTCCAGAAACGGTGCTGGGAAAGCTGGATGCCCATGTGCAGAAGAATGAAATGTGACCTTTATCTATCTCCCTGCACAAAAATTAGATGCAAGTGGATCAAAGACCTCGATTAAAAACCTGAAACATGGTTGGGCAGTGGTGGCGCACGCCTTTAATCCCAGCACTCATAAGGCAGAGGCAGGTGGATCTCAGTGAGTTTGAGGCCAGCCTGGTTTACAAGAGCTAGTTCTAGGACAGGCTCCAAAGCTACAGAGAAACCCTGTCTTGAAAAACAAAAAACAAAAAAACAAAAAAAAAACAAAAAAAAAAAAACCCTGAAACACTAAAATTTCAAGAAGAAAATACAGGCCATACGCTATAAGAACTTTATGAACAAGACTCCATTTGCCCAGGAAGCAAAGCCAACAGCTGACAACTAAGAACTGTAACTTTTGTACAGCTGAGGACACAATCAACCATGTGAAGAAGTCCACAGAATGGGACTCTTTGACAGCTATATAATTGACAGAGGATTAATAACCACAATATACAACTCAAAAGACAAAGAATCAAGGAAACAAACGACCCAATTAAAAAAGTAGTCTAAGGATCTAAATTGAGAATTTTCAACAGAAGAAATAAAAATGGCCTAAAAACACCTCAAAATGTGTTCACCATCCTAAGCAATTAGAGAAACACAAATTAAAACACCCCAGCCAGAATGGCTTAGATCAACAAAACAACTGATAGGAAACAATGACAAGGTCATGGAAAATGGTTGGTAGGAAACTAAAAGTAAATAAATCATGATTCAGCCATGCCACTCCTGAGATATGCCCGAAGGACTTGATAACCTACCCTACAGACACACAGAATGAAATGTGATCTGTATCTATCTCCCTGCACAAAAATTAGATGCAAGTGGATCAAAGACCTCGATTAAAAACCTGAAACCCGGCTGGGTGGTGGTGGCACATGTCTTTAATCCCAGCACTCATGAGGCAGAGGCAGTGTTCATGGCTGCTCTATTCACAATAGCCAGGAAATGAAAACAACTTACAAGCACTGCAACAGATGAAAGGACGTTAAAAATATGGATCATATACACCACAGGGAACTTATTCAGTTGTAAAGAAAATGAAATCATGAACTTCGGAGGTAAAAGGAGAGACCTAAAAAAGATTATACTGAGGAAAGCCAGACCCAGAAAAACAAATGCTTCATGTTCTCTCATCTGAGGATCCTAGCTCCAAATCCTCAGATAAGTATACAACACTGAATAACCACAGAAGCAAAGAGAGGACCACAGATGTGGGCAGGGGAGAGGAACAGCAGAAAACAGGTGCCAGGAGGTAGGAAAGGTACTAGCAGGGAGGAGTTCCCACTGAGAAAGGAAAAGGAAGAGTAATAAAGAAGAAGGAAGGACAAAAGAGAAAAAACACCAGGGCTGTTTGACAAGGCCTCAAGGAATATTACTTTATATTTACCTAATATTATATACGACACATATCAAAGGAAGGAGGCCAAGGCAATACAGGCTACACAATGAGATCTTGTCTGAGGGGCAGAGGAGGATAGGAAGCTTTGTAACTAACAGATTTGCTTCAATCTGTATGCTTCAAATATTTAATACATTTTAAGTAGGTAATCTGGAGGGAAAACAGATCTTGACTATCAAGTAAGCTAAACATTTTAAATTAGCAACTGGGAAAAATATAAATGTAGCAGACAATTTTAGTACTGAAAGAAAAGTCAACAGACAATGATAGAGGCCTACTTTTGACAGAAAATAATTGATAAATAGGTAGGCAAACAGACAGACAAGCAGGCAGACAGACATATACACACACATTCTCTCTCTCTCTCTCTCTCTCTCTCTCTCTCTCTCTCTCTAACATTGCATGTAAGTAAAATCAAGGAAATGGGCTGGAGAGATGACTCAGTGTTTGATAAGAAGGCTTGGTCCTCTTACAGAGGACCACAGTTCTCAGTACCCACATCAGACAGGTAACACCTGCCTGTAATGTCAGTCCAAGGAATCTGATGCCATTACCTGCCTTCGGTGAGCACCCACACATATGTGCCCCTACACACACAAAGATGATAGATAGATAGATAGATAGATAGATAGATAGATAGATAGATAGATAGATAGATA
>NC_022012.1:91411124-91415414 GCF_000317375.1 Microtus ochrogaster
GATAGATAGATAGATAGATAGATAGATAGATAGATAGATAGATACATACATACATACATACATACATACATACATACATACATACATACATTAAAATTAAAGAACAAAACAAAATAGGGAGACCAGAAATGAAACTTTTATGCTCATTAATTGAATGGTAAAAAGCTAGCATTGGTTTTAGATTTTGACAGAAAATTGGTATGGGAGGTCCTTTTGTATTTGTGTTGCTTTCTTTGGTTGAATAAAGAAACTGCCTTGGCCTTGATAGGGCAGAACTCAGGTAGGCGGGGAAGACAGAACAGAATTCTGGGAAGAAGAGCAGAGTCAGCCAAAGGCCATGGCTCTCCTGCCCGAGACAGACATAGGTTAGAATCTTGCCAGTAAACCGCAATCACGTGGTGATACACAGATTTAATAGAAATGGGTTAATCAAGATGTGAGAGTTAGCCAATAAGAGGCTAGAGATAATGGGCCAGGCAGTAATTAATACAATTTCTGTGTGATTATTTTGGGGGTTAAGCTAGCTGGGCAGGACGGAACAAGGAGCACCCGCTTCTTACAACAGAAAATAGAGCTTAAATTTTAGTTCCGAATAAGTTCATGTAACTATGAGTAGACTTTCAAAGTCAGCTTCCACATTATATGCAGATATGACTATTTAACTATAAAGACCAAAAAGACAGAGAAAAACAAAGAAGTAAAATAGGAAGAAATAGGTCTGCAGCCCATCCTCGTATGCACAGAGCCCTAGGTTTGAATACTAATAATACATAAAACCAAACAATGTGGAACAAGCCTATAATGCTCTCCCTGAAGAGGTCAGCCATGGCTTCTTAGTGAGTTAGAAGCCACACTGGGCTATATGAGATCCTGTCACCAAAGCAAAGCAGGAATCATTAAGGTAATATGAAAAAAAAAAACTGAAATCTCATTACACTGTTGGTAGTAATTTTTTAAAAAATGGCGGCACTACAGAAAAGAATACAGCTATTTATCACAAACCTAAACAGCACAGTGTCACAGACTTGTAATCCTAGTGCTTAGGATGCTGAGGCAGTAGGACTGTGAGTTTGAAACAGGCCTGGACTACAAGGTAATACCTTGCCTCAAACCAAACAAGTTGAAAATATAAACAGAATTACCAAAATTCAGCAATTCCACTTTTAGCTGTATGGTTCAGAGAACTGAGAACAGCTATTACACACGTTCGTTGCAGCATTTTCTCCAATTGCCAAAAGACAGCAGCACTTCAACTGTAGTTTGGCAGATGAACAAAGAAAATATACTACACCTACATATCATGTATGTAGGCTTAAAAATCAGGAAGACATTCTGAGATGCTACCACATGGACAAACCTTAAAGACACTGTGCAAGAAAAGAACAAATATTATGACTCCACTAACAGGAAAATGTAGAACAATCAAGTTCATAGAGAGAAAAATATAAAAGACATTGTCAGGAGCTAGAGGTGAGAGAAAATTTAATGAATAGAGTTTTAGCATGAAAAGGTGAAAAGTTCTTGGGACAGATGTGGCAAAGGTTGCAATGAAGAAAGAATGTACTCAATGTCACCAAACTGAAAATGACTGTAACTAAATTTAAAAAAATGTAAACAGCATGAAAACATGGGTATAGAAGAACTCACATGAAGATGCTTTTAAGGAAAGAAAATGAGAAGACTAAACAGAGAAACTCGGGATAATCTGTAAAATATATTCTCATTTAATTTTTGAGAAGCTAATCAATGCAAGTTAAAGCAGAAGCAACAGCTCCAAACTTTCAGTAGCTGAAAGCAATTAAAGGTGTTTCTTCTATCCAGTTCAAGTCTACCTGAGCAGCACAAGCTATTAAGCGTGGTATCACTGTTACACAGAAATACAGTTAATAGTAGCAGGGGTTAAAAATAAGGATCTACAGAGTGACCCCTTCTTCTGCTTTGTAAGAGGGTAGGTGCAGGACAGGTCTCATGTGTTCCAGGCTAGCTGTGGACACATAATGTGGCCAAGAATAACCTTGAACTTTTTTGTTGTTGTGTTCAAGACAGGATTTCTCTGTGTAACAGTCCATATGTCCCGGAACATTCTCTATAAACCAGGTTGGCCTTGAACTCACAGAGATCCACCTACTTCTGCCTCCTGAGTGTTGGGGTTAAAGGCATATGCTACCACCACCTGGTTGATCTTGAATTTCTCACTCTCCTACCTACTAAGAACTGGGATCCACACCAAGTTTTATGTTGCACCTTGACGGACCCCAAGGCTTCAGGTATGCTAGGGAAGCAATCTACCAACAAAGCCGCAACCTCAGAGCCCTGCTAACTTTCCACTGGCCAAAAGAACTAACAGGGGCGCACATAATCTCAGGTCTGGGACGAAGAGCAATGAGGAATAGGAACGCTGTTGGACTGAATTTCCTATCACACTGGTACAATTAAGTACAAAAAGCAGCAGATACTAGTCTGCTGGTAATTAAGATACACACTATAGTTCTGTAAACATAAGTCATGTACTCAGTAGTACATGGAATCTGTATACTATGCACACAAATTAAGAGCAAATGTATGTTTTAAAATTACATACTGTACCCAAAATTGAAGGCACTACCAGAAAGAAGAGTATATACAACAGAACAGACCCATGAAATTACTTCTTTCAGATAGTAAGATAGAAAAATCCACTTTATAGAACGCTGTTGGAATGAATTTCCTATCACACTGGTACAATTAAGTACAAAAAGCAAAAAACCAAACAAAACAAACCCCAGGGTTTACTTGCTTTAAAAAAAAAATCAAATGGAAGGACAACAATATGACAAGTTCCTAGACATATAGAAGCAAAACAACTGCCTTCCACTTCAAACAGTTCAAGCCTAAAAAAAACAGTGCAGCAAGCAAGAAACAGTCTGAGCTTTAAGCAACATCAGATCTGGCTGCTATAATAACTCATTAACAATTAATTAAGCACAAAGCAATACACAGAGACAAAGACAGACAGAACAAACTTAACATTAAAACCAAAATAAAAAGTCTGTTTTAACAAGGATGTGACATCCCCATTACTTACCTCAGAGTTTGACGGTGAGTCCTTCACCCGGGGAGACTGAAAGACAAAGGAGAAGACTTGTTAACAAGCTCCAAACTGAGTTATCTGCAGTCAGATTCAAGCAACTACAAATAACACTAATTATCAGTCGGCCATTCCATCCTGACCCACATATTGACTCAAGGCCAAATTTTTTGAAAGAAAGAAAGCTGTTTGATATTAGTTTTTGTTCAAGCAGCCCATAATGAACACATCAATATACTTGTTGTATTACAAGTTAACAGTTTATGGAAGGCATGGGGGGGGGCCCTCTTGCATATAATCCCAGCACTCAGGAGGCAGAGACAGGATCTCTGTGAGTTCCAAGCCAACCAGGGATACACAGTTGAGACATACACCCCCCTACACAACCACTACAGCACTGGTCTCAAGCAAAATGGATGGAATACAACTGAGCCAAACAAAAAGAAAATTTAACAAAAACAGTTTTATAAGCAAACATCCATTCAGTGTATGTTCTCAGGTAGTAAAGATCATACTCAAAAGCAAGTTTCTTTCCATTAATCATAAATATATGACTAATGTCTATGTTAATGATTACATTAACAAACATAATCATAAACATACTATATACCTACGATCATAGGCCAAATCTAATAATCCTTTAGGCTAGTTATTTGACACATTTTCAAAGTCCTATTACAAATTTTCTTGTACATCCATATTCACAGCTATTATCCAGCTACATGTTTATTAACAGAAAACTGGTCAAAATAAATGTGGTAAATATACAATGGAATTTTATTCAGTCACAAAAAATACAAAAGCATGACATCTGTAGAAAAATGAGTGAAATTGGGAATCATTATGTAAGCAAAGACAAATACATCATATGTGGTGCCTGGGATTTAAACTTTCCTTTGTGTCTGCATGCTCAGTTAGTCTGCAAAGGGAGCTGTGAGAGCTGAAGATCTCATAAGGGGCGTGGGGAGAAAACAATGAATGCACCTACAGGAGAACTGAAACCAGCAAGACAGGAGCTGGAAACAGGAAGGGGAATGGAGGGAGGACAAGAGTATTATCAAAACAATAAGAACAAAGCTGGGTGTGGTGGCACACACGCCTGTTAATCCCAGCGTTCAGGACCAGCCTTGTCTACAGAGTGAGTTCCAGGACAGGCTCCAAAACTACAGAGAAACCCTGTCTCGTGGTGGCGCACACCTTTAATCCCAGCACTCGGGAGGCAG
>NC_022012.1:91415543-91423798 GCF_000317375.1 Microtus ochrogaster
AAAAACAAAAGAAACAGAAAGAAAAACAATAAGAACAAATAAACAGGAATGCCACAAAGAAACTCATTACTTCATATACTAATTTTTAAATTACTTTTTAAAAATTCTCTAAATACATAAACATAAAAACAAAAAACTAAAACTAGAACTACCAATAGCCCAGACCTACCACACCTGTGCATGTGCATGTTGGAATTTAAGCCAGAGTCACACAGATACATGTATGCTTCCAGGGTTAAAGCTGTAGTACTTAAAATAGCCAAGACACAGAATGTTGGGAACTGCAGACAACCAGACCCTGAATTTCTTATAAACAACTTATGTTCCTCTGCTCTGAGCAGCCTGCAGCTGCTCGGAACAGGGGACCCTGATGGCAGGGGAGTGGGTTCTGATGAGTCTGCAGCTGAAAGATCCTGAGAGCTGGGGCGTGGCCAGAGCCCTATATAAGCTGCCCCTGAGCACAAAAGAACCACTTCATTTTCAGGAAATGGATAAAACTGCAGATACTGTTAATAAGCAAGACTCAGACAAATACATGACATTTATATGCTTCCTGTTATATGAAGACAAATACATATGACATGTATATGATCACACTTTCTGTTACATGAAGAATCCAGGTTGGAAGGGAGGAGATGGGGGGAGAAAACTAGAAGAGGGACACACATTACAGAGCCCAAGGAAGCAGATCAAAAGAAGAGGACCACATGTGACATGAACACAGGAGAAACTTCTGGGAGAAGATGATGGAGGACGTCAGCAAGGAAGATAAGAACAAAATTTACTGGTAGATACATAGAAAGCACCACTAGAAACCTATTACAAGTTCACTCAAGTTTTCTAACTACAAAATCACAAAATGACTGCTGAGCAATAAGTAAAATTCACCTTGACTAGCACCTAATGAACGAGGCAGGAAAGCCATCTTAATGCCAGTGTGAACAGACAATGAAGCAGACAGAACCAGTATGGACAGTAGACTTACCAAAGAGACATTACAAATGGTGTCTTGTGCCTATATTAATTACACTGTAAAACTAAGCAGCAACATGAAAAAATAACTAAGAAACAACATATAAATGCCTGATATTAAACACAGACAGTTATGGGCAGACATGAAAAACAAAGTAATAAACTACACCACTGCGAAGCCTGACCTGAGACAGACTGCACAGAAAGACAGGATGTGCAGCAGATTTGAGAGAAATGGTTTCTACTGCTGTGAAGAGACACCATGGCAACTCTTATAAAGGAAAACATTACACTGGGGCTGCTTGCTGGGGCTGGAACATGGCTCCTTCATTCAGTTACATCTTCATTAGCTGTTTTCTACCTTTACTACCTAAGCTTAGCTGTTCTGAAACAGGTCTGCAGACCAGGTTAGCCTCAAACTCAGAGATGTGCTAGCCTCTGCCTTCTGAGTGCTTGTATTAAAGGCATGCACCACCATACCCAGCTCTAAGTTTTTCTTTAATTCCTTCTCACAAATCGGAAATTAAGCTGGTGAGATCTTGCCCTGAGGTAACCATTCCCATTAGTTCATTTCTTAATCTGTTTATCTCCTTGAACATAGGATTTAGCTCCATTCCACTTCCCGAAGCTCTTTTTATCCTCAAATTGTACACTGTATTATTACTTGCTTGGCTTGCTCCTTTTCATCATAAATCCTCATTAGAGTTTACACTAATAACTACATGACAGAGTTTATCCTAGGTTGTTTTAAGATTTCCTCTGCCAATGGAATTAATCCAAATCTCTTCACCTTAACCTCTGGCAGACTCTTTGGACAAGGGCAAAAAGCAGTCACATTCTTCACCAAATAGCACAAGAATCTCTAGGCTACATACCAAAAATTTTCTCCTCCATTTGTGTCAGGCCCCATAGTTCAAAATCACCCTCAGCAGCATTTAAAGCATCCCAATAATACCCTGCTCCCGGCACCAATTTCTTAGAATTTCTATTGCTATGAAGAGACACCATGACCATAGCAACTTTTATGAAAGAAAATATTAAATTAAACTGGGATTCCCTTACAATTCCAAAGGTTTAGTCCATTATCTTCATAGCAGCATGCAGGCAGGCATGATACTGAGAGAAGAAGCTCTACATCTTGATCCACAGGAAGCAAAAGCAACTGTCTCACTGGGCATGGCTTATGCATACGAGAGACCTCAAAGCCTGCCTCCATAGTGACACACTTCCAACAGTGCTACTCTCTACAGTGAAGCATTCAAACACCTGAGTGTATGGGGGCCATACTTATTCAAACCACCACAGTAATCTTGAAGGACAGCACAGAAACTATCCAAAATTAAGAGAAATAAATGTTTACCATTTGTATTTTTTGTAGGACTTCTCTAAGCTTGATGTTTAATAAATAATTGCCAATTTTCATTGGAAAGACCTTAAAAAACTTAGCTATACAAAAAAATATACTTAAAAATCTATCAGGTAAGTAAAAACTCAATGGTGATAAATTAAGAGTCCTACTGATACTGGGCATAGTGCTGTAGAACTCTAAAATAACTCTGAAGCCATTTCTGACAACTCTGAGGTCAATTTTGGGGCCTCTCATCAGTAGTACTCCCCTCCCCCTCCCACCTGGCCCAGGAACCAAGGACCTAACAGCGCTATACATGCACGTACTGAGATGTTGGGAACTTTCCATCTCCAGAATAGGGGCAAGATAACCCCTCTTGATTCAGTTAGTGAAATTCAAGGCCTGCTCTTTATAGAGTGCCAAAACAGCCAGATCTACAGGGAAATCTCATCTCAAAATAAAATCAACAACTACAAAAATAGCCCTAAGAACTCCTATGAGAGTAGATCCCACTAGGCAAAGATATAAACAAGCCCATTATAATGCTCCCCCCCTCAAAAAAAAAAAAGTACTCAGCAGGCAAGGATATAGAGCCCTTAAATACTTGGCATCCATCGAGAAATTTATCTTTGCATAATTTGGGGTTAAGAATGAAGAAGCAAAGGAAAAGGAAGGCCTTAAGACATACATACAAACACAGCAGCAAACAAGGGAAGAGATCCAGTGCACACCAACTAGAGCAGCGCACTGCTCCTCTCCACAGAAAGGGAACAGGCTTCAGGGACTTGGTCTGATGCTGCAAGGTCTTCTAGTTCACAGTTCTTCTGCAGTGTCTAGCCATGAGTACCATCCAGGGACTCCCCATAGCAAGACAGTTTTCACCTGTAGACACGGCCATTGTCATATATCCTACATGTCTTCACACTGAGAGATGCCTGTCAATTTGCTACACAGAAGACCTGGAAAACTCGTCCGTAGCACTTGTCTTCTTTGCATTAGCTCATCGAGCTGTAACAAGAAGCACAGACAACTCCAGCAAAAGGGTCTATCCGGTCCAATAAAACTCACCCTGAGTTGGGAAATTGCTGCTCTCCCTTCCTCACTTTCCTCATCAAATTCGTCATCACTCCACTCCCAGCCTCCATCCTCTGTCTTATGCAGACGGCCGCTGGAGCCAGGTACTCTCCGAACCTGAGCAAAAGAAAGGCATGGGAGTTATGGTACTGTTTTGGATAAATTGAACAAAAACCTCCATTCTATTTCCCATCCCTTCTATCACATAAATAGATCATTTAATAATGATCATTATTATCCTGGTAAGTCAGCCCATAGGAAGCCACACCCTCTAATCCTCAATCTGCTCTCTCCAGTACTTTAACCGCAACCGTCTTAACCAGTCTGTCTCAGTGATGCTAAAATGACTCTGCTCTCTGGAAGACACACTGGCCTGGAACACCACGTGGCTCAAGGTGGCCTCCATCACTTTCCTCTTCAGCTGGTGGGTGTGAGAGTCATGGTGTTTATCACCACAGCAGGCTTCTCCAATCTTTTTGCCTTGGTTATCCTGGGCTCCACAGTAATGTGCAGTAATCTATGAGCGGGGTACTCTGGCTCCTTCCATCTGGAAGCTTCTGACCATCACTTGAGGACACTTTATCTGAATTACTTCAGGGATGCTCTCTCCTGGGATTCTCCATTTCTGAAACCCGTCAGTGCTGACCTTTCCGAGCAGTCCTCTGCTTTCATTCACCTTTGTTATGTCTTTCTAGTTGACCCTCCTTCCTGAAACACTTTCCTACCTTTATCCTACAAAGTTTGTGCCCATTTTTTAAAATTACTGTGCTTTCAACTTACCCCAATGGATAATCTCTTTTTAAAATAACTTCACTGAGGTAATTCACACACCATACAATCTATCCAATGAGAAAAGCTCTACTGACTGGTTTTTAGTTTATTTAGAATTTAAGTATTACTACATTCAAATTGAGAACATTTTGATTGCCATTCTTCATACACATCATAGCCACCAAACATCACTACCCATTTCTCTCCACCTTCCCCCAGTCCTGGGAAATTAGCCTACTTCATGTCTCTGTGCACTCTTGAAAATTTCACATAGAATCATATACTACAATGATAAGCTCCAAGTAACGTAGCTGCCAGCCTCTCTAGGGAGCATGGACTGCATATTGCTGGCCCAATGGTAAGCTCCAAGTAACGTAGCTGCTAGCCTCTCTAGGGAGCATGGACTGCATATTGCTGGCCCAGGAAATGTTTGTAGGGTGGTGATTGTTCATCTCCTTCCCTTCCTATTCTACCCTTCTTTCCTTCTAGTTTTTTAGATGAGGTATCACTACATTGTCCAATCTAGTCTCAAACCTCTTGAGCTCAAGTGATCACACTGCCTCAAGCTTCAGGTTAGAAGCATGCTACTAACCCTAGCATCAAAGCAAGGCTGCTACCAAATGCCTGCTGTTTTCTCACAAAATCATGAGCTGACCCACTATCAGTAGAGCAGCATCTGTACTTCATTCTTTATTAGCAAATAATGTTTCATTGCTATGGACACATATGTTACACAACTGTTCATTGGCTCATGAATGTTTTGTACTTTGGGATTATTATGAATGCTGCACGTTTCTTGAACATGCTTCCAACATCCCTGGGTGTGCACAGGAGGTCACAGGGTGCCCTGTTCAGCCACTTCAGGAAGTGTAAAGCGGTTTAAAGCAGCTGCATCATTTACATTCTAATCAGCAAGGTCAAAGGCTACAATTTCTACAGATCCTTACCAACAATTACCGTCTTGTTTATGGTGGACATATTACTGGGTATGAAAGATTAACTCCTTGTTACTTTAATTTCTTTGGCTACAAATTAGAGTGGGCATTTTTTTTTTGCAAACTTACTGGTCATTTGTGCATATTCTTTGGAACATTTTATAGTCCACCTTTTACTCATAATAAAAATTGGGTTTGTTTGTTACTTACTGAGTTGTAAGAATTCTCAATCTTTTTATTAGCATTTATTTAGAGAAAGAGTGTGTATGTTCACAGAGGTCAATTCCCTCTCTCTTTCTTCTGGAAGAATTGGTTTCTCTCCTACAATGTGGTTTCTGGAGGTCTTCTTTACCTGCTGAGCCATCTTACTAGACCTGTCCTTTGGTTAGATAGCATTCTTGCTCTTTCTGCAAAATAAACTTCTCATCTTCCAGCATACATGGAATAAAAGGTAGGTAGAATCTAATTTTCAACTAACCCTCCTGCTTTTAGACCAAATTTTATGGGTTTTGTTTTGTTTTTGAAGTACTGTGGATTGAATTCAAGGCCTCAGACTTACTAGAAAAGTATTCTGCCATCAAATTATAGCTGTGACAGTGTATGTGTACATGCTTATGGAAGGTACATGTGAAATTATGAATATATGTATGTGTTCGTGAGCATGTAAGAACCCAAGATCATCATAAGGGGTTATCTTTCCTCAATTGTCCTTCCATTTACACTTTTAAGTTTATTTATTCTACTTTATGTATGTTTTTCTTGGATGTATGTGCACCATGTGCATACTATGGTGCCCATGGAGACCAAAAGAGAGCACCAAAGTCCCCTAGGAATGGAATTGCAGATGGTTGTGAGTCACCATGTGAGTGCTGAGAATAGGATCCAAGACCTCTGCAAGAGCAACAAGTGCTCTTACCCAGGGTCCTCTCTCCAGCACCTCCCTTTTACTTTATAAGATAGGGTCCCTGAAAGAAGTTTGTCAATTTGCCCAGGCTGCTGAGTAACCAGTGAGCTTCAGGGATCCATTTGTCTCCATGTTCTCACTCCCCAGGCAGAGTTACAGGCTGCTCTCTCTCCCACGTCTGGCTTTTTCTGTACGGTCTGGAGATGTGAACTCATGCTTTCATGCATATGCAGCAGGTACTTTACCCAGTGAGCCATTCCCCCATTCCCAACTTCAGAATTTAATTTTGAGACAGTTTCTCACAACACTGCCCAGGCTAGCCTCACACTTACAATCCTTTTGTTTCAGCCTCCAAAATACTACAAGTGTTTTGTTACAAGGATATGCTATGAAACCTGTCCTGTGCGGTTCTTTGAGGCCCACCGATCTTAAAGAAATTGCACCACAGACACTGAACAATTTCAATTAGGATTTACTGCAATTACAAGCACAAAGATTTTAAACTGCATTCAAATTATTATTTCCGAATGTTACAGTGTACAAAGAACTAACCTAGGCCTACTAAAACAAAGCAGTGAACATAAGCTTTTGTTCTAGTAGTGTAGAAAGGCTGTCATCACATGTTAGATGGTGATGAGCTCTTCAAAGTAAAGCGGAACAGGAAGGAACAGAAAACTATGGGGCGGTCGGGAAGTGTAGTTGAGGAAGTGCTACACTAATGCCTAAAGTGATCAGGACAATGAACAGTGCTCCCCCATGTGGTCAGCCGTGCAAAGAACCTTCCCACTTCCCAGACATTCGACTTCAGTCATCTGTGATTAACTGTGCTCTAAAACCTCTGTGATTCTGATAAGTGACAGCAGTTGATAAATAAAAGGGGAAAAAATATACCAGGAAAATGAATAGCAAGTGAAAATAGAAGGGAACCTTCCTAGAAGGGAAACGGTGTGATTTTAATATTGGAGAAGAAAAGTGTTCCAAGAAGAAAATGGAGACCTTTAGGCTAGTTTCCCTGCCTGCACTCCACTCACCTACCCCCCCCCCACACACACACACGGCTTTCTCTGTGTAGCCCTGGCTGACCTGGAACTCAGAGAGATCTACCTGCCTCTGCCGCCTGAGTGCTTGGATTAAAGGCATGCACCGCCTGGCATATAACCTTTTTCCTTTAAAGCAAAACCTTCTGAATAATGGCAGACATCTCAAGTAGTAAACTGTAAGTTTCTACCAGAATGGTCCTAACCTCCCAGACAGGCCTTTTACTACCCCATCTACCAGAACAACCCTCATCTCCAGAGAGGCCTTCTACTATTCCACATGGAACAGAGGACCCTATTCTTCTCCCTTTAGCCCATCATCAACCAAAATCCATGGGACAGCATTTCTTCACATGTGCTAAGTTTCTTTTTAAGGGGAGAGGAGTAAGAAAATGGGGGATTTTTTTCGTGGTGAGATGGCAAACATCAATTTTGCCCAAACTGGGACTTTAATAAGTTCTTAGAAACAACACACAGACGCGCGCGTGCGCGCACACACACAAACACACACACACACACACACACACACACACACACACAGTGCTTTGCTATAACATGTCTAAAGCTAGGAGATAATATGACTTATACCCCAAGCTTGAAGTGCTATGCAAAGTCCCTACCTCACTCTGGACAGCTGGATACAGTCATCAACAGGGGTTAGAAATGACTCACAACTGCCATCCAGCCCCTTGTTTTCTAAGAGACAGTGAAGTAACACCTAAGCATGTAGCTGACAGGTATGTGCTGACTGAGCACATAAAATGCTTTTAAAGGGCTCAAAATGAAGACTCCTCATTCCTATGAACAGAACAGCACTCACGCTAAAAATGCAAAACAAACAACAAAAAAGCCCTGCAAATCTATTCTAAGCAACCTAAGAAAACTGAATTAAACCCCCACACACCCACTCACCTTTTTAGATCTTTCAGAAATGGTAGGTGCTCTCTGTAGTATTTTTTCTTGAAGAAACTCTTTATTCTGGAAAATAAAAGTCTCAGAAACTCAATTATCAGAACTTTTTACTGAACCACACACTGACACAGAAATGTCAATCACAATACATGATAAAGAACTGTTCAGCCAGGCGATGGTGGCGCACGCCTTTAATCCCAGCACTCGGGAGGCAGATCTCTGTGAGTTTGAGACCAGCCTGGTCTACAGAGCTAGTTCCAGGACAGGCTCCAAAGCCACAGAGAAACCCTGTCTCGAAAAAA
>NC_022012.1:91423898-91425866 GCF_000317375.1 Microtus ochrogaster
AGAGAGAGAGAGAGAGAGAACTGTTCAGTGAAGAGATGAGGCTCTCGTCTGGCTTTTATACCGGATGTCCTTTGTTGACCCTGCATTTCCAAACACACTAATGCATTATGGTTGGGATATGGGGCATTTATCAGTTCAGGAACTAAGCCTTAAAAGGAGAGTTCAATTGTTCACAGATTGTTTTTACAACAGGAAAGAAAGCTGTTCATGTGTATGCAGATGTATGTACATGTGTGTGTATTATGCCCAGTATCCACCTTGTTTAGTGGTACACGCCTTTAATTCCAGTACTTGGGAGGCAGAGGCAGGATGATCTCTGTGAGTTCAAGGCCAACCTGGTGTATAGAGCTAGTTCCAGAATAGTCAGAGATGCTACACAGAGAAATCCTGTCTTGAAAACCAAAAAAGGAAAGATAGGATCTCTCATTGAGACTTGAGGCTTACCAATTAGCCTAGTCTTACTAGCCAAAGAGCTCTAGAGATCTGCCTGTTGTTGTGGCATGAATTCTATACTATGAATATGCATTACTCTCCCTGGTTACTAAAATGCCTACTGAGCAGAAAGTTAGGCAGGAAAGCCAAACTGAGAATGACAAGAAGAAAGTAGGCAGAGTAAGGAGACACCAGTGTGTAGCTGAGCAAGCAGGAGGTGTAGAAAAATGAGACAGAATGCAGATTATTAGAAATGGATTGATTTAAATGTAAGAGCCAATAAGTAATAAGCCTGAGCTATCAACTAAACACTTATAAGTGATATAAGCTTCTGTATGGTAATTTGAGACAAGACAACTCTGTCTACACACTGTCTCCACTTCCCCAATTCTAGAGGAATTATAAGCCAAGTCTCTACAAGTAGCTTCTGTTATGGGTCTGGGGATCAAGGATGCTTCTTCATGCGTATGTGGAAAGCATTTCATTCCAGCTTCCCAAAGCAAGTTATCTTACTTACCAAAGACTGTATACATGATACCTTTAGTCATTATTTTGTCTATTTTACCTAATCTATTTATCTGTTATTTCTTCAAATGTAATCATCTTAAAAAAACGCAACTTATAAACAGTGGACAGACGATTATCATATGAATGCATATACTCAAAAGCTGGACTGCCTACCTTTGCTTTCTGGAAAAACTTGTGCCTCAAAAGTTCTGCCGCTGTTGGCCTAAAGGAGAAAGGAGAGCTTTTAGTTTTCAAGCACAGTGTGAATTTCTATCTTCAAAAATGAGAAGCTTTTTCCTGAGCAGCAACCTAAAAGTTCCTTAGTAGAGTTCACTTTCCTCACCTGCTGGAAAACAGAAAGTAGGGTAACCCTGGTGCAGGACACTGAGTAGAACAAAGACTCAAACAGAAATGTGCTGATGACAACTGCAGAATCTCTGGAAAGTTGTCAGTAAAAACTGTTTCTAGAAGACAATTCTTAGGAACGTCCAATGTTTCCTACTTAGCAAAATCATTTTCGGGGAGTTAGACAATAACTACAAGTTTTAGCAAAGCATAAAAATACATTTAAAGGGCTGGAGAGATGGCTCAGACGTTAAGAGCACTGGCTGCTCTTCCAAAGGTCCTGAGTTCAATTCCCAGCAACCACATGGTGGCTCAGAACCATCCAAAATGAGATCTGGTGCCCTCTTCCAGCCTGTAGGACACAGAATGCTGTATACATAATAAATAAAAAACCTAAAAAAAAATGCATTTAAACTGGAAAAAGAAAAAACAAACATTAGCAGCCCAACAGGTTTCAATTTAAGGAAACAATAGATTTTTTTGACATTGCTCAATTTCCATTTTAAAAAAAAATAGGGCTTCCAGGTGCCTAAGGAGAGGTCCCCAGTTAGTTCCTGGGGCAGCTGAAGATAGGGAACCTGAAATGATCCTATCCTATAGCCTTACTGATGAATATTTTGCATATCACCATAGAACCTTCAGCTGGCGATGGACCCACACTGGAACACTGGACTGAGCTCCCAA
>NC_022012.1:91426320-91440544 GCF_000317375.1 Microtus ochrogaster
TTAATAAAAAAAAATATTAAAAAAAAATAGGAAAAGCGTTAAGTATATTTTTAAAATTTAACCCAAATTCAGTTGAGTTCAGTTATAGATAATCTTGCTTGGAATAAATTCTTCATTATCAACTTTACAAGCTTTTAAAAGAAGATCACTAAGAATAAAGAATTTACTCTTCAAAGACCACACCTAATGTTACCACATACTTACCATGTAATGTTATATAATGCTTTTTTTTAGAGACAGCTATCCAAATGCTAAGAGCAGCTTTTGTTCTGTCTTATTTTACCCCACTGCTGAGGATGGAAGCTTGGACAAGATGTTGTACAACTCTGGCAAGCATTTACCTCTGAATACCTCAGTCTTACACACTGCTAGGTACCAGAACATTGGGGAGGTGTTTTCAAATCCCCACACCAGGCTTTCTCTCACCATATAAAGCATACTTGGGAGTGAGACCAAGGTAGGGGGAGTTCTTAAACCTTCCTAGGTAGTTCCAAAGTAAATTTTAATCTTGAGAACCAAAGCCTCGGATTAATGCAGACTGAGAACAAATGACAGATGCTATGTAAATTGAAATCACAGTGCCCTCTTCATCTGGGAAAGATTTCAATGTTTCAATGCCTTCTTTTCCAAGGACGGCATCTTAGTATTCATTTCTTTCTTGTAGGTCCATTTCCTTTTTCCTAAAGGACAACTTGTGGAAGAGTAAAATCAAAGGATGTGACAAGACTCAATTATTACAAAAAAAACAAAATAAAAAACCCTTAATTTCATGCTCAGTCTTGAATAAGAGAACCTGACTAGCTGGGGAACTGGTAGCTGTTCTCCGTTGGTATTACTTCTCTGTTTTGGCCACATTCACATGACTGGAGGAGGGGGCCTGCAGTTCCTCAGTAGAGGATTACTGATATTGCATACACGGATACACAGTGGGGAGAAGACACACTGTTTGGAATTTGGAGCAAGTGGTTCTTTAGTATGAGTATTCAAGGCTTCAGAACTGGAAAGTCTGCAGTCTTGTCTTTCCGTTGTTTTTCTAAGTCTCATGTAACCACCAAGGCTGCCCTCAAACTTGGCTGAATAGCCACAGATGACCGCTATATAACTTCTGCTCCTCCTCGTCCTACCCAACTGCTAGGATGGTAAGTCTGTGCTAACACAGGCTTATTTCAGTTGTTATTTAAATATCACTTCTCCTCCATTCTCACCAGTGTCTCTTTGATAAGTCCACAAAGTATATACAAGTATTTGTATAAATACAGACTGAACTTCCCATTTATTACAGGTATGACTTTGCAGAAAGCTAGTCAACCTCTGATTTTTGTTTCTTCATTTGTTAAATAGAGAAACAAAAAGTGCTGTCCTGGTAAGATTAATGTGAGAATCAACTGAGATGGAACTGGTGCTTTAAATGTTTATGACAGTGCCTGGTACTTAATCAGTCAGTAGCTGTTTATTGTTTTCTTTCATTTCTTATGTTTAATGAGTTTATAAAGGGTTATGTTATTTGATCTTAAACAACATTTAATTCTAGTTTTCAAACTGGAATACATTTTCTATACTTCCCAGAGATTTTTTTAGATAGACAGATAAATAGACAGACAGACAGACAGTTTTGACATAGCACACTATTCCTTCATATCCTTCACTAGCTCCTTAACCAAATCATTAACACTAGTACAATCTTTCTAACTAGAAGCTAGAGATTTTATTTGGATTTCTTCAGTTTCCTATGGGCCCTTTTGTGTCAAAGCACCTGTGGCACAGCCTGTCACATCTATTCTCCATGTCTAATCAATGTGTTCAATTCACATGTTTTTCAGTTTCTTCTTTGCTTAATACTCTGACAAATAAGGTCAGAGATTCTATGGCATATTTCTCAGTTTGGAGCTCTCTACTGCTTTCTCATTTTAAACGGCAATTATGAACTGGGTGAAGAAAGTGTCACAAGCAGCGCGCCTTTCTCAATGGGTCACTTCTGGAGGTTCGTTATGCTGTTACCTTGATTGCTTGGTGGATCTTTCTTCACACTTTATTCGGTTAGGAGCATATTACAGTCCAGCCCATACAAGAGGAATCTACTGTTTTATATTTTTAATTGAATCTTTCCATGCTGAAGTTCTAAAGCATGGAAATTGATTTATGATTATTTAAAGATTTATAATCTTTTCAGCTACCACTGCATGATCCAAACTTCCTGAAGAACTAATGCTACCGCGTCTGCCATGGTATAGTGTCACCATGTGTGCTTCGTTTGAATTCCATTGAGGGGAATGTTGCTCCCAGGAGTCATGAGATCCGGATTTGCAGGTTTTCTCTGAGTGCACTTCTAAGACCCCTGCAGCCACAAATGAAGCTACCTGACAATGCTTAAGCCCTACGAGGTGTGGAGTGTGCATTCAATGTGGAGAGGACAAATTCAGACTCTCAACCTGCAGAAAGAAAAGTCAAACAATGAGGAGAGATGCTGCTGCCTCTTGGTAATGACAAACAGTTTTCATTCTGTTTATCATCTCATTAAAAAGGGAAGGAGGCTTCTTGTGTGTATATGGTGTACATACATGAATAGAGGCAAGCACACGCACGCGTGCGTACGCGCGCACACACACACACACACACACACACACACACACACAAATTAAAAATAAATAATTTATAAAAAAGGAGGAAAATGTTTTCTGATGGTCCTGTCTCTAAATAGGAACTCAGCTGAAGATCTCCATCAGGTGGAATCAAAGTCCCAATTCCGAAAGTAAGCACCAAATTAAGAAATCCAACCTAGTAGGATCCTAGATTGAGCAGTGTTCCACTGGTGGTGGCCACAAGATTAGTTCAGCATTCTTTGTAATTTATGGATTCTTCACTATTTCTCGCATCTAAGAATCTTTATGTTTGATGGATTTTTATCTGTTGCTTCTATGTATTTGTAACAAAGGAATTTGTCCTTTTTGTCAGATAACTTGGTGGAAACAAAGGTATTCCCTATCAATTTTAGCCACTGCTGAGAAACAGAAACTTTGCTGCCTATTTTTCTTACCTTTTCCAATATTTCCAACAGTAAATTCTGAACCCCCATTACATATACTAGACACATTATCAAGGATGACAAAGACCTTTGTCAACCTTTAGAGAAAACAAAATTAAACAACTTTTAGTACTAAGAAACACAGTGGAATATACAGTAGTCTCAGGTATCCCAGGAGAACTAGTTCCAGAAAATTGTTTCCCTTTGCCAAAACTCTGATGCTCAATCCCTCGTATTTAAATGGAAGAATGTCTGCGTAGAACCCATAAAATCCTCGCACACTTTATACCACCTCTAGCTTCACTACAGCGCTGCTATCATGCCAAATCTGTTGCTCAGGGAATGAGGGCCAAGGAAAGGTTGATGATGCTGAGTACTGATATAATCTGATCAGAGTACTTGGATCCATGGGAGGATGTGGGAAGCTGATGTATATACACAAAACAGAAACTAAGACACAGTGCAGATGCAGCCCCAAATTACAAATGATGAGCTCAGATTCAAGTTCTACCTCTAAGATTAGAGGTCTGAGTGACCCTAAAAATAGAAGGTTCCACTCAGTGATCTCGCCTACAAACGCTGTTCAAGAGCAACACACACACACTAAATACTCTTATTTAAGAACCTGCTGCTTACCACTGAATATGTCTACAGCTGACAAGGAAACTATTTGAAATTTTGTTTACCAATAAAGTCTTTCCAACATGGAATGTACAATTATTGAACTATAAATAAAATATAAATGTGTTACGTTATAGTTCTTTTGTTATCAATTGTAAAATGGCAGTTATAAGTGCAAGCTGAGAAAAGAAAAGAGAAGAGACCTGGGCAGTCGCACTCATCAACTAAGACCATGCAACCCAATACAGACATGCCTATGCATGCTTCAGCAATGCCTGGGCATAAATTCCATTTACTTTCATTTTTTTTTTGAAAAAAAAAAAAAACTTTTCCATTAACATGGCATTTTACTAATACAGAATTCATAATATATAATTTCATAGTTTTAAGATATATCTGGACAACTTAGATATACCATATAATTAAAAGAACACAGAAATCAACTCAGGCCCTTCCAATTTTGTAAATGGCCATTATAAGTGTTTCCAAAGTTTGTATTTCATTCATTTTAAGAATACACATATAATCCCATGTATATGCATATAAAATTTAGGACTTCCCACAGTGTTTATGTATCAAACAGACACATCACATTTATCTAATATTTTACCTTTTTTCTGGATCCTTTTGAAGGCACAGTGAAATCATTTTTCTAAATGATTTTCCGTATTTTTTCAGCATTTCTTTATCTTGAACGCCAGTTTCCAAAGAGGGAGGATCATTCTGGAGTGTCAGCATCAAAACCTAAAAGTTTTCAATACAGTAAAAACATCTAAGGAGTTTTCAATATGGATAAAATTTCCCAACAGACAAGCATATTTTACTTTCCAGAAGTTGACATCTAGGGGCTGGAGATGGTTCAGCTGGTAGAGCGCTTACTGTTCATGAACATAAGCTCAACCCTGCAGTGTTCACATAAAAAAGCTGGGTGCTGTTCACGCCTATAGTCCCAGTTAGGGGAGGGGAGGTCCCCTGGGGCTTGCTGGCCAGCCAGTCCAGCCATCCTGCCAAGATCCAGGTCCAGGGAGAAACAATACAAGGTAAAGAGTGGCTGAAGAGCAAACCTGTACTCTCAAAGTACACACAAGGGTATACACACACATACAGAAATTAACATCTAGGAGGGATTTTAAGGGTTAGGGACATAGCTCGAGGGATTATATGAATTATATATGTATTATATGTACTTGCTGACCAAGTGTGAGACCCTGAGCTCAACACCAAGTAGAACAAGAAATAGACTGGCTGTTTAGAACCCAAGGTTTTCAAGTGTACTGAACATTAGTTAAGAGCTATAGATGATGGAATCCCAGCCAACCTGCCTGCCCACAAGTACCCACTATCAACATTGCCATTATATCCTTTAATTAAAATCCTTTATTTCTTCATGTCTCCAGCCCTAATTCTTCTACTGCCAACCTACTGTAAAAATAAAAACATAACAGCAAATACATGTGTGGCCTTATTAGCGCATCCACTACTTGGCCTGTTCTTCCTTGACTTTCGTAGTGTGGCCCATTTTCTTCAAGAAATTTCTATTACAGAAATCACCAACTGTGCTTCAGTAACAAAGCTACAATTAGTTCACATTCTTCCTGCCTCCCCTGCAGTCACTGACAGTCTTAGTTATTCTGTACCAGAGACTAGGAAAGGCAGATGAGCAGAGAGATCAACAGACACGAAAATGCAGTTCTTGTGTTCACAGTACAGCAAGAAGATTGTAATTCACCAGCTCCGTATATATTTTATGAAGAACGAAATAAAAAGAGTTCAAAGGCTCTGAACTCAAAGAAAAAGGAGTTTGGAGAGGGAGAAGGCAACACATCATGAACATGTCTGAAACTTAACTGCACATCCAAAAAGGTTTATGCTGGATCTGATCCCTCCACAACACAGAGTAAAAATGGCTATGTTGGTATTTTATTGGAAAGATTATATTTTGCTACAACACACATACAAAAATCTATGAAAATAAATAACTATAGGTATGACTGGCAAACATAAAAGGCTCAGAAAAAGGGTTTGGAGAGACAGCTAGCTCAGCAGTCAGGGGTGCTGACTGCTCTTTCAGAGGGCCAGGGTTCAATTCCCAGAACTGACATGGTGCCTCTAACTGTCTGTAACTTCAGTTCTAGGGAACCCAATGCCTTCACACAGAAACACATGCAGGCAAAACACCAAAGCAGATTTAACAGGGGAAAAAAAGGCTCTGGAAAATGTTGGTGTACAAAGAGTCCACACTAGCACAGAATGGAGTATAGCAAAGGTTTATTTATCTAGGGGTAAACACACAGAAATAATAGCGATCCGCAGTCCTCTGTGTGCACTGGGAACTGGAATTGAATCCAGCAGCCAAGAGCCCCAACCCCACGCTTTATGTCTGCATTTATAATACATGAGACCATGTCCAAAGTGGGCCAGTATCTTAAAGGCTATTGGCTGAAGGAGTTCCCACAGCATCTCCCCATTTTGTCTAAATAAGAGAGATCTAAGCCTAATACAAAACTATACACAATAAAAAAAAAATATATCAAGTATTGTCCAGGGAAAAGAAGAGGCAAAAACATATATAAAAATTAGAATTACAACCAGCATGAACAACATCAAGCTACAAACATATGCTAAATGTTTTAATAGTTATCCTACCCTAAGGAGTCTTATATGAAAAATGGCTTGGTAAGTCATGAGAGGAAAAGTAACTATGAAAGTAACTACAGTCTTCAGAAAAATAATTGAAACTTGAGCCTCACCTTCATTGGTGGATATTTATGATAAGGAGCTGCCCCTGTGGCAAGTTCAATCGCTGTGATTCCAAAACTCCAGATATCAGCTTTAAAATCATAGCCTCGAACCTGAAGGGGGGGAGGGCAGAGAGAGAGAGAGAAATATGTACTAATACTTTAACCAGACTAAAACACTTTCCCAAAGTTTCTAGTATGCCATGAAAAATTAAAGTGTTTATACACTTTGAAACTTTTTTGGGGGGGAGGGGGTTGAGAGGTCTCCCTGTGCAGCCCAGGCTAGCCTTGATTTCTGACTCTCCTGCCCCAGCCTGAATCCTGGGACTGTAGAGGTGCACTACCACAGCATGCCATAGACTTGAAACCAGAAAACATTAACTACAGTAATCACTTAAAAGGGTGTTATAGTTATTATGAGCAGATAAGAAAAATATTCATGGTAAAACACAAAAATATAAAACTAACATTAAGTATGATATAATCAGAAGGCATACTCGATTTATAAAACAAAAACTAAACAAACAAAAAAGACAAAATTGGAACCAAGATTTTATACAATCCTGTCTTTTATTTTCCAAGTGTTCTATAACATTATTTTATCTTCTTTTCCCCTCCTTGCCTTTCATTCCCTTTCTTTCCTATCTCTCTCCTTCTGGGGTTTTTCTTTTGTTTTGTTTTAAGACAAGATCTCATTAGTCAGGCCATCAATCTCCAGAGTGATGGGGTTAGAGTAATGTGCTACAATGGCCAGGTATTTTATCATTATTACTGAAATAAAAAAAGAAAAATATTGTAAGGAGATTGTGGATTTTTTTTTATGTCATTAGTATGAACAGGCTGCCAAACTTCTCATTTATATTGCCACCATCAAAACTTAAATTCAGTGGTCAATATGTGTGCGGTATAATGATGCAAAGAAAGGCAAGCTCTCTCCATGGACAATATTCCCTATTTCAACATGCTTCTCTACCAAACAGATCAAGAGAAGCCCCTGCTTAACTGAGAAGACCGTTTAGCCCCTGCCATATCCTCCTCCTGTCCCCAGTCTTTCTCCACAGCCTGTTTGTTCATTCTGTTCCTGCATACAATCTCTTACAACCCTGTGTGCCAGCAGTGCCCTTCTACAGGCTGGGTAGTAATACATCTATGACATTCATGAAAAGCTTCCATACAGTGTTAAAGTTACCTGTAGCTTTAAGAAAACTGGTTTGCATAAAATTTGGGAATCTTTTATAGATGCTAGTACTGGTAAGAACATCAAGTGAATGAATACACACACTCAAGAAGAGAAGAACCCAGAAAATGACCCTAGCAAACAATGCCATATTTTCTTTCAGACGTGTCCAGGAATAAAGCCCAGACTGGCCACAACCTCATGATCCTCCAGTTTTAGCCTGCACTTGGATAACATGTGTATTCTAGATCCTACTGGGAGACTCAGGAGGACAGAGAGCCAGGCATGGCGGTGAATGCCTTTAGAGGCAGGAGGATCTCTGAGTTTGAGGTCAGCCTGATCCACAAAGCAAGTTCCAGGCCAGCCAGACTACACAGAGAAACCCTGACTTATGCAAACAAAGGAGTAGATGGCCTAGAGGCCAGAGGAGCAGCCTGACAAGCAGAAGAAAAATGAAGAAGTAAATAGTTACAGCAGAAAGAAAAGAGGCGTACTGAGAAATGAGCACTGGGTTTAGAGAGTCTGTGTAATAAGCTGAGACAGATGACAAGAGACTGCGGTGGGCTGTCTGATGTACAAATGGGAAGTGGAGAAGAGCCCTAGCAAGGAAACTATAAGCTAAACAACTAGCTCATTTGGTCTATACTATTATACATTTTTAAAAATTATTTTATTCCTTTATTACCTGAATTATCTTTGGTATTGTCTTGAGTTTCTTGTGTCCTATGTAAAAATCTTTATTTTTTGCTTTGTACTGAGATACTACTATCTTTCCTTAGAGCTAGTCCTTAACCAATCAACAGAAACACACATTTCATGTAGCCAACCTTGTATATTGAATAAATATAAACACTATTGAGGCTTCCTAACCTGAACCATTTCAAAAAGACAGAACTCACAGTACCTGCTCCATAACTTCAGGTGCCATCCAGCAAGGGGTGCCAACAAATGTTTTTCTCACTTTATTTCTGGTAATATCACCACCAGTAGCTAAAAAAGCACTCACACCAAAATCTGGAACAGAACAGAAAGCATTTGTTATGGTTTAAAGAGGAAGTAGTTCCCACAGGCTCAGGAATTTAGGCTAGTTGTCAACTGATGGGCTTTGAGAAGTGGTAACTCCGAGAATTCTGTATAATCAATGGGTTGACTCCTGCAGAGTCAGAATATGACATCACTTGGGGAGATGGTGTGGATGATCCCTGAAGAGTCAGAACCCGACAACACTTGGGGGGGGAGGTGTAGGGCTGGGCCTACTGGGAGCACATGGGGCCCTGCTCCAGAGAGATGACTGTGGCAGGACCCTTCTTGCTGCTCTGGCTTCCTGATAGTCAAAAAACAGCTTCCGCCTCCCACATCCTCTCACCATGCTGCTATTATGCCTTGCCTCAGGGTTAGGGTTAGGAATTCAATCAGCCCTGGACTGAAACTCAGGAAACCAGCAAATTCAAATAAAACTCACAGATTCAAAGAAAATATTTGAAACCAAAACTGCAAAAGTATTACCATCCAGAAAACACAAAGAATACCTACATCCCAGAACTAAGGAGGCAGAAGCCAACACAGGCTACAGTGAGATTTACAAAAACTGTATTAAAAAAAAAAAAACAGGCAAAGACTTCACCTAAGAAAAGCAAATGGACAATATGAACATGAAAAGACAATCAACATAGCTGATAACAGGCAAGTATAATCAAAACCAGGAGACAGACATTAGATGGTTAATAGAAAAATTAAAAAAACAAAACAAAACAAAAAAACCTAGGCATGGTTTTAATCCCATCAGGGAAAGCTGATCTCTGTGGTAGAAGAGTTCTAAGCCAACCTGATCTACACAGTGAGTTCCAGACTAGCCAGGGCTAGCTACATAGTAAAAATACCTTGTCAACAAAAATAAAAATAGAATATTAGTATTGTTATGGATATCAAGAAACTGAAATCTATATGGAATGGAGACAGGAATTATTATTATGTAAAACAGCCTGTTTAGCTGGGGGCTTCACCCCAGCCCCCTGACATCCATATATACAAGGGGTCTAAAATGTTTGGTGGAAGGTCAAGACCACTCCACAGGCGATTTACACTGCCCTCCCCACCCCAAGAATGAATACGTGATCTCCCCTTGATGGAGGAAGGTCATTGGTTAATTAATAAAGAAACTGCTTGGCCCTGATAGGTTAGAACATAGGTGGGTGGAGTAAACAGAACAGAATGCTGGGAGGAAGAGGAAGTGAGCTCAGACGCCATGCTCCCCTCTCCCAGGCAGATGCGATGGAGCTCTGACCCAGGATGGACATAGGCTAGAATCTTCCTGGTAAGCGCACCTCGGTGCTACACACATTAATAGAAATGGGCCAGGCAGTGTTTAAATGAATACAGTTTGTGTTGTTATTTGGGGGTATAAGCTAGCCAGGCAGCCAGGAGCAGGGTTGTGGAACGCAGCCCGAAGCTCCTTCAACATCCCTTTTTCCTTTCCGTGTTTTCCTGGGGGCTGCCCAGGGGCACTGGCATTCATTAAACCTGGACATCTTTTAATTTGGTCTGATCGGGATTATTGCATCAGCAGAGAGGTTTGTCGGTAGGAAAATACTTAACACCACCAATTCTATTTATGGACATATACCCAAAAGAAATAGGCCAGACATGGTAACTCGTGGCTACAGTGCAGCACAGAAGATGGGGGAATCAGGAGTTCAAGCTAGCCTAAGCTACATAAAACAAAAAGGGGCAGGGGGAATGTAAACAGGAGTTAAGATATTTATATACAGTTTATAGCAACATAATTCAAAATAGGCAATAAGACACAATTTGAATGTTCACTGACAAACCAATGCAAAAGCAAAATGTGATATATATGAATCTGTGGGCTATATTTTTAGGTACAAAACATTTCTTACAGCCACAGAACTGTACACTTAAGAATGGTTAGTAATGGTAAATTTTCTATTTCACAAAACAATAAAAAACTAAAACAAAGCTGTTTTAAGTTAGCTAGGGATACATTGTTGGTAAAGTTTGGAGACGGGATGGTATGGGAAAGGGTAGAAGGCAGCAGAACTCTTCTCAGTGGACAATCAGGCAAAGGCACTCATGTGCAGTCTATCACACCATTTTATAATTTCATGCTTCTTAATGAAGTAGGTGGCCATGGTTGAATCAACTTTCACCATGCTATTGTATAAATCACCCACAATTTATTTATACCATCTGCTAGTGAAGGACATCAAGAACACCTAAAACATGTAAGGACTAAGATCACCGTCACCCATGAAAGGACCAGTTTCTCTCATCTACACAACAGAAGCTATTGCTTAAAGTCTGCCTACACATCCTCCGCTGTACTAAAATCACCATCCCAGTTCACACTCCTCCCACCACAGTGTAAGGGTTTCTGTTCCTGTTTCACACCCAACAACTGGTTTTGTCAGATGTTTTTGGTCAAGTCAAACACTTGGAACTTAATAACCAATTTATGTTTGGATTGGATGCTCATCATGACCTTGCTATGCATTCTTCCATATTCACGTATTTTATGTGTTTGTGTGTGTGCGCACGCATGGTTGTATAGAGAAAGGAGACAAATGTTAGGTATAGTCCTCAACTGCTATCTTAATTGTGTGTGTGTGTGTGTGTCCATCTTAATTTTTGAGACAATCTCTTGCTGAGCCTAAAGCTCATGGTTTAGAATAGATGAACTAGGCAGTGAGCCCTGAAAGTCTCTCAGATTCCAGACACATGCCACTTCAGTATACATTCTAAGATTATTCATGCTGCAATTATCCTACTCTATGTCTTGTCTTTAGTGAAAAGGTTCTTGTTACTCTTTTGTCAAAAAGAAAGTTAACATTAAAAGAATTAACTGTATATTGGAGTTTTACTTGGCATGGTTAAAACAGTCCCTTATTTAGGATATAAAGTTACTCGCCTAGATTATCTTTTAAAAACTGAAGATAATGTCTTGATTCATTTGACTATCATAGCAGTGTGAGACCAAACAAAAGAAAACTACTTGATCAGGACAGCCAACTCTGGGAGGAAATGAACTCCAACTTTATCCGCCTGCTCTAAAACTGCCTAACTATGCTCCCACTTCATGCACACTGCTTCCTAAATGTCACCCTTGTGTTAGTCCCTTCCTACTGCTGTGATTTAAAGGAAAAAAAGTCACTTAAGAGGAAAGGGTTAATTGGCTTACAATTCGAGGTGGCAGGCAATGAAGCAGCTATCAGGCTACATCAGTCAAGACCAGAAAAACCTCATTTACAGAGGCACACCGATGCTCAGCTGGCTCCCCCTCCATTCAGCCCAGCAGCTAGCACATGGGCCCATCCACTCACGCTCAGAATGAGTCACACTACTCCAATTAATCTAGTTAAGACAATCCCTCACACACATTCATAGACCAATCTAATATACACAATTACTCACTGAAACCTCTTCCCAAGCTCTAGGTTGAGTCAAGTTGACAATTCAAGCCAACCACCACAACCCTGGATAAAGGCAGCTTTCTATCACCTCTCAACAGAGGAGTTGTTCCTGAACACAAACATTTCTAACTGCTTCTCTTTTTCAATGAACGCACAGAATGCTGTGAGAATCCCAATCCCTGTCAGAAGACCCTAATGAGGGTGAGGAGTGGGAAAACCAAAGGAAAATATCTGAGTAGTGGACGCCACCTTGAGAGGGTACTTTAAGAAAGATGTCCTTGGAACAGAATGAAACAACAAGAAAACATAGAAGACAACCAAGGTGGTTCTGCTGGCTGTTACTTGAAATTAAAAAGAAATTCTGTGATCTGGAAGGTGGTCCATTGGGTAAAATCTTCTGCACACAAGCATGAAGACCTGAGTCTGGACCCCAACACCCACACAAATGCTAGGCAGGCATGGTAAACACTTATAGGAGTACTCAGGATGCAGGGACAAAGGTCTCTGAGGCAAAGTAGTAACTAACGGGAAAACACACACATGCACGCATGCTTGGCACACACACTGCACAGAAGGACGGTGAGTCTAGTGAGGTTTACCTGCGATCTGCACCGAGCCGTCCTCTCCTAGAAGAATGTTTCCAGCTTTCACATCTCTTCAAGGAAAAAGACACCATCAGACATTCACTTTTTAAATAGCACAATTTAAGCAACTGCTTATTTTATTTACAAAACATTAGCAATATTCAAATATTTTGTTTTATATTAAAGATTATTAAAGCCAAAAGTGATTTTTTAAAGTTTTAGCCATTTACACTTTAACCCAAACATTAAAAAAAAAACTATAATAATAAAGAACATAACTTTTTATAGTATCTAGAAAACCTTAGCTCGTTAGATATTCTTGAAAGGGGCCCTCATCTACGCTCACCCAATTCTTACTGCTGAAATGTAACTTCTGTCTATACCGACTGCATGCTAAAGAACAGCAGCTCCTTCTCGTCCTCAGCCTCCATTCTCACTTCTGCCTCATCACATAATGAGTACATGGCTGGAAACAGACACTATTGTACACTTACACAACACAACACAACTACTCAGAACTGGGTCTACTCTCACTATTACCTACACTAACAACTCTAGTAAATCAGGAACACATGCTCATTATCTAAAAAACTAAACAATGCCAAGTGTATATACTAGGACACATCTTGAATTCCAGCACTTCAGACCCAGAGGCAGGTGGATTTAAGACTAGCCTGTTCTACATAGAGCATTCCAGACCAGCTAGACCCCATCTCAAAGAAAAACCGTTAAAGCAAAATATTGATGTCACAAAAAGGAACAGGCAGAGAAAGCAACTCAGCAAGGTAATTCTTTTTGTAAAAAGCAGTGCACCAAAACCCAAAACAGGCTATCAAGTACATTCAGTCAAGATGCCTTCCATCTTTTATGCCTGACATAAGCGATGTGTATGGAGTTTTGTCTAAATGTATGCATGTGAACCATGTGTTTGCCAAGTATACAGGAAGGCTGGAAGAGGGTGATGGAACTAAAGTCAAAGATGGTTGTAATTCTCCATAAAGGTGCTGGAAGCTGAACCTGTGTCCTCTGAGAGTCTAACCAGTGCTCTTGACCACTAAGCCGATTCTCCAGCCCTTCTTGTTTTTGTTTGGGTTTGAAGAGTTTTGCTGTCTAACCCAGGCTGGTCTTTATTTCATCATCCTGCTGCCTCAGCAACACAAGTATGTGGAATTAGAAATGTGCTTTAAATAGATTTTGAAGAGGGAAGAAAAAAGCTTCATATAATGTAACTTTTTTGCTTAAAAAACAGAATAGGTACTAGGCGTTGGTGGCACATGCCTTTAATCCAGACCAGCCTGGTCTACAAAGTGAATTCTAGGACAGTCAAGGCTACACAGAGAAAGCCTGTCTTGGAAAAATCAATAGGGAAAAAAACAGAATAGGCAATATTATATAGCTACACACACACACACACACACACACACACACACACACATATTGGGATAAAATACTTCTCAAAGGAATCATAAGAAAATGGCAACAAGTTATATTCTTTGAACCAGATTACACTAACTAATCCCAGAGCATTGGAATTTTAAAAGCTTTATATAAAAATTGAAAAGATTTTTTGCCTGGCAATCTTGTCTACTTCCCCTACCCAGGAGGATAGCTATATGTTTTTCTTTGGGTTCACCTTCTTATTTAGCTTCTTTAGG
>NC_022012.1:91442409-91446285 GCF_000317375.1 Microtus ochrogaster
AAATTAATGAACCCAGATTAAGACAACATCAGCTAAAGCTCATAGTGCTAGGTCTCAAGCAGTATATATGACCAGAAATAAACTCAAGCTGGACTACTGAAGAATTTCTGGTGGCTAGACAAAAGCCAGCAGTCCTGAGGAACTTGTGAAATGGGTTCAGATCCACCAAAATGAGTCATTTTGCTTACCTCTGGCAGAAGGGATATACAAGGCTTTCCACTGACGTACACCTGTGGTTGCACATCAAAGCCCATGCTGGCCTCCAGACTCCCTCAGTCCCTTTTCACACATACTTTACACACATTTCAAAGTCCCCACACTAGCCCTTCTCTGGCCCTTCTCACCTCCCTGATTTCTTCTGTACTAAGCCAGTCCCCAGGTTGTTCCAGATCCCTGCTACTCTCACAATTGTCACTCTTGTTATTTTCCCTTTCCTTAAGGATACTCCTGGCCGTTCTCTTTGTCTCTCTGGCTGTTCTCTGTAACCAACAATAACCAGTCCCCAGCCATGGAGTAGACATGAAGGTTTCTTTACTGCACCCTTCATGTCCATACCATCTAGTCAGAGTCCCTTAGGTTTTATCCAACGCTCTTTTCTACCCCAGGATCCCACCCTGTGCTGATATTTTGTTTGTGCTCTAACAAATAAAGATTGTTTGGGGATCAGAGTGTGAACTAAGCCATTAGTTAGCCATAGAGGACAGGCAGTGGTGGCACACACCTTTAGTCCCAGCACCTGGGAAGAGGAAACAGGAAATGATATGGCTAAGCAGAGAGGGGAGCTTGGCTCTGACTTACTCCTTTGTCACTCTGATCTTTCAGCATTTACTCCGATACCTGACTCTGGGTTTTTATCATTAAGACCAATTAGAATTCGTGCTACTCCACCCAGGAAAGCAAATTATGTTTAGCTGCCAGGTCTCCTTAGGCTCTTGACAGTGACAGTTTCTGACTATCCTTGCTTTTAGTGACTTTGGCAGTTTGGAGGGTAACAGCCAAGTGTTCTCTATGATACACTTCTAATGGAATGACATTTTTCACATCATAGAAAAGCCATTCTCATCTTACCATATCAAAGGGAAATACACAGTGTCAACAGAGTCTACTGGAATAGAGAAGATTAGTTTTTTCCTATCTACCATTTTAAGCTGTTTGAACGCAAAAGTCATACATAGGCATTACCCATTTAAATAATACTGCTTTTGTATTTCACAAGGCACTTTTACAACTGAATAGTTTCAGTTCTCTGAGAGGAGCAAACAGGTATCTCTCCCAACAGAGGGCCATTTTTCAACAAATTCCATTCAGGAAGGAGGGAAAGATACACAAACAAGGCCTGAATAGGCCCCAGAATGTCTCAAGGACAGTTCCTGCAACCCTCTTGAAACTTACCCAAGTATGTTCAAAGATAAAAGTCAATTAAAAGTATACTAATATAATTGAGGCTTGCTTAACCAATTATGTTTGAGATGACCTAACTGTTCTGGGAGAAGCTCTACCTCAGTCCCTAGCATCCATACACTCAAGGAGTCCAGGATGTTCTGATGGAAGCTCCACCTCAATCTTCCTTCCCCATCTCTCTCTCCCCAAACCCTGTCTCATCTCAGTCCACCAAATATGGCTCCTCCTCCAGAGATGCTCAAGATCACTCCCATAGAGTATTTCAACTGCCTCCCAGAAAAGAGTTTGTTTGTTCTTTTAGCCTCTCTTCCCTTCTCAAGGGAGTAGGGGGGAGGAATAATCTGGGAATATTTTACCTAATTTTTTCGAATTCGGTTTGATTTGGATTGCTGCACTGACAGAGAGGCTTATGGGGTGCAGAAACTTCTCACTAACGGTCCCTGAAATTTACCCAGCTATGCTTAAGAAGAGCCTGCACGCTCCTCTGGCGGGCGTTGCCATTCTGTACAGTGAACAGCCCCACAAACGCTGGCTGTTTCTGCAGAAGAAATGTTCTTCGCTCTTGCATACGTCTTTCAGCATTTTCTCAGACCTCACAAATCCATCTTCCAGCAGAGTCTTATGTTAAGTGACTATTTTTCTTGATTAACTTTCCAGACAGTCAATCTCTGTTTCCCTTTCAAACTATAAGTACTCTCTGTAGAACAAGTTTCAGGTTTAAAAGCAAAGGAATAAAGTAATGCCATGGCTTCCTGAGTACTCTGAAACACTAGGCTGTCTTCACATGCAACAAGGCAAGGGACCTTTCAAGGAAAAAATCAGCAACCAGGTATCCAGATACCAATATAGTTCTCAGGTTTAAAAAAAGAAAAAAAGGTGGGGGGGGCTGGAGAGATGGCTCAGAGGATAAGAGCACTGATTGCTCTTCCGGAGGTCCTGAGTTCAATTCCCGGCAACCACATGGTGGCTCACAACCATCTGTAATGAGATCAGGTGCCCTCTTCTGGCCTGCAGGCACACATGGAAGCAATGTTATATACATAATAAATAAATAAATCTTAAGAGAGAGAGAGAGAGAGAGAGAGAGAGAGAGAGAGAGAAGAGAGAAGAGAGAGAGAAAGCAAGCTTCTTTGTTTTTCAAGACAAGGTTTCTTTGTGTAGCCCTGGCTGTCCTAGAACTTGCTCTGTAAATTAAGCAGGCCTGGAACTCAGAGATCTGCCTGCCTCTGCCTCCTGCATGTTGGTAATAAAGATGTGAGCTGCCACTGGGCTTACTCTGACCCAAACTATCCCAAGCAATCCTGCAGCCCTAGGGGCTGCATGGCAGGCACACTGAATTGTTTTCACAGAATACTGCCATTTCTCTCATGCCACTGTTACCCAAAGTTACAAGTTCCTACTAAAACTTAAAGGAAATCAACAGACATACTTGGCTTTTTCCATAGCGAAGAACACAAGTCTATGGGAAACTTGAAAAGGGATTAATAAAAACAATGAATCACAACCAAAGCTAGAAACATCCTACATTAGGCATCATAAAGACATCCAAAATTTCTGTTAAGCTAACCTCTTTGCAGGGAAAATTACTGGGGCATATTGAGAGAAAAGATAAAATCAGCAACATGTCCATCCGAATCATAATCTCTGAAGTCAGCTCTAGTCAACTGCGGTGGTTTGAACAGGAATAGCCCCATAGACTCATGCATGTGAATGCTTGACCCATGGGGAGTGGATTATTCCGAGGTGTGGTCTTGCAGAGTAGGTGTGGCCTTGTTAGTGGGAAGTGTCACTGTGGGATAGGCTTTGAGGTCTCAGATGATCAAACTACACAGAGAATCAACTTCACTTCTGCTGCCCATGGATCAAAATGCAGAACTCTATTTCTTCTCCAGCACCATGTCTGCCTACATGCCCCCATGGGTTCCACCTGGCAATAATTGACTAAACCTCTGAAACGGTAAGTTAGCACCAATTAACTGTTTTCCTTTATTACAGCTGCCATGATCATGGTGTCTCTTCACAGCATTAGAAACCCTGCCACATTCCAGAACCAGTGACTCAGTCACAATAATGACCAATGCCATGCGTTTCTATCACAGCCACTGTCTGTATTTTCCCCATGAGCATGCTTCATATCCCCTGGAAAGCCCGCCATCAGGGCCTGGTCTGCCTCTGCTCTCCAGCCCCACTCAGAGGCAGCCATTTTGTGCCCACTCCTTCCCCAATAAATGTCTTGCCTGACGTCTCTTGCATGGTATGATTTTTGTGGCATTTCTTAGCCCTGATCACCAAAATGCTCTTTCGCCACAAAACCCTTTCAGTCAGCCTGAACATGGAGTTACAAATCTTTGATCCTAATCATCATGAAGTAGAGGCAGGTAGATCTCTATGAGTTCAAAAGCTAACAAGCTCGAGGCCAGTCAGGGCTGCATACTGGCACCCTGTCTCAATGCAAAAAAAAAAAAAAAAAAAAAA